>NW_022437003.1:6130292-6277096 GCF_009761245.1 Sapajus apella | reverse complement strand
CTCTCTCTCTCTCTCTCTCTCTCTCACACACACACACACACACAGCCATTTTCTCTCTTTTTTCTTCCTTTAAAACTTCCTCCCAGAGGAATATGATGGTTCAGAGAATAGGTGGTTAAAAAAAAAACAACCCTTTTATTTATCAACTCTTTTCATTATAGCTTCTGTGTGGGTGTGTAGTCTCAATGATTTGATTTGTGAAGACTCAAACTGCCTTAGGTTTGTATAAAGAATATATAGACCCTTATTCTAACAGCCCTAAGAAAACAATATAACTCTTTGGGGTTGTCTTAGAAGCTGCCAAAATACATGGTGAAAATGAAAATTTGAACTGTGAGATTTTGGATGGATAAGACATGAAAAGTCAGTAGGCTAATTTCTCGGGTCCTTTTAAATATATGTCACTCTAGCACTCAAGAATTTTTACACTCTCTTTTTAAAAAATGTGCAGGTCTTTATTTTTCTATATTTGGCCATGAGAATATATAATAGGAGTTAATACAGCATTGAACAACCAATTCGTGATGATCCTTATGAATAGTGGAGCTCACAGACAGAGCTGAACTCTGGTTAATAAAATACATTTTAAAAATATGATTCCTAAGTAGTTGCCGAGTGGCTTAATACAAAGTTTTTTTGTTTGTTTGTCTTTTTGAGATGGAGTTTCGCTCTTGTTGCCCAGGTGTAGTGCAATGGCGTGATCTCGGCTCACTGCAACCTCCGGCTCCCAGGTTCAAGCAATTCTCTCCTGCCTCAGCCTCCCGCATAGCTGGGATTACGCCTCCTGTACGCATGCGCCACCACGCCCGGCTCATTAGCAGAGATGGGGTTTCTGCATGTTGGCCAGGCTGTTCTCAAACTACTGGCCCTCCAAAGTGCTGGGATTACAGGCATGAGCCACCATACCTGGTCCTACAGAGTGTTTCAGCGTCTTCCAGGGCCAGCACTGCCTCTTGAGCTTGGTCCTGCCTCTGTTCTCAGGTAAGCGGCTGCAATTCTGTGAGCCTCGGTTTACTTCTTTAGAAATGAAAGTATTTTCAACTAAGGTCCTCTTAAGCTCTCTGTATGTTGATGTGCAGTGGCAGGTCGGAGTCAAGAAGAAAGGGCTTGAGTCTGCCCTCTTCCTGACCTCCCTGACCCGCACACCTCTGTGTCACCTGGAAATGCCATTCTGGGTCCCTCAGAGGTTTGAGTAAAGAAAAGAAATTTTCTGCATAGAAGCTTGGTGATTTTTAATCCCAAATCTGAAAGAAAGTCTGTTTTAACTTCATTATCAGACGCAATGAGAGACAAAATTAGGGGCTATATACATTCTCCGAAGAGGGACAGGTGGTTGAGGGACCCACCCAAATGCTGAAATGCTGGGGGCAGAAAGGAGAAGAAAGTTTCATGGTTTGACTTTTAGTTTCTTAAAACCTGTGCTATACTGTTCTCAAATGCCAAATTGTCCAGGTGAGTGGGCTTAAACATTTACTGGCCTGTCAATACTCTTTATCAGCTTAACAAGTTCTCAGTTTTCTGTTTGCCAACGTCATAAGCAACTTGGAATTACAGTTCTGTGGTGTGAGAAGCCTGAAACTATTATAAAAACTTTGAATGAGGGCTTCAACTTTTGCTACAGCTTTTACTTCTTGCTAATTTCATATGCATTAGTTAAGCCCAAAGGAGAAAAATGTGTGTTGCTGTGTTGAAGATAACACTGTTACTTCTGAAGAAACATTTCTAGAAATAGTATTAGACCTAAACAAAGTAGGTAGACGTACACCAAGTGGATAGAACCATTTCTCTACATGCTCTGTTTTGCCAATTCTGATTGCAGATACCTGCTATGAACAATTCATGACTCTGTGTTTCTAAAAATTGGATTGAACTTGTTAATCCAAGGCTTAACTAGCAGTCTTTCTTATGTAATCAGTATAAACTTTGAAATTTATTGAAAGCTCCCAACAGGTTTGATGGTACAAAGTACATTTAGAATTCACTAGTTTGAGAATACTAGGCTGTTAATAAATGTGGCCATTCCAGTATTACATCTAAATAAAGTAAATGGGGAAAGTATCTATGAAAGTAAATTTCCAGTTGAATTTGAATGTCATGACTTCCTAGCATTCTTTCCAAGAATTTCAATGGACAATTTCTGCCATTGGCTTAGTTTATGAGTATATTTCATCTCTCTGCCAGGCAGAATGTGACCTTTTTCCACTGCATGATTTATCCTGGAAGTATCTGGGTTGGTAGACATTTTGGAATGTGAAATGTGGTTGTGAACTTCAGCCTGCAGAAACGCTGAGTAGATAACAAGAGGTATTTTCAGTATAGTGCTGATCCAGATTATAAAACGTGCTAAAGGGACTGAGCTCAGAATTTAAAAAGTTTACTTCTAATCTGAGTGTCACACCAGGTGCTAAACATGTTGACTCAAGTAGAAAATAGGGATCCCATGTCATAAAATTTTGAAGCTAGAAGGAACCAGGATTTTTAAGTGCATTTCCACATCTCACAGATGAGTAACTGAAGTCTACATAGATTAAAGCAAGTTGCTCAATAACTGTAGTGATCATGCATAATATTTGGTCCTGAAAACTTGAGATAAATCAAGAGCTAAGATACCTAACTCATCTGTAGCATAACCACACACATAGTAGACTGCTTCAAATATTTTTTGGGTTACAGTTTTATGGTTCAGCTGATGGCTAGTTATCTTTCATTCTATGTAAATTAAGACTGAGTTTCTTCAGGTAAAAGGGTGGCATTAAAGAGGTATATCCTTAGGGAAGAGAGTGCTTTTTACTTGGCACTGAGCTCCTTAAATATTCTTAAAGATTTTGCCAAACCCCACCCCCACATATGATTGTGATTGATTAAACGTTGATGTTAATGTATGCAAAGTTTCACGCTCATGTTGCAATGAGTGACTTAGGTGATCTTAGGTAACATATCTTTGTTTTAAATGGCAAGGGGTAATTATTTCTTTTGGGCACTCTATCTACAATTTGGGTAGCTGCCTCTAGGAAGGCAATTAAGTATGGTCGTCTTGCATTCATTAACAACATCAGGGTCACCTGGGAACTTGTTAGAAATGCAAAATCATCCAGTCCTGCCTCTGACCCAATGAATCAGAAACTTGGGGAGCAATGGTGTGAGCCCAGCAATCTGTGTTTTAACCACTCTCTATATGAAGGTGAATAAAAGTCTTCTGATTTTGATATTTTAGACTCTTTTCTGCTAAAGGAGTGATTTTTGCAAAGGCTCAGCCCGTTTCTTTTTGTAAGAGAAAATTTACGAAAACCATGAAGACAGTTCCCTTTTCAGATTTTTAAATTCCTTCCCTTTGTTACTTTATTTGTGGATTCAAAGACTGCTTGCTCACTGCATTCTTCTTCGCATGGATATGCACAGACCCCTACGCAGGCAGGCCAGGCTGTGGGGTTACCATCCCACATTTATCTTGCCACTCTCCTTGCTACTCTCTATGGTTTTCTTACGGGAAACTCTCCCTCTCCCCTTGTGGTTCTCTGGCTGGTTCTGCTACACATAACTCTCAGCAGAGCAAGATTGTCCTAGTCTAAGCAGCCCGCTAAGTCCTTACCCACAGACTGGTGTCATCAAACTCCATTACTAGAATGCTCAACATTTCTTCCAATTAGTGATGTGAAATGTAAAAAGCCTTACTTGAGTTTCTCGAAGCTCAATAATGAAGCTCTGAAGATGTAGTAAAGGCAATGGGCTAATTAAAATGCAGCAGGGTATAGAAGTAGAGGTAACTGTGGCTCGCTACGCCATGTCCCTGGTAATCAGCGGTCCCCGGTCTCCCCACACTAATTGACAGGAGATGCAGTGCTCCTGAGTGCACACACAGTGCAAGTTAATGGAGCCAGCACATGCTGCTCTTCCTGCCTGACTCCTTTCATTATCGACCTTGAACTGGCAAAGGTCAGAGGACGGTGCTGCTTTCATCAACATGACAGGTGTCTGAGGAGCTTCCCTCTGTAGTCTAATAATTTGGCAGTTGTCTTATCCTGTACATGAATTAGTGATCTGATGCTTGAGGTATAATGGATAAAAAGAATATGTCAGCTCTGGGCAGGGGACATAGCTCTGGGCATCTGTATTAGCGCCATCAATAACAGACTGGAAGGTGTGTGTTGTAAGGGTGCCTTTTTTGTCCTCTGCAGAGAAAGAATAAGTCTGTTTGTGGCCATTACATCAAAAGAACATTTTTTTTTCCAGAAAACTGGTATCTATGGAAAAATATTCCACCAAGGTATTAACATTCACAAGTCAATTTCTTTCTACCAAGTAGACATTGACATCTGACACTTTTCCAATATGGGCATAATGATAATGATAATGAATGTTCTTTGAGAAGACTTAAAATCAATTAGTAATATCTCCTGAGCATCCCCATGTGCTGCAGATGATTGCAGACACTGTGTGAGGGTACAAAAGAGGCAAAAGGTGGTACATGCAATGCATACATGTACCGTATTATATACACACCACAGCACCAAGATATGCCAAACATAAAAATATAAGAAATAAAGACTGTACTCAAATATATGTGTATATAGTTATGTAAAGGGAATAATGAAACACAGCATCCTCACTTGGCAAACATATGACAACTTTTTTTTTTTCTGAGACAGAGTTTCACTCTTGTTGCCCTGACTAGAGTGCAATGGCCCCATCTCAGCTCACTGCAACCTCCACCTTCCGGGTTCAAGCAATTCTCCTGCCTCAGCCACCTGAGTAGGTGGGATTACAGGCATGCACCACCACGCCTCGCTAATTTTGTATTTTTAGTAGAGATGACGTTTCTCCAAGCTGGAAAGGCTGGTCTCAAACTCCCAACCTCAGGTGATCCGCCCACCTTGGCTTCCCAAAGTGCTGGGATTATGGGTGTGAGCCACTGTGTCTGGCCAGATCTGATAAGCAACTTTCCAGTGAAATACCTTCTTGTGGGTGGGCTCACAGAATTAACCATCCTATTCAAATTTCTCTGAGCCGATTCCAAAGAACAAAGTTGACCATGGCGTCTTCTTTGACATTCATCTATGTGGCAGATATTTTTCATATATTTTTGTAGTGGGTTGTAATTATTTGTTCCCATGCCTATTTTTATTGTGTAATACAGTGTAGTATAATTCAATATATAATTCAAATGGTAAGATTGGAGACAGTATGGACTTTGGAATCAGGTGAATGGGGGGAGGGGTTGAAATTCTCTGTTTTTTGTGAATTGCCAGTCTCATGGTAATTTACTTAATCTCTTTAAACCTCAGCTCCCTCATCTGCAAAATGGGGATAATAACAACTAACTCACAGAGAGTGAGGTTCACATAAGATGATGTATTCAGGTTTTCAGTATAATGCCAGTTCTTCTGTCAGCCTCCACCTTATTCCAACTAGAGTATTTACAATCCTAGAGGATATAAATAGTGTTTTGCTTCTCCCAATAGCCTCATTACTTAATACTGTATCTGGCATAAGCAGGTGTTCAATGAAAGTTTGCTGAATTAAACCAAGTGGCCTAAAATATTCATGTAGACTGATTGCATTATTCAAATTTGACTCTAGTTTGTTTCATGGACTTGGAAGAATTTATTCTCTGCATTATCTGTTGTTCCCTTTACCTTTATTTTACTATATGTATGGTTGAAGGAGTTTTGTGGACATTTCAGACTTATGATTAGCCAGGTCTGAAATAACTTATTTTGCAAACAAATGTTTCTTCAAAAAATACGGATAAATGAAATTTGTATTAACTTATCTGAGACAAAAATAAAATACCCCAAGATTTCTGTTCTTATATTTAAAGGTCATTAACTATTATGTTTAATGTAAATACATGGGTATCTGAGAAAATATATGAAATACTATAGCAATGTGAGTATTGTTTTATTAATGTAGTCATATAACTATACATTTGCTCCATTTATGTTTGCACATATGAGAAATTTCTAAAACAAGACTTTTGAAATAATATTCACAACTTGTGTAATATTTTAACATTTTTTACTGTGGTAAAATATGCATAACATAAAACTTATCATTTTAGCCATTTTTAAGCATGCTCTTCAGTGACATTAATTGCATTGATGTTGTTTTGCAACCATCACCATTATCTATATATAGAACTCTTTACATCTTTCAAACTGAAACTCTATACCCATTAAACAATAACTCTCTATTCCCCTCTCCCTGTAATCCTTAATAACCTCTAGTGTACTTTATACCTCTCTGAATTTGACTACCCTAGGTATCTCATATGGGTGGAATCATGCTTTATTTGACCTTTGCAATGGGCTTATTTTACTTAGCACGAAATCCTCAAGGTTGTTGAGCATGTCCTCAACATGCTCATTCATATTGTAGCATATGTCCAAATTTTCTTCCTTTTAAGGCTGAATAATACTCCATTGTGTGCTTATACCACATTTTGTTCATTCATCTATTCATTAAAGGTTACTTGGGATCCTTCCAACATTTTGGCTATTGTGAATAGTGTTGCTATTTGAACGGACAAAGAGATATTTGAACAGACAAATATCTCTTTGTGTCTCTGCTTTGATTTCTTTTGGTTATATACTGGGGATTGCAATTGCTGGATCATATGGTAACTCTCTGTCTAATTTTGAACAACCGCCCTACTATTTCCCATAATAATTGCCCACTTTACATTTTCACCAATAATGCCCAAGGGTTCAGTTTCTCTACATTTTTACCAGTACTCGTTATTGTTTTTCCCTTTAATAGTTAGCTTTTCTAATGGACGTGACAGAACTTGTATCATATTGATTATCTTCAGTGGTCTTTGACCCCGAAGTAATGATATTAGAAGGTACAGCCTTTTAGGAAGTGATTAATTCATGAGGGTTGTTCCCTTATGCATGGAATTATAAAGGAGGCCCCAGAAAGCTGCTTTGTGTCTTCTACAATGTGAGGATGCAGGAAGAAGATACATTACATGAAAGAGAAGACAATAAATCTGTCAATGCCTTGTTATTGGATTCTCCAGCCTCCAGAACTGTAAGAAATAAATTTCTGTTGCATATAAACCACGCAGTCTATGGTGTTTTGCTATAGCAACCTGAATGGACTAAGATATACCTCACATACTCTTGACAACAGCCCAAACTATTTAAAATTATGCTCCCTTCCTGCCTCCCTTCCTGCCTTCTTTCCCCCCTGATTAATCTAGTTCAAAAGCAATTAGATGGGGCTGAGCAAGGCAGTCATCCGGGTCTGGGGGTAGTGTGCACATCACTCCAGCATGGGTGTTAGTGCCCGAGAATGGCGAGGAGGCACCATGCTGAGTGTCGTAATGGGGGAAGCCCACTTGTCTTCTGAGCAGAGTGGGATGGCATCTACATGGCATTGGACCAGAGTGCAATGTCCAAGGTCAAAAAGGTACGGAGGATGGGTGTCTGCGTGAGTTGACAGTGGTGGCGGTGATGAAAAATTATCCACATTTAAGGGGATTGATCAAATAAGTAAATATGTTGAGCATAATTGGAGCTAGTTGCTTACTGTCAGAGAAGGGAATGGGAGAAAAAGACCATAATAATGTAAGGTTGGATTGTAATTCATGGTGTCCATGTGAACTCATGTGGTATCCTGGGAACATGAACACCGTAACAGCAGTGGGCACACGCAGTGCCCACATCACAGCTTGTAAATCTTTTACACCACTCTGCAGCTCTCTGGAGCAGTGACTGATTGCAAGGCAGGGACAGGAAAATATAACATGAGCCTGGAATATTTTGTTGTACTAGCAAGTAAGAAAGTATTCAAAGAATGTTATAGACATATCAAAATGTCACAGAAGCCAGCTTGAAGAGCCCCACTGGTCAAGGCTGGGACAGTCTGAGCAACAACAACAATAACAAATTGTGACGGATTATAACCAGTTGGACAAAATAAAAATCTGTGCATCTATACTGGTATAAACAAATAAAAGAATAGTAACTGGGGAGAAGAAAAGTTTTTTATGGCAGAGTGCCAATGGATAAACGTAGGAAAAAATGATGGAGCTAGAAAATAGCCACTTGGTAAGTAGCGTAGTGATAATTTAACCAAGAACCACCAATGGATGCCAAGACTAATGGGTGAAAGTCTCAAGAAGAACTGGATAATCCACAGACTCAGAGTCCCTCCCCTAACATACTTTGTCTTCACAGGAGACACATAGAAACTTCAGAATGGAGAAACCCAACAGACAAGGTTAGCAGCCCAGTAACATAACATAACAACATCGTGTGTCACAGGCCGAGAAGCAACCAGAAGAATCCAGCATTACTTTTGTACTGGTCTTGACAAAATGCATAACCTAAATTGAAGTGTGAAGAAAGGTCTGGTAAACTTAAACTAGGAACCTTTTGCAAATTAACTGGCCTGTAATGTTCCAAAGTGTCAAGGACTTGAAAGTGATGGAAAAACTGAGGGACCATTCCAGATTAGGTGACTAAGCAGGCACAACAGTGAAATATGCTTTGTTTCCCTGGGTGGATCTTCTGTTTGGAAACGGTCTCTTTGGCTAACTTGATTATAGTCTGTGAATTATTATTATTATTATTGTGAGATGAAGTTTTGCTCTGTCTCCCAGGCTGGAGGGCAATGGCTTGATCTCAGCTCACTGCAACCTCCACCTCCTTGGTTCAAGCAATTCTCCTGCCTCAGCTTCCTGAGTAGCCAGTAGTATAGGCACACAACACCATGCTGTGCGAATTTTTGTATTTTTAGTAGAGACGGGATTTCACCATGTTGGCGAGGCTGGTCTTGAACTCCTGACCTCAGGTGATCCACCCGCCTTGGCATCCCAAAGTGCTGGGATTACAGGCATGAACCACCATGCCTGGCCACTATTATTTTTTATTTTTGAGGTGGGGTTTTACTCCCATTGCTCAGGCTGGAATTCAGTGGCATAATCACAGCTCACTGCAGCCTCAATCTCCCAAGCTCTGATGATATTCTCACCTTACCCTCTCAGGTAACTGGACTAAAAGTGTGTGCCTCCATACCTGGCTTATTTATTTATTTAATTTATTTATTTTTGATACAGTCTCACTCTGTTGCCCAGGCTGGAGTGCAGTGGTGTGATCTTGGCTCACTGCAACCTCCACCTCCTGGGTTCAAGCAATTATCCTGCCTCAGCCTTTCAATAGCTAGGATTACAGGTGCCTGCCACCATGCCTGGCTAATTTTTTGTGTTTTTAGTAGAGATGGTGTTTCACCATGTTGGCCAGGCTGGTCTCAAACTCCTGACTTCAGGTGATCCACCCACTTCGGCATCACAAAGTATTGGGGTTACAGGCATGAGCCACTGTGCCTGCCTGAATTTTTTGTATTTTTAGGAGAGGCCGGGTTTTACAACATTGCTCAGGTGGGTCTCAAATTCTTGTTCTCTAGCGATCTGCCTGCCTTGGAAACTGTGAATTATTAATAGATGGTCACAATGTAGCCATGTCAACTTCTTGAATTGCATGGTTGTAGTGTGGTTATGTAGCAGAATGTCCTTATTGGTAGGGATTACACACTAATATAATTAGCAGTGATGGAGCCTTATATTGGCAACTTACTCTTAAGTAGTTCAGGAATGAAAGTTATTTGTTCAGTTCTTACAGCTTAAAAAAATAATTAAAAGTAGGTATATAAAACTGTGAAAATGAAATGATGGTGGCTTCATTGGAAAATGAAGTCTCTAATGGAGACTAGTTTGAAAACAGTAGCATTTAAAACATAACTACTCAGATGTTTTAAAAATGTTATTTGTATTCAAATGTTGCTATTCTTTTTGTCATTTTTGAAAGATCAGTAGGTAAGAAGAAAAACCATAGATAAATCAAACCAATAACAATCTAAATAAAAATATAACCAAAGCCATCTATAATAAGTCATGTTGACAACAAGTACCCTCTTGTAGAGCAGTAAGAATGCTACTTCATTTCTGTAATATTCTTCCCCCAAAACTATAACTTCAGTCTAATCAAGAGGAAACATCAGAAGATACAAATTGAGGGACATTCTGCAAAATGCCTGACCAGAATGCTTTTTGGAAGTATAAAGGATATGGAAGACAAAGACTGAGAAACTCACAGATGAGAGGAACCGAAGGAGGAAGGTCCCTAGCTGTGATTGTTACCCTGGAATAGATTCTGGGATAGAAAGAGAACGTTAGTAGAACTGGTATAATCTTAATAAAGTCAGCAGTTTTGTTCATAGTATTGGATGAATGTTCAATACTTAGTTTTGATAAGTTTTCTTTGGTTATGTAAAATATGAAAGTTAGGGAAGCTGGGTATTGGAATTATTTGTGCTGTCTTTGTAACACTTCTGCGAAGCTAAAACTATTTCAGAATGAAAAGTTAAAAAGTCTATATGCCCCAAAATGCAAATATGCTCTCAAAAATGCAAATATACCAATGGGGTATATTCATGTCATCAATTAGCCAAATGTACATGTTGGCCATACTATTTTGACCTACAATGACAAAAAGAGTGCATAGACCCAGTTCATCACAGGAAATAACACAAGCTTGTTTGCCTTGTATCTTGGAAGCCAGATGATAACATAAACATTTCTGTGAAAGGAATATTTGTAGGAGGGAGAAGGTAGGATCAGTAAAACTGATCTCAGTTGGTCTCCTATGTAGGGTTAAGTCCACCTACTTTGGAATTTGGCCTCCCACATCTGTTGTTCCCTATCCTTCTTCCTTGGGATATCTGCTTCATCCTGCCATAGCCCCTTGCATTCAAACAGGCACAGTTACCCTGAGTGCTCACATTGTTTAGACTCAAAGAACAAATAAGCCGCCTAAATGTATCTTTTGCTATTTAAGTTTCTGTCTCATAGCATAACCATGAAGCATATTCCCATTCAGGAAGATCTTTTAGCAATGAGAACAAGGAAAAACAAAGATGGCGAAGGTAATACAAAATGTCATCCTGCTATGAGTTTGAATTTCCTTGTTAGGTAGGTATTGGCCCACTATTATAAGGAAATTCTGCGAATAGAGAGAAATTGAAATTGGAATTTTACTTTCGAACATAAAAACATTACCATTACCACTGTATACCCTAAATCAAAGGATGCGAACAGAACAGCATACAAAAACCATCAAAGAAACAAATAAACAAAAAACAAAATAACAGCAAAACAACTCTGGAAAGCTAATGCCTAGGAAGCCAGAAAAGAAGTCGGGAATGATAGAGATTGGTACGGCCGGCACTGGGGTATACTCAGTGAAACTGGCTCACACACATTGCTGAAGGCAGGATAGAAATTATTCAACATTTTTGGAAAGCACCTTCAAAATGTGTACCAAAACTCATTACTGTATTTGAACCTTTTACCTCAAGCATTCCACATCTGTGAGAGTAGTCTAATTAAATACTGAGTCAAAATATGGTAAAATACATACATTGCTGTATCATTTATAATTGTAAAAAAAGTGGAGTTAACTTGGATGCTCAATAAAAAGTGAACAACTAAATAAACCCAATAGCATATTATGAAAGTATGAAAGATAATAATTGCAAAGGTGAAAACTTTTAGAAACATAGAAAGGCACCCTCGCTGACTACATTGTCCAGGACGGTGGCTACTGGTACGATGTGGCTTTGAGCACCAGAAATGAATCTTGTCCAAATTGAGATATGCTGTGAAAGTGAAAGACGTCGGACACTGGATTTCAAAGACTTAGTTCAAAAAAGGTTAAATATTTCATTAACAAATTTTCATTGATTACATGTTGAAATGATAATATTTTAGATATATTGGGTTCGATGAAATATAGGAGTAAAATCAATTTCACTCATTTCTTTAAAAATTTGAACTCGCATGTTTGACTTGTGTTATATTTCTATTGAAAAGTCCTTGTCTAGACTGTGAGCCCTTTGAAGACAGGGTTAACTCTTGGTCCATGGTTACCAATTTGTTCTCATCAATTGTTTTATTAATCACCTGCTGAAGGAAAGATTACAGCATTTATTTTAAAATGTATGTAATTACATGTGCAGTAAGCTTACACCTATGTAGAATATTCATATTATAGAAGACGCTCAGAAGGTGATATACAAAATTAAAGATGTTGGTTATCTTGGGATGGTGTGATTATGGGTCACTTTTCTATTTTTCATACTTTCTGTAGAATGATTTTCTTCTCATAAAGTTTTTTTTTTTTTTTTTTAATAGAATGAAGCCAGGACTTGTGAGGTTTTTTGTTTGCTTGTTTATTTGTTTGTTGTAGGGATGGAAGGATACATATATGAACCATCTTCAAAGACTTCTTGCTGTGGCTGATTCCAGTGGTCTCTCTAATGTCAGGGAGGACATACCTCACACAGAGCCTGGAGTGGTGATTCTTGAATGTTGTAGCACTCCATGGCTAAGAGGAGCCTGCTCTTGGTGCTGGGCAAAAATCTTTTTGGCCTGGAGCAAGCAATGAAGATTTTATATTCTTCATCTTCTGCAAGGAGCTGCAGTTATTTCTCAAGGTCAGGTCAGAGAGCATCCTGAGGATGAAGAATAAAGTCCTCAAAGGGCTTTTTGTCTTGGCAACGGTTCATAACCATATAAAGCTGATAACAAAATAATTCCAAAATAAATAAACAGTGGGTGCCTAAGTGCCCTCTGAGATCAGTAAATCTGAGCATGCTTAAGCTGCCAGTGCGAGAAGCAGATAAAACCTCCTTCTTACATCCCGATGCATTAAAGCAGATAGAAACACCCTGTCAGGGCGTCTAGAAAAACAAAACAAGACAAAAACTTCCTTCGCCTAGAAAAGCAAAGTGGCTCTTGAACCAAGGCAGAGTGAAATTCCCCACCATTACACAAATTCTAGACTGTGACAAAGTTCATTGATTCAACAGAGATTTATTGACACCTTACTGTGTTCTAGGTATGATTTTCAAGGCTGAGGATACAGCAGTAAGCAATGTTTGCAAAATTCCATGCCTTCCCCGTGTTTATGTTCTTGTGGGATGAATCAAGGCAATAGACAAATGTGTAATGTAATATATAGCACGTAAGATGACTATAAATACTAAGGAAAAAATAAAAGAGAGAATGAGGGCACAGGACAGTTGAGTAAGAGCAGGCTGCAATTTTTAGAGAGGGTGGCCAGGAAAGGCTTCTGAGGAGGTGTGAAGAAAACTTGAATGAGGTGAGGAAATAAAACATGTAGATTATTGATAGAAGAACATTTCAAGAAAGGGAACAGCAATTGTAAGAACCCTGAGATAGAAGCTTGCCTGGCATGTTTGAAGAGCAACAAAAACCCAGTGAGACTTAAGAACAAGAGGCTGGGTGTGATGGTCCATGCCAGTAATCCCCAGCACTTTGTGGAGGCAAGTGAATCCCCTGAGCTCAGGAGCTCGAGATTAGCCTGGGCAACCTGGTGAAACCCCTGTCTCTACAAAAAATACAAAAATTAGCCAGGTGTGATGGTATGCCCTTGTAGTCTCAGGTATTGGGGAGGCTGAGGTGGGAGGATCACTTGAACCCAAGCAGGTATAGTTTGCAATGAGCTGAGATTGCACCACCTCACTCCAGCCTGGGCAATGGAGTGAGGTCCTGTCTCAAAAAACAAAACAAAACAAGAAAGAAAAGAAGGAAGAAACAGAAAAAAGAAGCCAAGAGGAGGTAGGTGAAGGGGAAGTCAGACTTGTGGGGCCTGATTGTGCAGTGTCTTTTAGGTGATAACAAGGACTTTTGGCTTTTACAGAGTGAAATGGGAGGATTGTAAGATTTTGAGCACAAAAATGAGATGATTGACATACACCTTAAGGATCTGAGTTCAGAATAATTAAACTGGGAAACCAGTTAGGAAATTTTTGCAATAAAAAAGTTATGAAATAAAAAAGTTATAATGGCAAATGTAATCAGTGGTTTAAGTTCTGGATATGACTCAATGGTAGATCTGATTGGTGTTTTTGACTGGCTGGATATAGGGTATGAACAAAGTAGAGGAATTGATTATGATGCCGGATCCTTTTGCCCAACTTATTGGGAGGATGGATTTTACCATTCACTGGTCATACAGAGTGCTGGTGAGGATGTGGGGGAACTGGAACTCACACACTGCTGGTGAGAATGTAAAGTGGCACAACCACTATGAAAACCACTGCGGTAATTTCTTCTACATTTAAAACATGTTTATTATATGACCAGTCATCTCACTTCTAAATACTTACCAAAGTGAAATGAAGACTTATGTTCACCCAAAAACCTGCACATTAACATTTATAGCAGCATTATATTTAATCACAAAAACTTGGAAACAGCCCCAAAATCCCTCTCCCCAGGGTTGAATCAACAAACTGTATTACATCAATGCACTGAAATACTGGTAAGCAATAGAAAGGAACAAATTGCTGATTAACATAAAAACATGGATGGTCAGTGAGAGAAGTCAGATTCAAGAAGGCTGCATGTCATATGATTCCATTTACATGATATTCTGGAAAAGCCAAGACTGTAGAGGCAGAATACAGACCAGTCATTGCCAGAGATGGTGGTGAGGGGGAAATTTGACTACAAAGAGGTAAAGGGAAATATTTTAGGGATGATGGGCGTGTTCTGTAGCTTGATTGTGATGATGGTCACAAATCTGTATGCACTTGTCAAAACCTGCAGAAGAGTACAGAAAAAAGGGCAGCTTGTGTATAAATTATGGCTTAATTTAAAAATGGTAAAAAAGGGAAGTAAATTATGAGGGATGTTTTTACGTGAGACATATAACAAGGTGGCATGTGGATGCGAAAGAAGTGGTAGAATGGGAAAAA
This sequence comes from Sapajus apella, assembly GCF_009761245.1. Taxonomy (NCBI): domain Eukaryota; kingdom Metazoa; phylum Chordata; class Mammalia; order Primates; family Cebidae; genus Sapajus; species Sapajus apella. The sequence continues at coordinate 6,262,312 of NW_022437003.1, read as the reverse complement.
TTAATGTTGCAAGAGGAAGAGGAGGGGATGGAGCAACATCCTGGAAGAGCTTAGAAAGGACAGGAGCTCATAAACAGGTGGAGGGGTGGGCCTCTGTGGGGACTTGCTGGGGTAGTTCACCCCGTGTAGTGAGACAGAAGCAGTCGGCACGGGTAGAGAGGATGAAGGCAGAGGTACAATTTTCTGGTAGACGTGATAGTGCTGGGAGATTTCCAGTGTTTTCCTTGAACTTTGATTTTCGTGGTGAAGTAGAAAGTGGGCACATCAGCTGAGGCTGATGATATAAAAGAAATGTTGGATGCTTGAAGAGGCAGGAGAAGATAAGAAGTAATTGTTTAGGACAGGGGACGGACCCCAACCCCTAGGCCATGGGCTGGTCCCTGCTTGTGGTCTGTTAGGAACTGAGTAGCACAGCAGGAGGTGAGCAGCTGGCAAGCAAGCAAAGCTTCACCTGTATTTCTAGCTGCTCCCATCACTGGCATTACTGCCTGAGCTCTGCCTCCTGTCAGACCAGTGGTAGCATTAGATCTCACAGAAGCACAAACCTTATTGTGAACTGCACGTGGGAGGGATCCCGGTTGTGTGCTCCTTAGGAGAATCTAATGCCTGATGATCTGAGGTAGAGCTGAAGTGGTGATGCTAGCTCAGCAGCAATTCAGATTAACATTAGCAGAGACATTTGACTGTGCAGAGACCATAATATTGCATCAATTGGCTGCAGATGCATATCAAAACCCTATCAGTGAGTGGCAAGTGACAGTGAAGCTGCATCTGATGGCAGGCTTTACAGTGACAAGTGAGCCGATGTATTTCAGTTGTACAGCTGCATCTGGTGGCCTCAAAAGTATGTTTGAGACAACTTCAAATCTCCATATGTTCTGGATTAGGGTCAAGACAGAATATCCTGAGACTGCCAAAAAAGCGCTGAAAAACCTATTCGCACTTCCGATATCCTATCTTTGTGAAGCAGGGTTTTCTGCAGTAACAGCAACCAAAACAAGGTTATAGAGTAAATTGGACATAAGCAACACACTTTGGGTGTCACTGTCTCCCTTCATCCCCAGATGGGACTGTCCAGTTGCAGGAAAACAAACTCAGGGCTCCCACTGATTCTACATGATGATTTGTATAATTATTTTGTTGTACATTACAATGTAATGATAACAGAAATAAAGTGCACAGTCAATGTAATGTGCTTGAATCATCCTGACGCCATCCCCCTCCCTGGTTTGTGGAAAAATGGATTTCCACAAAACCAGTCCCTGGTGCCAAAGAGGTTGGGGATCACTGGTTAGGAGAGAGGGGAATGAATAGGAAAGCAAAGTGGGCTTGCTTTGAGGACCCCCTTGACGTTTGTCATGAAATTATAGCAACATTTGAACTATGGTTGTGTGTTCTCTTCCAGCTATGGGGCTGGAGTAGGCAAAGAGTTGGAGTTAGCTAGGGTTGGGATTTAGCCAAATGAATATGTTGATAATTGATGCAATTAATATAAGTCCCTCATCCAATTTTAGGTTAAGGCAAAGCAGGAGGTGGTGGTAGTGTGACTTTTTTCCCTCCCAAATTGATTTATTTTCTTTCTTTTTTATTTTTATTTGAAGTCTGAATCTCTATTCAGAAAAAGCCCTGGGCAAACTTGAGAAATTAAGCAGATTTCTCAGCATTCTCTTTGCGCCAACTTCACCCACACGCAGGGGTGTGCTGCAGCCTGCCCGTTCTTGATTAAGGTAGCTGATTGCTAAATTATCAGGAATTTTGCAAGCCAGTTGTTAAGGACAGTTTAAATTTGGTCCTGGTGGGAGTATTTACACCATGGAAATCAGTAAATGCTACAAATCTTCAGAGAGTCCGTTGTTAACCATTTACCACACACACTCCTGCCTTTCAGGCCCATCTGTCTTAGTTAACTGGCCTTCAGGGTTATTGTTTAATTACCTGTGCTGCCTTGGTATCCACAGGGAGAAACTGCTAAGCCTTCCTCGATGTGGACACTCACTTGTCTCAAATATCATGCAGTCCCTACTTGCTCATTCTGCCTATCTGAGCTCATTAATTTACACGCTTGTGCTAAAGGTAGAGGAGGCTGGAGGTGTCTCTCAAGTAACTTGCAACCTTTAAGTGAGGACTTTCTGGAGACTTCACCAGTTTGACTTTCAGCATTGGTAAATCATAAATAGATAGACAGACATAGAGTCAGACTGCTAGGGAAGAAGGTTGGGGCTGAAGGAATCCTTTACCATATATTGTAAATCTTTCTCTGCCAATCTGATTCTTGCAGCACAGGACTGCTCTGCACACTGATCAAATCCACTTAAAGAAATTGTTCTATTTCCACCCACTTCCTCTGTGCTCTTTGTTTTTTCTGCTCCTTTGTCATCAGTCACAGATCAAGCAAATACTAGTTTGATGAGTCGTGACCATCTTCAGGGAGCTAGAAAAAGGCCCGGGTAGTCCTGACATTTTGAATTACATAGGTGCTGTGTGGCTTCACAACAAGGTGTATCATAGGAGCCTCACACTGAATTTGTGCAAAACTCTTCTCCTGATTCTTCCGTTCATACCTACTTCTCCTTCAGTAGCCCATACCTTAAGGAAGGGCTCCCCTAACATTCCAGGTCCTCATACCATAAACTGGAGCCATTCAAGATTTCCCTTCTCCTCTACCTAGTACCTTTGTTGGCTACTAGGATTCTAGCTCCCAAATACATATGAACTGTGTCCACTCTCTCCATCATCTTGTCATGGTTGTTGTCCTCCTGAATTGCTGCTAAGCCTTCTAATTGCTTTCCTATCATTCCTTAATATGCTCTTCTGTTATCTAATTCTAACAGCAAAGAGTTTATTTTAAGAAGCATATAAGTTTTGTCCATGCAGTACTTTTAAACTCTACTTACTGCATTTTAAGTCATCCTTTTGTGACTGCCCAGACACCTTTCAAGCCACTGTAGCCTCTCTGAAGACGCATCATCCCGCATGACTTTGTGTTGTTTCCTCTTTGCCAGCCTCTTCCCCGAATCAACCTTCACAGTTGATGATCTCTCTACCAGGGATGCTTTTCCCCATCCTCTTCATCTGCCAAATCGTCCTCTCCTTTCAAGTTTAAATTTACATGTTAATTTCCTCAGGGAAGTTTTCCATGACCCCAGAGACTTAATTTAAACTGTTAACTAGTTTCTCAGGACTCTATAATCCTCCTTCAAAACACTTATTTAAATTGTAATTATATATTTATTATTTTAAGGTCTTTTGACAATGGCATCTACCTTTACATTTCTGCCCATTCTAATTATTCTTTTTTTCCCTTCTGTAATCTTAGTAAAAGTAAGAACCTTGTCTCTCTTGTTTATCACTTTATCCCCAGTGCTTTGCATGGTGAATGACATCGAGTAGGAGATCAATTAATTGAATAAATGAATGAAGTACAAAGTATAAAGAGAAGAGACATTCCATTGAATCCATGGGGGAAACAGTACACCAGTTAAAAAGCACTGGTATAATTAGAAAATAAAAGCAGTGTATAATAGACCCTTAAATGTATGCTGGATAGGAATTTAGAAATCAGTCCATTATTTTCAAAGGAGGAAACTGAGCCAAGATTGCTTGTGACTTATTCTGCTGTCACATAACGAATAGGTAACAGAATAATAGGCAGCCTGAGATACCCTGATTACAAGCCCTGTGCTCTTTTCAGTACACAATCCAGCTTTTGTAGCACTTAAGAATGCTAAATGAGAATAAAATACTGGATTTTCTATGAAGTCCTTCATTTCTGCAGGGAGATAGAGCGGGGAATCCTGAAGTAGACCCTATGTCAATTTAGCCAGGTGTTCTGGAAGCTCTAGTAGTTTCTGATACAGTTTCAAAGGTGAGTTCCATGTGAATCCTCTTCCACTACTGGTTTTTTTTCCTAATACATTTTGCATCGCCTAATATTTGCTGCCAGGCTGCTGTTTGCGTCAGTGGCTTTTAAAATACATATTATCTACAAGGTGAGTATGTTCTTCCTTTAATTGTTCTTAATTTTCACTGCTCAGGAAACAGGTTTAGAGAGACAGTCTAGGAGTGTGGAAGGAGCATAGGTTTGGGATCCTGGGTTTGAATCCTGGCTCTGCCCTCCAAGCATCAGTTATTTCATCTCTAAATTGCAGGGACATTGGTGCCTACCTCCTAACATGGCTGTAAGGTGAAATAAATTAATGCATGTACAAAGCGTGACACATAGAAGCATAATCAATTGATATTAGTTCTATTTCCAGCCTAGTATTCTAGATTTGGGACACAAATTATTTTACTAATGTGTCTGATATTCTAGATTTTGATCACATATTTTTGAGTTCAACCTTTTCAAACGTCAGGGTCTCAATCTCTTTAGTTTCTGTCTTGACAATGGCATCTGGCTTTATATTTCTGACCATGATAGTAGTTCTTTTTTGGTGTTATCTATGATTGATGCCCGCTTATAATATCTTACTCAGTATTCCAGATGCAGGTCACTAAAGTTTAATAGAAGGTAAGTTAAAGTTTTCAGTGTCTTTGTGGATGATTAATTACCGTAAATATCAAGGAGGAAAGTTTCATAAAATTGATGAACTAGTGATTCATCCATTTATTTCTAAAGTTTTTATTGATCATCTATTTTGCACATGAATTAGGGCTGCCAGGTTAGCAAATAAAAATACAGGTGCTCAGTTAACTGAATGCCGTGTGTTTTATTTGGCAATTCTAACATAGATTACATAGGGCTCAGTTAACTGAATGCCATGTGTTTTATTTGGCAATTCTAACATAGATTACATAGGGCCGATCTCTGTGTTAGAAAAAAATAAGACGTGGTCTATACCCCAAGGGAATTTTTATGCAAGGTGAGGATGTTCGCGTAGAGTTAGAGGTAGGTGGTAGAAATGCATGGAAAGGGACGGTTGTATGTGGTTGGCCTGTTAGTTTCCCAGGGCTGCCATAACCAAATACCACAAATTGAGTGACAACACAACAGAAATTTATTCTCTCACAGGTCAAGAGGTTAGAAGTGTGAAATCAATTTGTGGGCAGGGTTGATTATTTTCTGAGGTTTCTGAGAGAGAATCTGGACCATACCTCTCTCCTTGTTTCTGTCAGTGACCAGCAATCCTTGCCTTGTAGACGTACCACGCTGATTTCAGCCTCTCTCTTCACATGACATTCTTCCTTTGTGTCTCTTCTCTCTTTACAAAGACAGCAGTCAAATTGAAGTAGAGCCTATTCTAATGACTTCATCTTACTTGATTACATCTGCAAAATGCTGTTTCCAAATATAGTCACATTAAAAGGTTCCAGGACTTAGGAACTCAACCTATCTTTCTGGAGGATGCAAACCAACCTATAACAGATGGTGTGGGTATTTAATGTCATAGAGCTCAGAGAGGGGGCAATTTATTGTGAGGTGGAATGATTAAAAAGGCCGCAGCAGTGTCCAGAATGAACAGAACTGGGCTTCAAAGGGTGGGTAGACATTGTTGGATAGGAGGGAAGGACTTGAAGTAGATCATGAAGAAGAGACTAGGGGAGAAACTCATCTTCCAGGGATGAAGACGCTATAATTTACTAAGGTCAATAACAAGAATGCTGAAAACTCTGAGAAAAGCAATAATCAAACTTTCTCAGCTCAGAAAAGCAACAGTGCCATTTTAAGGCAGATTTCATTGGTGTCCAAGGTTTCTTTCATCTCTAATGTTCAGGTTGCTTAGTGTTAATTTGGTTTTGGTAGCAGCTCCAAAGATACTAAAGGAACAAGCCCGAAAAATTATTACCAACAATGTCTGGATTCTTGATGTACTGAGCCTGTTATACTAGAACCCAACTCGGATTATATTTAAAATCAAACATTTATATAAATTAAAGTATAAATTGTAAGCAGCCTGTACAGTTACAATGTTATTATTTGAGACAGGGTCTTGAATCAAACATTTATGTAAAGTAAAGCAAAAATTGCAAGCAATCATTACAATTAAAATGAAAAGAAATAGTCATTAGAGTGAATCGGCAACCAACACAATGGGAAAAAATTTTTGCAATCTACCCATCTGACAAATGGCTAATTTCCAGAATCTACAAAGAACTAGAACAGATTTACAAGAAAAAAACAAGCCCATTCAAAGTAGGTGAAGGATATGAATGGACACTTTACAAAAGAATACATCGATGAGGCCAACAACCATATGAAAAAATACTTATCATCAAAATCAAAACTACATTGAGGTATCATCTCATGCCAGTTAGAATGGCGATCATTAAAAAATCTGAAGGCAGCAGATGCTGGAGAGGACATAGAGAAATAGGAACACTTTTACACTGTTGGTGGGAGTGTAAATCAGTTCAACCATTGTGGAAGACAGTGCGGCTATTCCTCAAGGACATAGAACCAGAAATACCATTTGACCCAGCAATCCCATTACTGGGTATATATCCAAAGGATTACAAATCGTTCTACTATAAGGACACATGCATACGAATGTTCATTGCAGCACTGTTTACAACAGCAAAGACCTGGAACCAACCCAAATGCCCATCGATGATAGACTGGGCAGGGAAAATGTGGTACATATGCACCATGAAATACTATGTAGCCATAAAAAACAATGAGTTGGTGTCCTTTGTAGGGACATGGATGAATCTGGAAACCATAATTCTCCCCCAACTGATACAAGAACAGAAAATCAAACACCACATGTTCTCACTCATAGGCAGGTGTTAAATAATGAGAACACATGGACACAGGGAGGGGAGCACTACACCCTGGGGTCTGTGGGGGGGAAAAGGGGAGGGACAGCGGGGGAGTAGGGAGTTGGGGAGGGATAACATGGGAAGAAATGCCAGATATAGGTGATGGGGAGGAAGGCAGCAAACCACACTGCCATGTGTGTACCTATGCAACAATCTTACATGTTCTTCACATGTACCCCAAAACCTAAAATGCAATAAAAAAGAAGAAAAAATGTTACTACTTTTTATGTTTGGAGACACAGTCTTGCTCTATCTCCTAGGCTGAACTGCAGTGGTACAATCATAGCTCACTGCAGTCTTGACCTCCTGAGCTCAAGCGATCTTCCCACCTCAGTTTTCTGAGTAGCTTAAACTACAGGCCTGGCTAAGTTTTAAAATTTTTGTAGAGGCTGGGTCTCACTATGTTGCCCAGACCGGTCTCAAACTCCCTGGCTCAAGTGATCCTCCCAGCTTGGTCTCCCAAATTGTTAAGATCACAAGTGTGAGCCAACACATCCAGACAGAATGTTGTTTATTCAATAGGGATTGATTCAGCTTTCCAACTTTTTGGGGTGTGTCCATTTCATAAAATTGATCTGAGTGAAACAAAGGCCAGAGAAGAGTCCTAAGCTTTGTTTGTTGGTGAGAAGCCAGTGCACAGGGCATGTTAAGCTGTATCTATAATGTTGTGAGTGTGTACTGTGCTACAGAACACTAGTCTATACCATATTTGCATATGAATGAACAATTTTACTTCCATCCTTGCTAAAGGAACCAAGTGAAATTCAATTTAAATAGCAATTCATAGAAGAAAGAGCCTACAAGTAAAGATATGAGCTGCACGAACCACAGTATTTTTTTGTTCTGTTGATGTGGACTTTTCTGAATATGAATAGAATTTCTTGCACTTTCCTCATTTGTAGTCAATTAAATAAACTTTATGTGAAGCTCATTTTATGTTGGTTTACCTTAGAATTGAGTGCATTACTGACCTGCTACAAGGCTATAGTTTTCTTTTAGTTGATGTTTCAAAAAATTATTTGGGCCGGGTACAGTGGTTCACACCTGTAATCCTACCCCTTTGGGAGTCTGAACTGGGCAGATTGCTTGAGCCCAGGAGTTTGGGATCAGCCTGGGTAACATGGTGAAACCCTGTCTCTACAAACAATACAAAAATGAGGTGGTCATGGTGGTGTGAACCTGTAATCCTAGCTATTCAGGAAGCTGAAGTGGGAAGATCCCTTGAGCCCAGGATGTTGAGGCTGCAGTGAGTTGTGATGGTGCCACTATACTCTAGCCTGGGCAAAAGAGCAAGACCCTGTCTCAAAAACAAAAACAAAAGCATTTGAAAAGGGAGAGGAAATCTAACAGTTGGGATGAGCTCTTGGTGATTTGCCATCTAGTTACCTGGTTTCCTGGGTGTTGACCACTTGTAATCACCAAACAAGGAAGGTAGACAAGTACAAGGAGGCATCACGCAGGGAAGCTCTCACTGCATTGTCACTTACAGCTCTGTGACACTCGCTGCCAGCAAAGATTTGGGTTTGTCAGGGTAATATCCACAGGCCTATTTATTTCTTCCTAGTTACCTTCAGATTCAGATAAACTGCCATAAGGCTGGGACCTGGGAAACTAAAAAGGTCAGATTTACTCAGTGAGAAAATAAAGACTTGCCTTCTTTATACTCGAAATACCTTTTCTTTTCTTTCTTTCTTTCTTTTTTTTTTTTTTTTGTAGAGATGGGGTTTCATCATGTTGGTCAGGCTGGTCTCAAACTCCTAGCCTCAAGTGATCTGCCTGCCTCGGCCTCCCAAAGTGCTGGGATTACAGGCGTTGAACCACTGCGCCTGGCCAACTACAGCAGTTGGAGACAAGGCCTCTGTTACAGAAAAGCCCAGCATGTCTGCATTCATGGAAGCTGGCAGCAAAACAAATATACGTTTTCTTAGAAAATAAGTTTTTATTAAAGTGATGAACATTAATATTTTAATCAATTTCATTGTTGAAATTTGTGTATAGCATAGGGTAAATGTTCATCAACCAGCCAAGCAGTCACAATTTCAGAGGAACCTAGGTCTGGTAACATACCTTGTTTGTAATCTACAGCTGAGGCCAGAAAAGCTTCTGCTGCCTTAGTTCTTTCTGGCCATTAGAAATCCGATTCAGTGAGACTCTTGGAGTTTTGGGACTCCCTTTGCACTGTAACCATTGGTGAAGCTCCTGGAATGTTTTTCTGCCAGACACCTTTATTCAAACCGTCTTCCTTTTGGAAAGAATGATTTTCCTGCTTACTGCTTATCATGTGAATAGTGTTATTTGTCTTTCTAACTCTTCAGGACATCCTCAGGTTCCTTTCTTAGCTGCAACCTTACTAGCTCCTGTGAAGATGTCTCATCCCCAAGTTATTTGTGATAGATATGCGCATAGCTGGCCTCCTTATCTGCTCAGGATTGAAAAAAGAATTCTGTGTTCCCTACAGGACTGAAAAAAACTTGTGTATTTTAGAGGATCTTAAAAACATATAAAGGAGAAGGGAAAAATGACCTGGAGTACCATTATCTAAAGGCAACCATTATGAGTATTCTAGTTTATATCCTTCCAATCTTATCGCTTTCTGTGTATTTTATTTTGTAAACTAATTGCACTTGCATTCTTTCTGAAGTGTGTGTGTGTGTGTGTGTGTGTGTGTGTGTGTGCATGTGTATTGGTTGTTTTTACTTAGGGCTATTCATCAGAGGTGTTACAGCAAGATGGTCATAAATGTATAAATGTGAAGGGAATCTGTGTGTTCAAATCCTCATTTCCCCGTCTTTGCAAACTTGGGAATGTGATTCAGCTTCTTTAAATCTCTTTTCTTTCCCCAAATATGAATATAATAATTATATACACTTCAGGGAGCTATTAAAAAATCAAATGACTAAGTATGTTAAGCAATCACATATTATGTGTACTTGACATATAGCAGGTGCTCAATAAATGTTAACTCTCAACTTTCTCTTATTATTATAAAATATTCAGGAGCATAATTTTATATGACTGCATAAAATTTTATCTTTTATACCTATTATTGTTTGGTTATCTGTTCTCCTATGTTTGGACATTTATGTTGCTGACAGTTTTTTACCTCTATACATAATCTTAGAATAAATATCTTTGAAACGTTTTTTTGTAGCTCAACTTATTTTCTGAATTATCTTTTTTTTTGAGACAGAGTTTTGCTCTTGTTACCCAGGCTGGAGGGCAATGGCGCGATCTCGGCTCATTGCAACCTCCGCCTCCTGGGTTCAAGCAATTCTCATGCCTCAGCCTCCCAAGTAGCTGGGACTACAGGCACACACCACCATGCCCAGCTAATTTTTCTATTTTTAGTAGAGACAGGGTTTCACCATGTTGACCAGGATGGTCTTGATCTCTTGACCTTGTGATCCTCCCGCCTTGGCCTCCCAAAGTGCTGGGATTACAGGCGTGAGCCTCTGTGCCTGGCCTTGAATTATCTTAATTCCAAAAATGGAATGTCTGAGTTGAGCAAGATGAGCATATTGTCAATTTCTTCCTAAAGAGCTTGTGGTTATTTGTAATTCCCCAGCCTGGTATGAATAGGATCATTTCACCATAGTCTTGCCAGCAGTGTGTGTGTGTGTGTGTGTGTGTGTGTGTGTGTGTGTGTGTGTGTGTGTGCATCTGTAATATTATTTGATGGAAAAATCGATATCATTCTTTGATTGCTAGAGAATTGTGGTGGTGCAGATAATTTTTAAGGAACTTGAACTCATCTGGAATTTATTTGAGTACTGTGGAGTCAGAGTCTAAGTTGATTTGCTTCAACCTAATGGGGCCAGAGTAATCTGTAGGCTCAGCGAAACCAAATGCTCAGTCACATTACAAATTTTTATAATAGCAACTTCAATGATGTTGTCACTTCCTTACACCTTGCTGTAGCATATTTCCTATCTTATACACCTGCTTTGTCATATGTTTGATGAGTTAGATAACATATTAGATGAGTGTGGCCTATCCATTTATCCAAATACAGTTCTCTGAGGAACCACATCTCCAGACACTTCCACACTTTTGTAGCCTCTCCCTGTGTAACTCATGGAATATGATGGAAGTGATGCTACATTGCATCCTTTTTGAGGGTAGGCATGAGAAGACTGGCATCTTTCACCTCCGTCTGTTGGAGTGAGGAGCTGTTTCTCACTCTGAAATTGCCACACTCTGAGGGATCCCAAGACAGTCATGTAGGGAGGTCATGTGGAGGGAGATGTCAGCTTCCAATTTGTCCTCCAGCTGAGGCTCCAACTCCTCCAGCTGAGGCTCCAGAAATGGGAGTGTAGGCTCTGTACAGTGGCTCACACCTGTAATCCCAGCACATTGAGAGGCTGAGGCGAGTGGATCACTTGAGTCAGAAGTTTGAAACCAACCTGGCCAACATGGTGAAATGCCATCTCTACTAAAAATACAAAAATTAGCTGAGTTGTGGTGGTGGATACTTGTAATCCCAGCTATTCAGGAGGCCATGACAGGACAATCACTTGAACCCAGGAGGCAGCGTTTGCAGCAAGCCTAGATCACGCCACTGCACTCTAGCCTGGGTGACAGAGTGAGACTCTGTCTTAAAAATAAATAGAGAAAGAAAGAAAAAAGAAAGGAAGGAAGGAAAGAGGGAGGGAGGGAAGGAAGGAGAAAGAGAAATGTGAGTGTAGAAGCCATGTTGGACATTCCAGCCTAGTCGTATCTTCAGATAACTCTAGTCCTAGCCACTATCTAACCATGACCATGTGAAATAACAGAAGCAATAAGTACCCAGTGCAACTCATAGACCCATGGGAGATAACAATAAATTGGTGCTTAAGCCACTAAGTTTTAGGATAGCTTGTTATGCAGTGACAGAAAACCAGTGCGATGAATTAATACCGAGGAAGCACAGTTCTTTGGTTTGAAATATTTCTTCTTTGAAAATTAGCAGGAAGTAAACACTGGAGTTATTAATGATAGCCACTCAATCGTCCAGAACCTTGTTCTACATATGGTTTTATTACTGCTACTGCAAGAGAATTTCCTCTTTGTAAACTTCATTTTCTACCTTCTTCAGAGACACTCATAAAATCAATAGAAAGATACTCATAGAAGATAGCAGTCCAAATTAATTGATGATGGGAGTGTAGAAGTGATACTGAGAATTATACAGACATAGGTTTTACGCGGGATTGATGGTAAAGAGAATGGAAAGAAACCTGATAATGTGGACACTGACAGTCAATGGACTACAGTATACAAGTCAAGGGCTGAAGTGACTTGGGTATTTGTAGGTCTAAGAGAAAAGATGTTTTGACAAAGGGAAAATTAATGGCTAAATTCACTTGTTAGATTGATGTATTTTTCTTTCTTTCATACAAAGTATTAGAAGAAAGGCCAACTTTCACACTATAAATTTCATAGTTTGGTTATTAGTAACGTGATGTCTTTGTGTTTTAGTACCTATGGCTTTTTAAAAAGTATCATCTTTATGAGTTTTGGGGTGTGTATGAACTCCAAATTTTATTATTTAGTTTGCTTGAATTCTACTTTGCAAATCTACTGTATGTAGTTGGTAGTTAAGCTTGGGCTACATAGGATGTAACAGATTTTAATTGACTTAAAAATACATAAAATAACAATATAAAGAGCTTTCATTTTATTTAGTGTCTTAGTCACCTCTTACCTTCTTTGTTGGCTTCCAAACATAATGATTTTATGAGTGTCTCTGAGGAAGGTAGAATATAAAGTTTACAAAGGGGAAATTGTCTTCCAGTAGCACTAATAAAACCATATGTAGACCAACGTTCTGGATGATTGAGGGGCCAGATCCAGCTCCCTGGAGCGTTCCTTGCAGGATACAATCACAATATAAAAACTGGTGTTGAGACACCTTTGTTCTTGACATTGAATATATTTCCATTTCCTTTTCACTTCTTATTTGCAATCAAAGTCATCTGCTGCCCCAGTGCAGGCTGTTTATTTTTTTTTCAAAGAGTTTTGTTAAGATTTTTACTACATGGACTTAATTATATAATCACATAACAGATCTTGTAACTGCTTCAGAGGAACCATTCTAATCTATGGAGTACCTAAGATAGTCTTTAAAGAACATATAATTACATAATTATAATGCCTAATAGACCAGAATCACAGGTAGCAAGAATATCTTTGGAGCCATAAGAGAAGCCCTGTGGCCTTTAGGGTATATAATATCAGTTATGAAAATAACCTCATTACTATATCATATGTAATAGCACATAATGGCAAAGAAAGTATTAATGCTGGATGTAATACATATATGCATTTTGCTATAAATGACTTTCTTTAACTTTAAAAAAATATGTAGAAGCAACTGAAAATATCTTAAACAATGAGACAGAAAAATCTATGACATTTTAGATTCAGGATGGCAGTGACTTTTGAAAGCAAAATTTAAAGAGATTGAAGACATATCAAATTAGTTTTAAAAGTATGCATATTAATGTCAAAACCACAAAAATGCATTTAAGATGTAAAAGACAGAAAATTCAAAATATTATATTCATATGTTTAAATCTGGCATACTATGTTTTCTAAGTGATGATGAAAAAATCACGAATGAAACTAAAACATGTGAGAGTCTTGAAATACTGTGAATACTGGGTGTTAAGGCTCTGTTGAAATCTGAGGAGTGCATTAGAAGAAAGAGTGAATTTTAATCAAGACCCATGTTCAAATATTTTGGTGTTGGCAATATTTTTCTGTAATATCTATTGGGAAATATACCAGAAAATGCTAATGTTTTGGCTCTATTTTATAAAACGCATGGAAATCTGTCTTGGTTTTATGAGCAAGAGGCTTTGTTATTGTTGTGTGTTTTAAAGGATACATTTTACAAAAAAGCCCCAAATCTATAAAAGTATTACATATTGAGTATTCATTACCCACGAAAATTTTATACCAAAGTTCATGTTTCTGAGACCACTGGTATGTAGAAAAATAGTTGGCATCTGTAAATGAACATTTCAAATGTTTCACAGACCAAGAGCCAACAATTTGGGGAAATTTTTAAAGACAATTTTATGATAAAGTTATGTAAGTTTTGGTCATGACAGATATTTAAACAATGCACATAAACAATACACTCTTTATTCACCTGGGAATAGTTATGATAATATGATTAAAGTATCTGCATGCTTTTGCATTGTTTGTTGTTAAAAAAGTCAAATTTTGCTTGAGATGTATAAACTTCCTGTTCTTGCATATCTTCCTTCCCCAACAAAATTTGAGCATCATTCAAAACTCACAATGCTGCAATGAACTCTGCACTTGGAAATATTCATATTTATAATTTGTATATTTTAGCCAATATAGTTTCTTGTTTTATGAGACCTGGAAATATTTTTAAATTCAATATCAGTCCATTCTTTGAGATGGACATGGGATATAATATTTTATATATGCTAGCCCTACATCGTGAGAGAATGCTTAATGGTTTTCTTTTTTTTTTTTTTTTGAGACAGGAGTTTCACTCATGTTACCCAGGCTGGAGTGCAATGGCGCGATCTCGGCTCACCGCAACCTCCGCCTCCTGGGTTCAGGCAATTCTCCTGCCTCAGCCTCCTGAGTAGCTGGGATTACAGGCACGCACCACCATGCCCAGCTAATTTTTTGTATTTTTAGTAGAGACGGGGTTTCACCATGTTGACCAGGATGGCCTCAATCTCTTGACCTCGTGATCCACCTGCCTCGGCCTCCCAAAGTGCTGGGATTACAGGTGTGAGCCACTGCGCCCGGCCTGCTTAATGGTTTTCTTAATCAATCTCCCCAAATGCAATACAATCACCATTACAAACATAAGAAAACATCTTGTATACAGTTCAAAATCATTCCTTTTCAAAATTCAAGGTAAGAGATTTCTAAACATGGCTATGAAGAAATAACAGAGACCAGATTTACTCTCTCACCTTAACCAATTAGGAAACTAGACAAAATACATAAGGCAATTGTTTTCAGATATTACATGATAGACAGCACAGGATTATTAGCCCTGATTACAAGGTAAACTATATAATTACTACAGTTTACTACCAGAGCCCGTATTCCCTCTGCAGTGCAGGGAGAGAGGAAACAAATTAAAAGCAAGGAATCTTACTGAGTTTTAGAGACATTGATTATAGTTTAGGGAGACATTGGTGGAGCATAGGGAGTTTCACAAAGACAGAGCTTGGAAGATATGCAGAAGTGTCCCTTTGACTCTTTGATGGAGTACTGATTTGCTCATGCATGAGAATAAATAATCCAAGGCTGGATATTCATAGGCTGGACATTGGGACTGAGTAGGCGGAACACTTCCTGAAGCTAACCACAGTCTGGAAATATATTCTGTTTTTGTCAGCAAGAGTGGAGGGATTTCATAATAAATGAGGCACTGAGTAGACCATCCAGAAGGCTAAATTATCTCTAGAATAAAGGCTGCTCTGGACATGACCTAAACCAGCTTAAAAGCCATGCTGTGCAGAAACAAAGCAATCCCAAATAGTCTGACTGCTTCCCAGACGAAAAACTCAATACCATTTAAAGGAATGCAACAAAATCTCATATCCAACAACATAGAATTCAGTGTCCAGTATCCAAAAGAGCGCTGGCAGATATTCAAATAATTGGGAAATTATGACCCATAACTCAGAGAAAAGTTAATTGATAGACTTAGACCCAGAAATAAGTGAAATTATGAAATAGCAGACAGAGATGTTAAAATAACTATTATAAATATGCTCTATATTCCTGAAGGTTTGAGAGCAGCCTAAGTATAACAAGGAGAGATATAGAAGATATGAATTGACAAAACTTCTAAAAATTAAAACTAAAATGCTTGGAATAACAAAATACACTGGATTGGGTTCATGGCACATTAAAACTTGCAGGAAAAAAAAATCAATGACATTGAAAACACAGCAGTACAATATCTCCAAAATGAAGCCGAGAGGAAAAAAGAATTTAAAAAATGAACAGAGCATTAGTAACCTTTAGGGAAATATCAGAAAGTCTAAGATATGATATCCTAGAGGTTGAAAAGGAAAATGGGGGACAGAAAAAATATGGAAGAAATAATAGACTGTTTTCTAACTTGATAAAAGTTAGAAACCCACAGATTGAAGAAATTCATTGCACTCAGATTAGAGGAAGCAAAGAGAAATAGTACACATAATAATCAAATTTCTGAAAACTAATGATAAAAAGAAAATCTTAAAAGCAGCCAGAGAAGAAGACATAAAGAACTAAAGAAAGACAGCCAGCTTATCACTAGAGGCTACAAAAGCCAGAAGACAATAGAGTACTTTAACTTTGCTTGTTAAAGCCACGTAATAATTATCTTGCCTTAGTTTTTAATCATTATTATTTGGGGTATAGGTGGGTTTTTCACTTCTTAGTCAATGTGGTTAATGATTATGGCTTTATTCACTTTTTAAAATAAGCTTTATTAATTAGGGTAGTTTTAGATTCACAAAAAAATTGAGCAAAAGGTACAGAAGGCTCCCATCTAATCCCCATACCTACATACACATAGCCTCCCCCATTATCAAAATCTTTAAGTGGTACATTTGTTACAATCACCTACATTGTCACCTGAAGTCCATAGTTTACATTATGACTCCCTGTTGCTATACATTCTATGAGTTTGGAAAAACGTAATTATGTGTATATACCATTATGGTATCAAACAGAGTTGTTTCACTGCCCTGAAAATACTCTGTGAATGATCTATTTATTCCGTCTCCCGTAACCCCTGACAATCACTAATGCTTTTATTGTCTTCATAATTTTGCCTTTTCTAGAATATCATACAGTAGAAATGATACAAGATGCATCATTTTAAGATTGGCTTCTCTCATTTATAGTATATATTAAGGTTCTTCCATGCCTTTTAATGGCTTGACAGCTAATTCCTTTCTTTTTTAGTGTACAAATACTTTTAGTTAGCACACATGTAATTTCGATGC
Organism: Sapajus apella; assembly: GCF_009761245.1. Lineage (NCBI taxonomy): Eukaryota > Metazoa > Chordata > Mammalia > Primates > Cebidae > Sapajus > Sapajus apella. The sequence goes on along the minus strand of NW_022437003.1, from coordinate 6,245,570 downwards.
CCAGTAAGTTCTGTCCTGATTCTTTTCCACAAGCATTTTAAAAATAGATTTCTCCTGCCCTCCCCTCCCCTCCCCCGCCTCCTCTTTTTTGGAGCAGTTTTAGGTTCACAGCAAAATTGAGTGGATGGTACAGAGGTTTCCCATATATCTACTGCCACCAAATATACATAGCCTCTCCTATGACCAACATCTCCTTCAGAGTGATACATTAGTTACAATTGATGAACCTACACTGACACATCATTATCACCCAGCCTCCAATTATTTACCATATTTCTGCTAAAATATGCCTTTAATGGTTATATAGTTATTCTTTGTCCCTAATACTATATTTATAATCAAGTTATCTATTTGAATACCACCAAGTTCTATTTTGAATAGTATTTGTCTTTTCTGTATTTTATTTTTATCCTTTCTATATGGTTATGCTTTAGGTGTGTCTCCTTTAATAACAAAGAGCTGAATTTTGTGGTTTTAAATCTATTCTGACAATTCCAGAATTTTTTTTAAATTTAATGGGTTTAGTCTATTTATATTTATTGTGAATAATGATATATTTGGATTATGACTATCACCTTGCATTTTTTCCTACGCTTTTTCCACTCCTTTAATTTGGACTCATGAAACATACCCTCTCTACTTTCATCTACTGGTTTAGAAGTAATACATTCTGTTTCTAATTTTCAGTGCTTATATTACATTTCTGACTCAGATATTTGTCTTAAAAACAACCCACCCTGGCCACCTTCTCCCGTTTTAAGTGTTTTAATATTTCATTGTTTTGATTCTGATTACCCTTTATCCCAAGCATAGTCATTATTACGCTTATTTTTAAAAAATACAGTTGATGGCCAGGCGCAGTAGCTCATGCCTGTAATTCCAGCACTTTGGGAGGCGAAGGCGGGTGGATCACGATGTCAAGAGATAGAGACCATCCGAGCCAACAGGGTGAAACCCCCATCTCTACTAAAAGACAAAAAAATTAGCTGGGCATGTTGGCACATGCCTGTAGTCCCAGCTTCTCGGGAGGCTGAGGAAGGAGAATTGCTTGAACCTGGGAGGTGGAGGTTGCAGTGAGCCAAGATCATGCCACTGCCCTCCAGCCTGGTGCATGGCGAAAGAGCAAGACTGTCTCAAAAAAAAAAAAAAGAAAAAAGAAAAAAATACAGTTGATGTTTCTTGAGATTAGATATGTGCTACTGTTTTTTTGTTTTTTGGGTTTTTTCTTGCCACCCTGTACTTACATCTATGAAAATTCTGCGAGGTTGCACAGTGGTAGGCGGTAGCATTCATGCTGCGTGTGTTCGTTCGTTCGTTCTTTCTTTCTTTCTATTTTTTTTAAATTGCATTTTAGGTTTGGGAGTACATGTGAAGAACATACAAGATTGTTGCATAGGTACACACATGGTAGTGTGATTTGCTGCCTTCCTCCCCATCACCTACATCTGGCATTTCTCCCCATGCTACCTCTCCCCAACTCCCCACCCCCCACCGTCCCTCCCCTATTTCCCCCCAACAGGACCCAGTAAACAATCATCCCCACCCTGTGTCCATGTGTTCTCATTGTTCAACACCCCACGATGAGTGAGAACATGCGGTGTTTGATCTTCTGCTCCTCTGTCAGTTTGCTGAGAATGATGGTTTCCAGGTTCATCCATGTCCCTACAAAGGACATGAACTCATCGTTTTTGATGACTGCATAAACTGCGTTCCTTCTGAAGGATGGCATCCAGAGCTGTGCCTCACAGCAGCCTAGACATCAAGGTTTCCTTCTAGGTTCTATTTCCTTTTTTCTGATGTGGCGACTTTAGAAGTCCCTTAAGAGAGGATGTGTGATGGTACAATTTCTGTTACTTTTCTTTATTTTGTGGTCTTTCACAAGTAAGGCTTTAGCTTGGTGTGTAATTTTAGGTTGAGTGTGATTGACATGCTGAAAATTATTCTGCTGTCTTCTGGCATTTATGGTTGCTTTGAAAAGTGTGTCACTAGGTTTTTATCATTGTTTTGAAAGTAAACTCCAATTCTCTTTCATTGCTACCAAGACTCATTTTGTTCTATGTTTTGCAGATTCTCTGTGATGTTTGCAGGTATGAATTCATTCTTACATATCTTGTTCAAGATCTATTATGTTTCTAAATGTGAGAGTATCTGCCTTTGGTCAATTCTCCAAAAAAATTTAGTGATTATCTCTGTATTTTCTCTCCCTCATTTTTTGTATATTCTCTTTCTGCAACATTTAATGTACATCTTGTTCAATTGTTCTATTCACTATATTTATTAACCTTATTTTATATTGTTCATCTCTTTATCTCTCTAAATTGCTGTTTAAGCAATATCTTTCTCTGCATTTTCCAATTTGCAAATGATTTCTTCAGCTGGATCTAATGTGCTAACTCATCATTCAATATTTTTTCAAATCACTTTTTTAAGTACTAATTTGCCTCTTTCTTTTTAAATTCATATTTTAATTTTAATAATGTTAATAGTAAATATCAATATTAATAATTCCACATTTGATGTTTTAGGTGATCTGATACTACTGTTTCTTTTTGTTCACAGTGGTTTGTATATTTTCTAATTTTGAACAGGGAGCTTATATCCATAAGTTATCCATGATAACTCTCTGAGCTTGGGTTGGAAAGTACATCTCTTCAGAGAGGATGCACATTTGCCTCTGACCGACTCTGGGGTGCTATGAATCTAGAACTGTTAAATTAATTCCTTGCCTTAGGGTTTTTAAAATCATGCTGACAGTGTATATTTTATCCCCAAATAAGCATGTTTCAAATGATTGAGAAGATTATTTTTATCTTACATTGATTCAATGATGAGACAGAACCATTTTTTTAATCTTTATTTTCCTAGGAGGAAAATATTTCTCCAGATAAATTTTGACTAAGGGTGTGGCCTTCTGAAATTTCCTGGATTTATCCTGATAGGAGGTGGTTTCAAGTCACCAAGTTGTGTGAGCCCAAGCATTACTATCACATGCCATTACAATTTAAGTCTCCGGACTACTGAGATTAACAAATAGCCCCAAGAAAGTCAACATTTTACAGCCTGGTAAATACTCTGGTTTTAGCATCCTGGTTCCTTATGTTCAGTTGCACATTTATTTATAAGGATGTTTGTTAGTTTTATCCCCTGCAAGTTTAGTTTCTTTGTTGGTTCATTTGGCATAGAAAAATATCTAGTCTGTCAAAAATCTCAAAAATGCTGCTGAAGGTCTTGAAAAATTTAGAGATCCAATAAAACTTAATCCTGGGAATATTGATTTAGGAAAATTAATAAACAAAAAGGGTTCTATAGGTTTCTAATAATTAACCTGTGTTAGTTCGAAAGAGTATTATCAACAAACTCTCAAAAGATTAGTAAGAAATAAGCACACATCAGTAGGGTTCAGAATGAATCTGTTAAAATTAAGTTTCAAGATAAATAACATTTTTGGACAAGGTCACTCATTTAATAGGACACCAGATAATAGCATTGTATCTACAATATTTAGCAACAATTGAAAAATGTAATTGAATGAATAAATATGGATAATGGAGTTGATATTATGTATCTCAATTTGAGCAAGGCTTTTGAAAAGAAGTCTCATGCAGTCTTAGTGGATGAGCTACAGTGTAGCAGATGTTGGTCCCCTGTCCATATCCCCTCAGCACTCAGCATTCTGATGTCTCATAACTACAAGCGCCTGCCACTTTCTGCCTGAGGACTTTTCTGTCTCCAGAAATGTGCTTGGGCCACTTACAGACCTGGGACTTAACACCTCTGTGAAATGCACTCAGTCGTTGAAAGGAGAATCATTGGATCCATACCCCAGCTTCCTCCTCATCACTCCACAGAGCGTCCCATGTTGGTTTCCTTCTTTCCTTTCCCTGCCTAACTTCCCATTCTCCTCCACCAGCACTTTCTGAGAAAGAAACCTCCTAAGCAAACGACCTTTCTTCAAATCCTAGTCTTAAAGCATGCTTCTTGGGGAGCCGAGTATAACACTTGGAAAATTATGGACTAGATTCTAAGACAAATAAAATTGTTTCATAAACCAAGTAAAATAGTTTCATAACTGAGTGGTTACTACTTGGTTTATTTAAATCAGAAGGAATGTTTTTGATGATACACTGTGAGGGTATTTTTTCCTTCTCTTTCTCAGTCTTATCAATACTTGAATAAAGATGTGGAAAGTTTTGTAATGAATTTGGAGATGACATAGTATTGGTGCAGTGGGTGATGTAATGAGTACCTTAGATGATAAAACCAGGACCCATACAATTTTTAATAGGTTAGAAAACTGCTAAGTGTAACAGAATTATACTAATTGATTAAGGTATTGCAATTGAGTATTCTCACATGTGGGATATTATTTTGTGATAAAATTTTAGAGGTATTAGTTAACAATAAACCAGGCTAATTAACAGGATATGTGGCTGATAAAAATGAAGATATAATCTGGGGTTAGATTAATAAAGAAGTAACTAGACCAAAGGAGGTGAAAATTATGTTTAAATGATAATAAACAGACAATAGTGTTGGAACATTATGCTTTTTCTAAAAAAAAAAAAATCAACTTTCATTTTAGACAAAGGGACTATGTTTGTAAGTTTGTTACATGGGTATATTGCATCTAGGTAGTAAGCATGGTACCCAGTAGCAGTTTTTCAATTCCTACCCTCATTTCTACCTTCCGCCTCTGGTAGTCTGTAGTGTCTGTTGTTCCTATGTTTAGGTCCTTGTGTGTTCAATGTTTACCTGTCACTTATAAGTGAGAACATGTGGTATTTGATTTTCTGTTCCTGTGTTAATTCACTTAGGATTATTCCTACCGTGTGCATCCATGTTGCTGAAGAGGGCACAATTTCATTCTTTTTTATAGCTGCATAATATTCCACAATGTGTATGTACCACACTTGCTGTCTGATCCCTTATTTATGGGAACCTAAGTTGATTCCATGTCTTTGCTATAGTGAATATCATGGTGATAAACATACAAGTGTATCTTTTTTGTATAATGGCTTATTTGTCTTTGAATATACACCCAGTAATGGGTTTGCTGGGTCAAATGGTGGCTCTGTTTTAAGTTCTTTGAGAAATCTTCAAACTGCTTTCCACAGTAGGTGAAGTAATTTACATCCCTACGAACAGCGTATAAGTATTTGCTTTTCTTCGCAACCTCACCAGCGTCTGTTTTTTTTTTTGTTGTTGTTGTTTGTTTTTTTTTACATTTTAATAATAGTCATTATGACTGGTGTGAGATGATATTTCATTGTGGTTTTAATTTTTGTTCTCTGATGATTAGTGGTGTTGAGCATTTTTTCATATGTTTGTTGGCTGCTTGTATGTTTCTTTTGAAAAGCATGCCTGTTCATGTCCTTTGCGCATTTTTTAATGATATTATTTGTTTTTTGCTTGTTGATTTGTTTAAGTTCCTTAGAGATTCTGGATATTAGATCTTCGTTGGATGCATAGTTTGTGAATATTTTCGCTCATTCTTTAGGTTGTCTATTGATTTATAGTTTCTTTTGCTGTGCAGAAGCTCTCTAGCTTAGTTAGGTCACACGTGAATTTTTGAACATCGTGCTTTTGATAGGATAGAAGCAATCTCTTGAAGACTAGAGAAAGGAGGTTGGAGACATTTGGAAATATTATATTAAAAAAGATGAACAAAATATGGTCATTTAGCATCAGGAAAAGAAGAATTAGAGAAGATGATAACTGTTTTCTATTGTTTAAAGATGTGGCCTGTGGGAGAAGAATCAGACATGCTCAAATAATCTTTAAAGTCATTCATGTCTGTATGCCCAGGGGCTAATCCAATGCTTTACGTACAGTAGGAGCTCAATAAATGTTTGTTAGATGAATGAACAATTAATGACTGTACATATTCATCTATTTTAGCTGAGAGAAAACAACTTCTTTTTGTCCATTTTCCTGTGTCTATCCAACTTTTTTATCTGTCTCATAGTTGAAGCCATTCTGTGGATAGTGAAGTTATGATGCAGGATCAATTTTCTGTCCTACACAATATCTCCACATAACCATGATTCTATAAATGCAAACTATGAAGACAATGATATTGATGCCTCTTGGTAAATATAGTCCCCAATTTCTTAGTTCTTTTCGTATAAACTGCCCTTGTGTTCATTATCTACAGCAGTGGCAAACATTTGTGGTAATATTTGCTTCAGTCTCTTGTCTTGGCCATTATATTTTCCCTCTGTATTCTATTTGGATTATCTTGGTCTTCAATCTGCTTAAATCTTCTTTATGTATCAGTCAAATTTATGATAGAACGGGATAAGTCTATTGACTTCTGTTATTCCATGCGCCAAGATTTTCCCTTTTCCCAATTAGGTTATTCTTTTTAAAGAACATATTGCAGGTTGTAGGTTAGATGAAATCACATAATGAAAACTATATAAAGTGCTTCTTTTTGTTTGAGCCTTTGGGGGTCCTCGAATCTAGTCCAGCGGGCTAACTAGTTTTTTGAATTTTCTTTTTACAAATATGACTGCCTTGACCTTGTAGGTACTTGCTTGCTGTGGATTTGGGAGAGAGCTGGCTTCTCTTGGGCATGCTTCATATCCTGCTTTGATGGCCCTTCCTCTCAAGAGCTTGCCTTGTTGTGACTTTCTCCATGAGCTTAGCAGCATCTCTGGAGGGCCCTTCAGCACTGTCTCCTGTTGCATCAAGGCTTGCATTCCACTGTTGTACAATGCCTCTTCACTTTTCTGCACATCTACCAAACAGCAAAAGTTATATTCTCAGTGTTTAATCCTGTGCCTCCTAAATAATAGGCATTCACTGACTACATGATAAGTATTTGTTTAGAACAAGTTTATCAAAAGGTACCTTTGGCTGTGTGAAGGTATTATCATCCTGTTTGTAATATTATTTCTCATCTTGTTTTATGTCTCAGTGTAGTTGGACTCCAAATTATAACGAGTTGTATCCCTAAATTAACATGCACGTTTTGCAAATGGTTTCACAATTCTTTGCATTTTAAAGGAATTGACCCACTCAAAATATTTCAAAAACATTTCTTTTTTAAGAAAACTAGACTTGGAAATGTACCCTGTACCTTTTAATAGCTGTGTTTAGATGTGTGACCTTGGACAAATCGGCCAACCTCTGTGGATGTCAGTCTCCTTACCTGCAAAAGAAGGAAGGACTGGATCATCTCTAAGGAATTTTCAAAAGAAAACATTAATTCTATGATGGAGAAAAGTCTTAAGTAAAACCTTTGTATTTCCTCACCCTCCCCTTTCCACTCCCTGCAAAGACACCCTGATCCTTTCTTCTTTTCTTGGGGTCTGATTGTCTCTTCTTGTTTATAGCTGCCACTAATTTGCTCATTTGCTTGCTGGAAAATAGCTAATTAAAACCCACTTCAGCTAACAAGCTGACTGGGACCATGCAAATGTCACTCTCTGCCGTCTGCTATTTCCGTTTATACTTTACATTATTAGTGTTGTTTTTCCTCTCTCTGTTAAAATGAATGCGAGAATAGATTTAGCGTCCTCTTCACAGGTGTGCACTGGTACAAGGCCTCCATCCCAGGAAAGTGCTGCTGCTTTACGGCGCTTCAGCACTTTGAGTGTTATTACCCCTGACAGTTAATGGTTTCAGACTACACTGCTTGTTAGCTAGGTTTTTGAACAGCTTCATCTATCTTTTTGTTTTTACAGTGACTGGCCACATTAAGTGTATGTGTCTGAGCTATTAGTCCCGTCTGTTCGTCGCATGCATTTCATTTGGTTTAGGGTTCTTTCCTTCTCTCTAAAATTAGCACGTATTGTCATCCATATACTTCAACACATCGACTTTTGTTATAATTATGCTGTCATCATTGTGCTTCCACACATTTGCTAATTCATTGTAGCTAAATTAGACCGAATATTAGCAATTTTGCAGCTGTTCCTTTAGAATATACATGGCCATATATTTGTACTCTAGTTGGTAATTATATTTCTCAGCAAGAGAATGGACCACATTTTCAGGAGGGAAAGAGTGGGAAAATGGGAAAACGGGGATTACATCAAAACAAACTCACCTGAGACTGGAAAAGAGAGCAAGGAAATCCAGAGGAAAAAAATGCATTACAGAAAAGAGTTAAAGGCAGATTCCAGACTAAACTAACAGCAGCAAATGCTTATGCAGGGTTGCACAGTTCAAAGGGCTTGCGTAGGAGGTCTGACACTGGCAAAGAGAAAGCATCCCTGGGCAGAGACTTTCTCTACTATATCCTGTTCCTGTGAATGTGCTAACACAAGGAATTCATGGTAGCCTCTTAACGAACTGCAAAGCAAAGGAGTAGAGGCTGTATGGGGACTTGCATGAAAATGTGGTATACAGTCTATTGACATACAAGGCTTAAATGTTTTGGTTTAAATATGTGCCCGAGTGGGAGAATATGAGGATATGAAAATGATAATTTTTTAGATTTTTAAAATTTTGTTTAGAATAATGCAGTTTCCTGCTTTGTTTATATCTGGAGATGATATTTGAAGGAATATGAAAAATGTGTTTTCGATATGTGACTGGTGTGTTGTATGTGCAGTGTGAGTATGTGTGAATATTTTGTATTTTAGTTTGGTTATGAGACTTTAACATAATACAAGCATCTAAAATTATGCAGTGCCAGTTTTGGCATAATGTATGACACAAGGTAAATGATCAACAAGACAGATTCTCCTAGGAAAATAAACTGCCTTGTATGAGTAGTTGAGTGTTTTGGAAAGCCACCTGGGTACTGTTTAATATATTGAGTTAGAAATTCATCTAATGAGACCCTCATGGTCTAAAAGAATTAATGAGAATTCTCATAGTACAGGGATCTATTCCTAGAAGGTAACTTACTAGAAGAATCTAGTTCAGTCAGTATTGGTTGTTATGGATACTATTCTGTTTTGATGGGTCCAAAACATTGTGTACAGTGATTTGAAACAAAACAAAACTTACAATGGTATTCATGACTTGACCTTGAGAATATAGCTTTGGCAGGTTGTTTTCCTGGGAGTAATAACCTATGTAGTATTTTAGAAGTTTGGTTATACCAACCCTCCTAGATGTCAATGTTTTCATTCTGGTTGGGTCACAAGGGATAGATTTTCATCACTGACTATTCACCACTCTGACTGCCCTCTTCTGCTTCTTCCTCAGTAGAGCTGAATATCTCATTTCTCCTTTCTTCAACTAATGAAATCCTGTTCTTCAGCTCTTAGAAAGCAAAGCAAGTCAAAATAGTTCAGATATTTTGCAGCATACTCCTCCCTGGAATTTTATATTTTTATAGAAAACTCCCTTAAACTTAAAAAAATTTGATATTTTAGTAGTGGAATTAGAGGAGAATCAATTGGTGGGGAAGTAGAAATTTGGAGGGAGCTCATGAAACCAATGCACACATTTAACGTTTTTCCTTTAAAAGGGTAATAGTCTTACGGGAACTTGCAAGAATAAACATATCCTCACCTGCACAGACAGTGGGAAGATCTCAACTGAGATGTAAGACAGCGTTGATTTAATACCTAAGAGGTTGAGAGTCAAGTAGCATATATCTAACAGCATCAGTAGAAAATGAAACAAGCAAACAAAACACCCAGACACACAAACACACAGACAGTGCATAAGGTCCCCTACATGCCTTGGTATTGCCCCCTCATCTCGCCTTGGATTGAGGCACCGCTGTGAGATGTGCTTTGCATGAGTGACTTCATAAGTACAAAGTTCAAGTAGATTTGGAAAGATAGGAGATGGCCATTCATTCTCCTGATAATCCTCTGCAGAGTCCAGGCTCTTCTCTCACAGGAATCTACTACCACTTAGCTTTGTCCATCAGGGACAGTTGATATTGAGCACTGACTCTATCACCTATATCCAGAATCTAAAACAAAATAAAACTTTCCTTCCCTGCCCTGCCCCAGTGCAGTCTATTTTCTCAGGTTCCTAGAAAGAGGAGGATATTCTCACTTGGTTTTCTTTGTTCTAATTTATTTGGCTCCAGGGCAAGCTGCTTACCCAGATAAAAGTGGTGGAGGAAAGCAGCATCTGAGTTGATTTGTGTGGCTATAAAGGAATACCTGAGGCTGCATAATTTATAAAGAAAAAGTTTATTTGGCTCCTGGTTCTGATGGCTGGACAGTTCATGATTAGGCATCTGCACCTGGTTAGGGCCCCAGGCTTCTTCCACATGAGGTGGAAGGTAAAGGGGAGCCTGCTTATCAGGTCACATGGTGAGACAGTGAGCAGGACAGAGGAGGGAGGTGCTAGGCTGTTTATAGCACTCAGCTCTCCTGGGAACAGACTGAGAATGCACTTACTCGAAAGGGAGGACATTAATGTATTCATGAAGGATCCACCCCAAAGACACAAAATTCTCACACTAGGCCCACTTCCCACACTGGGATCAAATTTCAACTGAGATTTGCTGGAGACAAACCATGTCCAAACTCTAGCAAGCAGATAGCAGACATTGAGATTTGGCAAATCTTCTGAAAAATGTGGAGTCTAAGCCCCACGACAGAGCCTACATTCTCAATCAATCAGACACAGAGACAGTGGGAAAAAAAAGAAATCATCCATCAGGGTTTCCCTTAAACTCCTTCCTTCCTTCCTTCTCTTCCTCTCTCCTTCCCTCCCCCCTCTTCCTCTTCTCCTTCCCTCCCCCCTCTTCCTCTTCTCCTTTCCTCCCCCCTCCCTCCCACCTACATTCATTCTCAATCAATCAGACACTGAGACAGTGGGAAAAAAAAGAAATCATCCATCAGGGTTTCACTTAAACTCTTTCCTTCCTTCCTTTGCTTCCTCTCACCTTCCCTCCCCCCTCCCCCCCTTCCCCCCTCCCTCTCTCTCTCCCTCCCTCCCTTCTTCCCTCCCTCCCTTCCTTCCTTCCTTCCATCCTTCCGTCCTTCCGTCCTTCTCTGTCTTTTTCTCTCTCTCTTTTCTTTTCTTTTTTCTTCCCTTTCTTGCTTTCTACAGGGCCTTGCCCTGTTACGTCAACTGGAGTGCAGTGGTTCTATCATAGCTCACTGCATGCTTGAACTTCTGGGGTCAAGGGATCTTCCCACATCAGCTTCCCGAATTGCACTACCATGCCTGGCTGATATATCTCTTTACTATTATTATTATTATTGAGACAGAGCCTTGCTTTGTTGCCAGGCTGGAGTGTAATGGTGTGATTTTGGTTCACTGCAGCCTCCGCCTCCCAGGTTCAAGTGATTCTCCTGCCTCAGCCTCCTGAGTAGCTGGGACTACAGGTGCAAGCCACCATGCCCAGCTAATTTTTGTATTTTTAGTAGAGCCAGGGTTTTACCATGTTGACCAGGATGGTCTCAATCTCTCAACCTTGTAATCTGCCCACCTCAGCTTCCCAAAGTGCTGGGATTATATGCGTGAGCCATTGCACCCAGCCAGTGAATTTATTTTTATTTTATAGAAATAAAGTCTCACTATGTTGCCCAGACTGGTTTTGAACTCCTGGCCTCAAGCAATTCTCCCTCCTTGGCCTCCAAAAGTGTTGGGATTACAGGTGTGCACCACCTCACCAGGCCTGAAACCCATTTCTGTTTGACTCCGTGACTGTGTCTCTTCCTTGTCTGAGGTTGTGTGGCATGTTGTATTGTGTCGTGACCAGAGCCACTTTAATAATTTCTTTCAGATGATATGGCTCTAGTTTTTGGTTTGGTGTCTTGTTACACTAGCTTTGCCAATTTTGTTTTGCTTTTATGTTTATCCGTTCGTTACTTGGTTCATTACTTGGTTTAAATTCTGTTGAACTCTGGGTAGAATTAATCCATCTAATATTTATTCAGCAACTACTAAATGCCTGGCATTTGTAACTTATATGCAATAGTGACATACCAGCAGAAAATCAGTGTTTGAATTGCTCAATATTTTATTGGCTTCATTCACAACCTTTAATTTTTTTCTGCCTTCACATTATTTAAATGGGCAAATACACTCATCAGTAACCTTAATCATAGTATACACTGTTTTTCAGTAGAGGATAGAAGTAGAGAGTGGGGTAAAATATTTCACCCTAGTGTGATTCAGAATCTTCTTGGGCTCAAGAGAATGACATGGGATAGCTTAAAAGCCTGCCATTTCCTCTACCTCCAACCCTCAACATCATGCCAGACTTTTTGATTCACCTGTTTACAGCTTACAATGGGTATGTCCTTTCTTTTCATTTTGAAAATCATAGCACCCTAGGATGGCCACAAATAAATATCTATGTCAAAAAGATTAGCATGTTTATTTTAACAACAAGCAAGCAAAGCAAAACAAAATATTACCTTGAGTAGTCACAAGACATGAGGAAAGCAATGTCCTTGAATGGACCACTCAATGGGTGAGTTTTAAACTGAGATGAAGAGTAGAAAATAAGACAGTTGGAGTCCTTGTAGCTGCTGCAATATGGACGTTTTGAAACCAAGGGGGACATGGATGCTTAGAAGCTGGGCAGATAAGCTGAAGCAGGAAGGAAAACGTTTTTGAAAGCTTATATGACTGAGTTGATTAGGCCTCATCTTTTTGCTATAAGTCATCTCTATATTCAGCAGGCGATTTGTGGGAACCTAGCACCTGAAATTCTATATTTGCCCCCTTGGGCCTATTGTCTCAAGAATTCTCTGTGTGTGTGTGTGTGTGTGCTTGTATGCATGAGAGAAAGAGACAAAGTTGTATGTCTCAAACTATGCATATGCATAGGTAGAGAAGCTCAAAATTGACTAAGAACTTTTGCACTGAGATCAACATGCAGAAATTAAAATGCAAGTTCACATAACATCCCCAAACTTAGGACTCGTCAAAGGCTAAAAGCTATTTGATCTTTAGATTTTTAGATATCTTACACAATGTGTTAGGTTATAAGGGAAAACTGCAATACTCTCATTCACTGTAAGATATTACCGTAAACAGTGCTTCTTAGACTTTTCTACTGCAGTAATCTTGAAGAATTCTCAGTGGCAGAGGAAAGGGAGCAAAGAATGAGGGCTGGTGGTTGCAGTCAGATACCAGCTGCTACAGAGAGAAAATATATTTTTGGAGTCTAATATTTTATCTTAACAATTAATGTGAAATGTTTCATTCTATTTAACCGTTTATTCATGCTTCTTGTAATTTTAAATGTTTTCACCCCAAAGTTTTGACTACAAGAATAAGTTCCATATTTTGGTGTTCTCATGATTAAGAAATGACTATTTCAAAGAACAGCAGCATATGCAGCCTGCTATCCCATTTTGAGAACTGCCTCATTTATCTTTTGTTTCTGAAAGGAAGTCAAGGGAAAAAAATTAAGAAGCAAGAAAGGTGAATTTGAAATTTTCTTAAAGGTCATTGATGTAATTATCTTGGAAAAATACAATATGAGAGCTATGAACTCACTTGGGCCTCAGAATGTACTCTGTATGGAGATAGCTTTCTACAGGTGTGTAAGATTTGATTATAAGAGTGTTTTCTTTTCTCCTGCCTTACTCTTTCAACATAGCCACTTGGGAAGATGAATCAATGAGAGGTAGACCCTGGTTTTGATTGAGAAGTGCAAGGGGAGGGAACCTGTAGAATCTGAGCCATGGCTGTGAGTTCTGCCTAACACACTGGCATCTTCTTCCTTCTCAAAAGGGGCCCTGACAGTGGCCTTCAGTTCTTCCCAGACCGTAGGCTTGGTAGAGGCTCATCTCCTTTGAGGACCTCCTGGGCCATGAACTTCTGCTGTCTTAGGACCTGGGGTGGGAGGCTTGACATGCAGGTGAGAGGCCACAGAGGGTTGGTGTCCCATTCTCCTTTGTCCATGATCTCAGTAATTTGCCTCCTTTTACTTTATAAAAATGCCTACTGCTAGGAAGGCTCAAACTGATTGGTCCATGTGCAAGGGTTAGGCTACTTCCATATTTTTAATTCCCCTAAGTTGTAGATTGAGAACAATTGAATCAAACAAAAATCTAACATTTATTGGATCTCATGTGTGTAAGACTCTCTGCCAGCCACTTTCAGAGCCTAACACAAACTAATATCAAGTGGCTGTTTTCAAGGTACAACCTTCTCCAGAATGTATAACGAACTGAAGCCAATTTACTATTCAGACTGACCATGCTTATTTATTCAGGAACATCAGGAACGTGGGAAATTCTGATAAATACACTCTGTACAAGCTAATACTGGCTGGCTCCTGAACATTGTGACTCAGTGTCACAATATTGGCTAGCTATTTTTAATATCCTTTTGCAAGCTGAAAAGCATTGTGAATATATTTTCTTAACATGAATGGAGATAATGCAATTTTTCTTATAGCACCAGTTCTAAAACCTAATTCCACAGAGTAAGGACTCTGGAAGCAAAGCACACATCAGAATTAACATATCTCTTCAGAAAGGAAAAGCGGGAAAAGCCATCAGATGTCTCCTTGCTTCGACATAGTGTGTGTGTGTGCTTCAGACTCTTTTTGTTTTTTAGGATAAAAAAAAACTAAGAGATTGGTTTGTAATTTTCCTTTCTCATACTGACTACATCATATCTTGTAATCAAGATAACACTGGGCTTGTAGTCACTTGGGTAGCCGGCATAGGAATTATCTGTTCCTACAGGTTTTATGAAACTGGTGTATTAAGTCATTTGCATCTGCTGGGGTTTTTCTGGTGGGGGCATATTGGGAAGGATTTTACTACCAATTCAGTTTACCTAAAGGCTATTGTTTTGCTTATATTTACATATTTTTTTGAATCAAGTTTTGCAATTAATATTTTTACTAGAATTTTATCTGCTTCATCTAAATTATCCTCCCAAATTCATCTTGAATTAGATGCGTGTACTTCATCTAATTCATACTTGTCAATGAAATTGCTTATAATATTTTCTAAAATATATCTACAACGTGAATAGTGAAATTTCCTAATATGTTCATTTGTGCTTTTCCTCCCGTCTCTCTTTTTGTTGGTCGGTCTAGACAAATATTTGAGTATTAATGATCATGGGAACAGAGCAGTGGAGATTATTGAGGAGAAGAGCTGGGGACCAGTAGAGTTAGGACCAGGTGTTCGTGGCTTTGATTTTAAGATGAGAGAAATAGCAGTGATTTTATCTACAGATGTGAACCATCCATTAAAGGAAAACTGTGGTGTGAAATTAAGATGGGGAAATTGCTGGAGTGTGGGCATTCCTGAGTGGGTGAGAGGGCACAGGTGGTGGGGGCAGGTTCTAAAGGGGAGCATGGTAATAAGTAGGAAGGCAGAAGGTGTGGTGCAGACTGTGGAAGGCTGATAGATGTGGTGGTGGGAGACGGTGAAATTTCCCTTGGTTGCTTCAGTTTTCTCAGAGAAAGTCGAATCGTCTGCTGAGAGTGAGAAAAGGCTATGAGATATTGGTGGTGTGAACAAGGGAAGGCAGAGAAGAGTAAACTGAAGACTCTGGTCTAGGGAAATGTGCAACTTCTGGCTGAATTCAGGGCTCCCTTGAGGCTCATGAGTCCTGGGATCATGGTCGTGTGGTTCACTTCAACCATGTTAGGTCCATCACTAGAGGAGAGTTGGACTTAATCAGAATTGTGATTTGTCAAGCCAGCACTTTAAGATGTGAGAGGGGTTGAGAAACTGAGGATGTATACAAGGGGGTTACTTCTTAATGGCTGACCAGGAAATTTTAGTAGAGGGAAGAATGGGCACTGAGAGAATTAATACATCAACGTCCAAATGTGGTTTAATATTATTGGAGTTGGGTGTGCTATGAGGAATAAATGGAAAAGTTAGGAGCTTGTGGTAAGATAGTGGAATGCTGTAGTAAAGATTAAAGAAGCCATTGCAACTATTGATAAGGGTGAGATAAGGGTACAGTGACAATGCGTGATGGAGGTAGGTGCAGGACAAGATCAAGAGGAATACAAGGAATGGAGAGCTCTGACTACTGAAATGATGATAACTAGGAGTGGAGCTGGAGACTGAAGATGAGCTGGGAGCAATAGGAGCAATGGGGAGTGACCTGGAATTCATGGGCTGAAGGCAGCAAGGTGAGAGAGTGGCTAGTATAGTCCTGATGATATCAGTTTCAAACCTGGAGCTGAGAAAGCAGAAAAGATCTGAAAGTGGTGATGAGGAAAAACTAGGTCAAATGTTTTAGTATATTTGGGAGACAATATGGCATTCTTTAGAGGCTCAGAAGAGATAAGTTATCTCCAGAAAGATTCTTTGTGACATGAGGTGCATAGGAATACAAGAATTCTCTTATCTACTAAATCAAGCATGTTTATCTGCTCTGCACATTCAACGAAGTCAGAAATCCTTTTTCAGATATTTTGCAATAAGGAAAAGCAAGATGTGTTTTTCTAGCACTTTCCCCCGCAAACCACATTTTTTTGGGGGAGGCTATTTTTGGTTTGTTTCCACTGGACTCATCAAAATGTTTATGGGACTCATCAAAATGTTTATGGGCAAATCTATTTGCTAAAAAATTTTTCTTAGTTTTTTTCTTAAAAAGAATTAAAAACCTTTCCTCACTCTCCTTGTAAATCAGAAGAAAAATTGGAAACTGGCTTTGGATTTTTTAGAGGAGACTAGGGGAATAAGGAGGTTGTAAATCCAGCAATTGTTTTTTTCTGTTGGTTCACAGGTAAAAGAGCATTTTTTTAAACATCAAAAAAAGGGCTCTTTTCTATATGCTTAGGATAAAAGACCAGCTGAATCACCAGATCTGACTGGCAATTTATGAGGCCATAAATTTTTTTGTGGACTTAATTTTTTCAGATTAGGTACACAGCAAAAATGAGCAAATGGCCAGAGATTTTTTATATGCTCTCTGTCCCCATACATGCACAGCTTTCTCTGTTAACATTCACCATCAGAGATGTACATCCGTAGTTTATATCAGGTTCACTCTTGGTGTTTTACATTCTATGAGTTTTGACAAATGCGTAGTGATGTGCATCCACCGTTATAGTGTCATATAGAACAGTTTCACTACTCTAAATATCATCTGTGCTCTGTTTATCCCTCCCTCTCCTGGCAATCGCTAATCTTTTTACTGTCTCTATAGTTTTGCTCTTTCCAGAATGTCATATAGTTAGAAGCATACAGTATAGTCTGTACAGACTGGCTTCTCTCATTTAGTAATGTGCGTTTAAGATCCTCCTGAGTCTTTTTATGGCTTGATAGCTCATTTCTTCTCAGTGTTGAATAATGATGTGCCACAGTTTATCCATTCACCCAGTGATAGGCATCATAGCTTCAAAGTTTCGACAATTACACATAAAATCTCTATGACTGTCTGCATGTGTTTTTTGTGGACACAAGTTATCAGTTCATTCGAATAAATTACAAGGAGCTAGCTTGCTGCATTATATGGTAAAAGTGTGCTTAATGTGTCATAAATTGACAAACTGTCTTCCAAAGTGGCTGTACCATTTTGCATTTCCACCAGCAATAAATGAGAGTTCCTATTTCTACACATTTGGTGCTGTTAGTGTCCTGGATTTTGATCATTTTAGTAGGTATATATTGGTGTCTCATTGTCTTAGTTTGCGTTTCTCTGATGGCACATAATATGGAGCATATTTTCATGGGCTTATTTGTCACCTGAATATTTTCGTTGATGAGTTGACTATTAAGTCTATTGGCTCATTTTTTGGTTAGGTTGCTTGTTTTCTTATTGTTGAGTTTTAACAGTTCTTTACATATTTTGGATAATAGTCCTTTACCAGATGTCTTTTGCAAATATTTTCTCCAAGTCTGTAACTTATTTTTTCATTCTCTTGACTGTGTCTTTCACAAAGCAGAAAATTTTAATTTTAATAAAATCCAGCTTATCAATTCTTCCTTTCATAAGTCATGCCTTTGATGTTGTATCTAAAGCATCATCACCATATGCAAGGTTATCTAGGTTTTCTCCTGTGTCATCTTCTAGAAGTTTTATGCATTTTTGTTTAATATTTAGGACTGTGAAATATTTTCAGCTAAGTTTTGTGAAAAGTATAAGGTCTGTGTCTGGATTTTAGCACCTTTTGTGGAAAAGACTGTCATTGCTTTATTGCATTGCCTTTGTCAAAGATCAGTTAATGATGTTTATGGCGGTCTATTTCTTGGCTCTCTCTTCTGTACCATTGATCTGTTTGTCTTTTGTCTCACCAATACCCCACTCTCTTGATTTCTGTAGCTTTAAAATAAGTCTTGGAATTTGATGAGTATCAGTCTTCTGACTTTGTTCTTCTCCTTTAATAAAAGTTGCTTATTCCCCAGAATAGTTTTAGATTCATTTTATTGACAGCCACCAAATTACATGCTAGGATTTTTTTTTTCTAACTGTTAAATCCGTAGATAAAATGAGAAAGAATGAACATCTTCATAAAATTGAGTCTTTCTATTCATGAACATGATACATGTTTATTATTTGATTTTGTCCATCAGTTTTATACTTTTCCTCATATGGATCTTGTATATATTTTGTTAGATTTATACCTATATATTTCCCTTTTGAGGTGCTAATGTACATGATATTGTTTTTAATTTCAAATTCCACTTGTTTTATTTCTGGCCTATAAGAAAGCAATCGAATTTGTATATTAACCTTGTAACCTGCAAACTTGTTATAATCACTTACTAGTTCCAGCAAGGGTTTTTTTTTTTTTTTTTTTTTTTTGTCTTTTTAAACATTTTCTACGTAAATAATCATATCATCTGAGAACAAGAATGGTTATGTTTTTCTCTTACTGGTCACTGTACCTTTCCTTCTTTTCCTTTTTCTCTTATTGCATTAGTTAGGACACTCAATGTGATGTTGAAAAGGAATGGTGAAGGGGGGTACCTTTGCCTTGTCCTTGATCTTGTGTGAAAGCTTCAAGTTTCTCATGATTAAGTGTAAAGTTAGCTGTAGGGTTTTTGTAGGTATTCTTTATCAAGTTCAGGAAATTTCCTTCTATATCAAGTCTGCTGAGAGTTTTATTTTTATCATAAATGGGTATTTTATCAAATGCTTTTTCTGCATCTATTGATATGATCATGTGATTTTTATTATTTAGCCTGTTGATGTGATGGAGTATATTAATTTTTGAATGCTGAACCAGCCTTGGATACCTGGAATAAATCCAACTTGGTTGTGTTGCTTAATTCTTTTTATATGATGTGGAATTTTGTTGAGGATTTTTGTATCCATGTTCATGAGAGATATTTGTCCATGATTTTCTTGTAATGTCTTTGTCTGGTTTTGATATTAAGGTAATGCTTGCCTCAAAGAATGTATTAGGAAGTATCTCCTCTGCTTCCTTTTTCGAAAGAAATTGCAAATAATTGACATTATTTCTTTCTTAAATATTGGTATAATTTACCAATGAATCTATCTGGGCCTGGTACTTTCTGTTTTAAAGTTAATTTATTATTGATTCGTTTTCTTTAATAAACATTGGCCTAGTCAGGTAATCTATTTCTTCTTTCAGAGTTTTGGAAGAATATAGTTTTCAAAGAATTGGTTCATTTCATCTAGGATTTTAAATTTGTGGGCATAGAATTGTTCACTGTATTCCTTTATTATTCTTTTAGTGTCCGTGAGATCTGTAGTGATGCTCCATCTTTCATTTCTGATATTAGCAATTTGCCTCCTCATTCTTTTTTTCTATGTAGTCTGGCTAAAGGTGTATCAATTTTATTGATCTTTAAAAATAATTATATTTTGGTTTCATTAATTTTCCCTATTGATTTCCTATTTTCAATTTTCTGGATTTCTGCTCTAATTTTATACTGTATTTTCCTCTGCCAATTTTAAATTTAATTTACTCTCCTTTTTCTAATTTCCCAAGGTAAAAGCTTAGATGATTGACTTTAGATCTTTCTTCTTTCCTATTACATGCATTTAAGTTTACAAATTTCCCTCTAAACACTGCTTTTACTATACCCCGCAAATTTTGATAAGTAGTATTTTCATTTTTCTTTGGTTCAAAATACTTTTTATTTCTATTGAGAATTTCTTCACTGGCTCATGGGTTTTTTAGAACTGTGTTATTTAAACTCCAAATATTTTGGCATTTTCCAGCTTTCTGTTATATATTTCTGGTTTAATTCCACTGTGGTTTGAGAGCAGACATTGTATAGTTTCTATTTTTAAAATTCTGGCCCAGAGCATAGTCTATTATGGTGAATGTTTCATGTGATCTTGGGAAGAATGCTACTGTCATTACATGTATTGGTCCATAGATTTTAATTATATCCAGTTACTGATGATGTTTTTGAGTTACTGACATTGTGCCTACTGCATGTATCCATTTCTAATAGAGAATTGTGGAAATACCCAACTATAATAGTGAATTCATAATTTCTCCTTGCAATTCTATCAGTTTTTGCCTCATGTATTTTAAAGCTCTGTTGTTAGGCACATGCACAGTAAATATTGCCATATCTTTTCAGAGAATTGACTCATTTATCATCATGTAAAGCTTCTCTTTGGTACTAAGTTTCCATGCTCTGATGTCTGCTCTGTCTGAAATTAATATAATTACTTCTGTTTTCTTGTGATTAGTGTTAGCATTGGCTGTTAATTTTTAAAATTTTTTTTCATCAAAGTAAGAGCTTTGATAAAAAGCCTTCACATGACTAAAATTCAAATAGTAGAGAAGATATTTTCACCAAAAACAATATAACTCCTCTTTTACCTATGCTCTCCATTAGTCCTCCTCCTCCAGAGCAAATGCTGGTTTTAGTTATGCTCTCATTTTGTCCAAGATAACGATTGCATCTTCCTGGATTATTTGTCCCTACATTTGCTTATATGTCTTTACTTTTAATTTATGAACTGTTGATATTGTTTATTGACTGCTGTGATAAATAAAGATTTAACTTTCTTATAGTACACCCATTTGCTTCCTCTTCCTCTCAATTTAGTTATTTAGTATTTCTATACTGTTTACCACTACAATTTCAGATTACATTCTTAGTTTCCATTTTTTCTTCCATAGGTAGAGTCTCTTGACTCCTTATTTTATATTGTGAAGTATATCTAGTCTTCTTTCTATCTTATATCCTTCTAACAAATTCAAGATTTCCCCAACTCTACTTTTATATAATCAAAGTTCTTGACACTAAAACTTTGTCATGTAACTCTTGTTTATGGGTTGGCTATAGAAGGCTAAAATCAACTCCATTTATTATAGTACTCTGATTTCCACAAACCCATTGAGACTTATATACTGGTTTGATCCTATTAGCTTTCCAACTTCATTTACCCTCATGGCCACAATTTCTTACTTATCTTGTTTGTTTGTTTGTTTTGAGATGGAGTCTCCCTTCGTCACCCACGCTGTAGTGTAGTGGCCTGATCTTGGCTCACTGAAACCTCCACCTCCCGGATTCAAGCAATTTTCCTACCTCAGCCTCCTGAGTAGCTGGGACTACAGATACTCACCACCACACCCAGCTAATTTTTGTAGTTTTAGTACAGATGGGGATACACCATTTTGGCCATGCAGGTCGCTAATTCCTGACCTCAGGTGATCTGCTTGCCTCAGCCTCCCAAAGTGCTGGGATTACAGGCATAATTTTTTCTTTGTAAGACTCACTCTACCGTCTTTGAGCAACCACTTTTACTAAGACTTGTGACATCTTAGGATTCTGATTTTTATGTACCCAATTATGTGTTTCTCCGGAATCTTCTAGGATATCTTCTTCTATGTTCTGAAATTTCATAATAACATATCCCATTTCCAGAATTCTTCATTTGTTCTGTAGACCAGAGTTTCTCATCTGTATTACATTTCTTCTGGTTGAGGTACTTCCTTTAATATTTCCTGCATACTGGTGATAAATTCTGTCCACTTTTGTTTGCCTGAGAAATTATTTGCTCCTCTCTTATTTTTGAAATGTATTTTCCCCAAGTATAGAATTTTTTCTTTCAGCATTTTAAAAATGCCAGTCCACTTTCTTTTCACATGCATGGTTTATAGTGAGAAATCTTCTGTAATTCTTATCTTTGTGCCTCTGTGGATAGTATGTCTTTTTCCTTTCTGGCTGGCCTTCAAGGTTTTCCCTTTTCCTTTTGTTTTTGGCAAATTCAATAGGAAATGTCCAAGTATGTTTTATTTTTTGGTATTTATTCAGCTTGGTGCTCTCCGAACTTCTTTAATTTGGGCTTTGGTGCCTAACATTAAATTTTTTAAATCTCAGCCGTTATTATTTTGTTTATTCTCACTCATCTCTTAGGATTCCAATTATGTATGTGTCAGATCACTTGATATTGTCCCACTGCTCTTAGGTGCCCTTTTAAAAAAAAAAAATTCACTTCCCCCATTGCATTTCTCTTTGCATTTCTTTAAGTTTCTGAATTCTTTTCTGGTTGTGCTACTTCTACTGATGAATATCTTGACCCTGTTTTTCATATCTGTTACTGTATTTTTTATTTCTAGAATTTCCATTTGTTTATTTTATATATTTTCCATCACTCTGGTAAAATTGTGTATCTGATTTTCATCCTGTATACATTTTCTGTTAAAGCCCCTGCATCTTAATTATTGCAACCTGAGTTCTTTTCTGTCAGCTAAGTCTAATGTCTATGTTATATCTAGCATATTAGACAGCTTAGGCTGTCATAATAAAATACCATATTCTAGGTGGCTTGAACAACAGAACTTTATTCCCACACAGTTCCGGAGGTTGGAAGTGTGAGTTTAGGCCAGCAAGGTCAGGCTCTGGTGAAGTCTCTCTTCCTGGCTTATAGATGGCTACCTCTTCGTTGTGTCTTTACAACACGAGGAGAAAGAAAGATCTCTTTCTTCCTCTTCTTAAGAGGCCACAGTCCTCTTGGATTAGGGCCTCACTCTTATGAACTCATTTTTTTTAAATTGCATTTTAGGTTTTGGGGTACATGTGAAGAACATGCAAGATTGTTGCATAGGTACACACATGGCCGTGTGATTTGCTGCCTTCCTCCCCTTCACCTGTATCTGGCATTTCTCCCCATGCTATCTCTCATTTTTAACCTTAATTACCTCCTAAAGACCCTACCTTCAGATTCAGTCACATCAGGAGTTAGGGCTTTAACATATGAATCAGGGTGGGGATGGGGGTGGGGCACTATTCAGTCCATAGCACAGTCTGAATCTGATGATTGTTTTTATTTATTGCTTTTCAATGTACTTTTTGTTGGAAATTTGATACTTTGTATTGAGTTAAATGTTTTATCTTGGATAATGAGCATGCCTTTATTTCTGCTAGGTCTTCAGTTTGAGAGTTTGTGTTGATCTAGTCAGGATGTAGGCTGAGCGAACAAGGGACTTCAAATTTCTCCGTGATAACTTGTGTTGAGAGTGTGGACTAAAGCACTAGAAGGTTTATCTCAGCGTCTACTTTTTGCTTGGCTTTGGGTCTTCCCTTTACTTTGCTTTCCAAAGAGAATTATCATAAGTAGCTTTCCTAGATATATCCCAAAGTTATTTTAACTAAAAACTTGTTAATGTGGTACAGGGAGTGGTAAAGGGTGTGTTCTCTAATGTTCAAACAAAGCCTAAGTCTTAAGCAGATGCAAAGACCCTGGATATTAGGGGCATGATCTCCAGAAGTGTTCCTGCCTCTCCCCTTGAACTAGAGTGAACTTTCCCCCCTCTTTTCTTCACCATAGCTTCAGGGGTTATCACCATTGTCTTAAAGCTGTCATTTTAATGTTCTTCATTCTGTAGACTAGACTTTTCATTTCATAGGGGAGATCGAGGACATATATATGTGTGTGTGTGTGTGTGTGTGTGTGTGTGTGTTTTCCATATCTATATGTATGGAACATGCATACACATACCTATGATAAAATTTGTAAAATTTGTACCTATATGTACCTATATATACATACACACATATATATCAATTATATGTATACATTTGTGTGTGAATACACACACACCTATATAGGTATAGGTAAATGTATAAACTTCATGTACTTATATAAGCCTATATGTTGATATATATATATACACACACACACCTGTATACATATCTATGATAAATATATGTACCTCTCTCTATATATACCTGTGATAAAGTTAAACTTAAAAATTAGTCAAAATAAGAGATTAATAATAAAACTAATAATTAAGTAGAACAATTATAACTATGCTGGCCTCACAGCTCTTGTGCTTTGGGGCCATTAAGCAAAATGAGGATAACTTGAACGCAAGCACTGTACTATGGTGACAGTTGATCTGGTAACCTAGATAGCTACTAAATGAAAGTGTGGATACACTAGACAAAGAGATGATTTACATTCCAAGTGGGATGGAGAGGATGGCATGAGATTTCATCCCACTTCTTGCAACAGCACACAATTTACAAGTTATGAGTTGTTTATCTTTAGAATGTTTCATTTAATATTTTCGATTGACCATGGTTAACTGAAGCAATGGAAAGTGAAAGCATGTATAAAAGGGAACTACTATATATGGTAGATAAAAAATGCCTCCCCAAGGTTAGCAAATACTTGGGTTCTGTTTTTCCTGCAGGCTTCTGTCTCTCCTCAGAGTACAGGTTTGTTGCTTTCTCTAAACTCAGTTATTTAATGGGTTCAATAAAAGTTACTGATTTTGAGTTTATACAGCTATTTTTATGTTACAACCATGGGAGCAATATTCTTTCCAGTTCTCTGCATGTTCAAGCTGATAATGACATGCTTAAATGTATCTCTTCTTGTTCATTCAATTTGAAGATTCAAGACTTAGAGCTCTGGTATTTTATTTTCAATTATAATTGACAATCTAAATCATATCCTTTGGACTAATTTTCATCTTTTTGTCATTTTTATTTGATTTCTAGGGAAGGCTCTTAACTTCATCTTTTATTCTGTTGAATTTTTTAAAAGTCAGATTGATTAAGTCATATTTTTCTATGTAATAAAATTCACTCTTTATAGTATACAGTGTATGAGCTTTGACAAGTATACACAGTAATGTAAACATCATTATAATAAAGATGTAGATTAGAAAAAGCAATTCTCTTTTTCCTTTGTAGTCAACTCCTCCTTCTGCCTGCAGCTCTACAGATCTGTTTTCAGTTACTACTGTTTTGCCCTGTTGAGAGTGTCAAGAAATAGAATCATAAAGTATAAAGACATTTAAATCTGGTTACTTTTACTTAGGCTAATGCATTTAAATCACACTCATGCGTTGTATGTATCAGTAATTTGTTACTTTTTATTGCTGAGTAGCATGCCGTTGTATGGACATACCACAGTTTAGATGTAATTTAGAATAAATTCACATGTTGAAGGACACTTGGATATTTTCCAATTTTAGATGATTATGCACACAGGTTTTTATGTAAAAATACATCTTTATTCTCTTGCCTAAATACTAAAATTTAAAAATTATTATTATAAATTCCTAAGATATTTTACTTACTCTCTGGGCATGCTTTTTTATTTATTTGTTTGTTTTCCATAGCACTTGGTCCTGGTTTTACATATAAAGTATTTTTCAAAGTCTCTGAGGATTCCAATGAAATATTTAATAACATAAATCAATTTATATTCTTTGAACTTTTTGTTTCCTTTGGAATATTTTTCTGTTCATTTTTCTAGGTAAGTCATTATTTAGTCATTTTTAAACAAGTTGGTGTTTTTTAATTGCTCGTTTGTTTAAAAATGAAAAAATAAATATTTTCATATGTCCTAACACATATTAAGATGGCTATTACAAAAAAGGTAAGAGGTAACAAGTATTTGCAAGAGTGGAGAAAAGGGAACTCTTCTATACTGTTGGTAGAAATATTAATTGATACGGCCATTTTGGAAAACATTATAAAGGCTCTTCAAAAATTAAAAGTGTTGCAGCACTGTTCATAATAACTAGCCTTTGGAAGGTGGAAGTGAGGATAGAGTGGAAAATGGGAAGACGTTGGTCAAAGGGAACAAAGTTTCAGTTAGAGAGGAGGAATAAGCTTTAGAGATATATTGCACAGCATGGTGACTGTAGTAAATAATAATGTATTACATATTTCAAAATTGCTTAGAGTATAATTTTTAATGTTCTCAACCCAAAAATGGTACATAAATTGATACTTATATTAACTAGCTTGATGTAATCATTCCATGACATATACATACGTGAAAATACCACATTGCACCCCATAAATACATACAATTACTATGTCAATTAAAAAATTTTAAAAGGTAGCTATTTGAAGTGATGGATATGTTAATTTGTTTGACTGTGATAATCATTTCACTATGCGTATGTATATTAACATACTATTTTGTATACCTTAAATATATAAAATTTAAAAAATAGTTGCATCAGTGCTCCATATATTTTCATGAAACTTGTTGGTTGGGAAGGAAGACGTAGTCCAGAGGGTATATTAACAATTTTAGATATACGAATTTTGAATTAATCTTCTAGTATTAATTCCATATTTCCTCCTGTCTGTCTTCCTGAGACTTTTCCTGGAGTCTCCCCTTGAGGTTACATTTGCATGCCTTTCTCCCATTACCTTCTTCTCCACACAAAATAGCCAGCTGATAAAAAGACAGACATCATGTTGGGGATAGAATATCAGCTTTATTCCTGAAAACAATGGGTGAGATGAGGTAAATTGGACTTGTGGCAGCATTTGCTTTTTATTATTAGTTCTCTAAAAGCATAGATTTAAAATCAATTTAAATCTATAAGCAGGATATACATTTACCAAGCCAGTTTAAGATCCCACAGCCACTGTGTCATAAAAATAAGCTTCCAGGCTTGGACATAGTGTTCCTTCCACATGGAACAGAGGGGGAGGTCTTCATCCAACAGACTGGCCAATCCCTAAGATGACCACTCAGTGATATTGTGCTCAAATATATTCCTACCAATTACATAATTTACTCTTCTGTTGATTCAGGAGGGTAAAAAGAAGGATGGAATCCTTTCTTCACTGTATATGCCTTTGGCTGTTTTCTAGTTATGCCTTTAAATTTTTTTTGTTGTTATTATACTTTAAGTTCTGCAATACATGCACAGAACATGCAGGTTTGTTACATAGGTATACAGGTGACATGATGGTTTGCTGCACCCATCAACCCATCATCTACATTAGGTATTTCACCTAATGCTATCCCTTTCCTAATCACTCGCCCTCCAACATGCCCTGGTGTGCGATGTTCCCCTACCCGAGTAATTCAAAATAAAATCTCAGAACTCTAAGTCTTGAATCTTCAGATTGAAAGAACAAGAAAAGATACATTTAAGTATGTGTCCATGTGTTCTCACTATTCAACTCACACTTATGAGTGAGAGCATGCAGTTTTTGGTTTTTTGTTCCTGTGTTAGTTTGCTGAGAATGATGTCTATGCAAAGGACATGAACTCATCCTTTTTTATGACTGCATAGTATTCCATGGTGTATATGTGCCACATTTTTTTTATACGGTCTATCATTTGTGGGCATTTGGGTGGATTCTAAGTTTTTGCTATTGTGAAGAGTGCTGCAGTAAACATACGTGTGCATGTGTCTTTATAATGGAATGATTTATAATCCTTTGGGTATATACCCAGTAATGGGTTTGCTGGGTCAAATGGCTTATTTTGATACTCATCTTTTAATATTGCCACATCCAAGATATGATGAATGTAAATTTATTAAAAGTACTTGTCCACTGTGGCCTTTTGCCCATTTTCTTCATAGTTCTCTATTTGTACCTACAACCTACAATGAATTTTTATTATTTATGGACTCAAAAATGGGAGAAATGCTTCCATTCTATGCTCTCTATGCCTCCACTCTATGCTTCCACCTCTGGTGGAAGCATAAACCTGGACTTTTACGTGTAGTATTAGAGGCAGTGAGAGCCATTGAAAGAGTGTTAATGATAATCACAGTGAAAGATAATGGTGCATCTGAACTCTTTGTTTCCATTTCTCTATTTTGAGCTGGAAACTACTAGTTGTGATTTTTTAATGTCATTTAAGATATTTATCAATTATTTGATGAAAATTTGTTTAGATCAAAGTGTATACCATGTGCTGTGCCAAGATTCAGAAGCTTAAAATGAATTAAACATTACTTTCCCTTAAAAAAATTCATGGATAAATGTGAGTGATAATATGTGTATAAATGATTATTAAACATTGTAACTCAGTCTGTTATCAAGGTAAATCAGTTACAAAAAGGGCATTTTAAAATAAATTTGTCATCCATTATGAGATTAATCTTCAAAGACAATTACTTTAGGGTGGTGTTTTTCAAATCCGGCTATGCGTATGTCACCTGGGGAGCTTCTGAATTGGAATCTCTTGGAGTGGATCTCAGGAATTTGTGGTTAATTTTTGTTTTCCATGTAGGCCAGATACTGTGTTAGGCTTGACTACCTTTGCTTTGAGTATACTACTTCCTTGGCACAAAACTGTAGTTCCTTCCTATGGCTTACACTAAGTCCTTGCCTTGGCATTCCAGCTAAGAGTTACATTTTCAAGACTTTTCTTTCTCCTTTACCAAGCCCTTTCAGTCTGATTGAGCAGCTCACTATTCCTAACTAGTATTTTCACAGTCTTTTTCCTCCCATGAAATTCCAGTTTTTCATCATTTCCTCTTACTTTATCATATCTACTCTTTAAATCTAATTTCTCCATAAAGACTTTCCCGATCATACCAATAAACTATGATTTCTCAATTTTTTGGATTTTTGACATGTTTTCCTGTCATTTCTTGAGCACCAACTCTGTGGCAGGTGCACTGAGTGGACATGGATAAATAAAACATCCTTTGAACATTGAAGATTTTCAGGCCAGTGAGAACATAGACAATGATATAGCATTTATATGACAGTGAGATGATATAACATTTACGTGATATCTGAGATGATTCTTGAAGGATGAGTTTAACTTATGTAGGTACAGAAGCTAGAGAAGAGGGCAAAGATAGTTCAAATAGAAAGTGAAATATGTGTCAATCCATAGAGAATATATTATATTAGAGTAATTGCAAGTAGAATACTTGGATACATTCTAAAGTCACCAAGAATGATGAAACTGAAGAATCTAACAGGGGACTTGCTACGGGCTTTGTAGTTCTTAGTAAGAAATATTATAAGAAACAGGAAACCACTGAGGGATTATTAAATGGGGGAAATGACACGATCAGTTTGCATTTTGTCAATCTACATTTCTGGTGGAAGCACAGACCCGGATTCTTACGTTGTAAGATTGGAGGCCATGAGAGCCATTGAATGAGTGTTGTGGTAATCACGGTGAAAGATGATGGTGCATCTGTACTCTCCAAATAAACAAGCTGGCAGTGGAGATTCAGAGGAGACAGGGTAGAGGTACACAAAAGAAAATTAAACAGAGTGGGTAGGAATGACCTCAGGAAGATGAGAACCTAGGTTGTTAGGGTATTACTCTTCAAGAAACAGAACTTTGGATCAGAACCTGTTGAGGCACAAAAGAGAATGTGTTCACACCTGAATTAATTGATTTCAAATTTAGATTTTTAGTAGACAGATGAGTATAAAGATCTGGAGTTTAAATAGGAAAGCAAGGTGAAGGTACTGATATGTGAGATAATGAAAGTGGGTAGGATGAAAAGAAATAAGGAGAAGGTATAGTGTCAGTGCTTGGGTGACTGTTGATGTTTAATGGACAGGCAGAGAAGATGAGCTCACACAGGACCCTGAATAGAATTGGCCAAAAAGAGGAGGGAAATTGGAAGACAGTGTTTAATTTGGAAGTTATGGAACCAGAGAAGCTCAATAAATCAGCAATAGCCAAATGTAAAATTCACAGTGGAATCTTGCAAGAGAAAAATTTAAAAGCAACAAATATATTAGATCTGGCAGTCAGAAGTTCATTGGTCTCCTTGGTAAAAGCAATTTTAGTGGAGTGGTGACGTTGAAAGTACCCAGTCTAGTGCCTTTGGTGAAAAAAAAAGTATACTGTAGTGGATTTAAGTAAGAATTATACATGAAAAAATAAGGATAATGAATGTAGACAACAGAGCTGCTTGAAAGGAAGAGAGAAATTAAGAAAATGGCAATTCAGATTTGATGTTTTAGTTCATTTATTCAGATGTGAAAGATTGATGCAAGTTATGTATGAAGAAGAAAAGGCAGTACTGAAGGATATATAGATAGAAAATGGTTGTTGAAGGGGAGAAATGGCTGATAAAGGCATGTCCTAAGCTGATGGGAGGGAAGGGGATGGAATCTAAAGCCCAAGAGCAGGGATTGGCCTCAGGAAGAAGAAACGTTTCTTCCGCTGATTTTCAACTGGTAATAGAAGAAAACTTTGTGAATTTCAATTCCAGTGGTTGAACCCAATACTGTAAACATAGCATTAGAAAATTTTAAGTAAACTATTATATTTTCGGGCTTTATTGAATTCTATGCAAATTTACTGTATTATATTCATTATATGTGAGGAAAACTTGGGCAATCATAGCAATTCTTTTGACTAACATTTCTTAGTGGAAAACATGCTATTTTGGGAAGCGAAATAAGTATAGAAATGAATAACCATTTTTAATGACACCAGTGCATTAACGAGATTGAAAACAACAATACAAATGACTGAGCTAACTGGTATCAATTAGAATTGATTTTACTTTTTAGCACCAGGGAGTGCAAGATGGAAGGTAGATTGATTATGGTAAATCACTTCATTTAAATCTTAGATGATAAAGCCAGTGTAAAATTATAATTTCAGAATCAACATCATCTTAACAATATTTTTAAAAATGTAAAAAGTTATGTAAGCAAATCTGTGAATCTTATCTGCTTGCTACAATATAATGAATTACTGTTTTTAATTATGTCATTTCCTCAAAAGTAGCATCCAGTTTGGGTCTGCCTTCCTGCCCTTCAGAGGAACAAACTAGTCTTTTCCTTTCCCTGGGAGAATAATAATCAAGCTAGAGGATCTTGATTTAGGCAATTTATTTATGGTCCTTATTCATTGGAGGCACTAGTACATTGTTATGAGTATACATTTAATAACCTTAAAAACTTGTAGACTGACTGACTTTCTGAGATATCAAAGAGATTCCTGTCATGACTTGGTTTCTTACAATTACATCTGTGCTTTAAAGAGCAAATGGAAATTAGAAATGTAGATAATTAGGGTAAGTAAAAATGTTTATACAAGCAAATAGAAATTAAATAATGTTTATATTCAAAATTTATAAAGCTCTTAGTTTTGATAAGGGAACTAGCAGGATGACTGTGTCTAACACCCTATCTTCTAAGTTACTTAAATAATATTTCGCTCAAACTTGACAGCAGTAATGTCCAGGTGAATAACCAGCAGTTTATGGCATATGAATTCTCAGTTGCCAGCCATGGAAATAAAGTTTCTAAACATAAATTTAAAATAGATTAAAATGCAGTGTTTTAGGTGTAACTTCAAATGTATATGATACAGTTATATGGTAGATAAGGTGATGATTTCTAGCCACTTTCCTTCAGGATAAACTGGCTCAGAGAAAGTGCGTCTATTTTATAACTTTTAGACTAAAGTCAGTTCCCAAAAAATATCAAGAAAGTACTCATGGCCATTTTTGTAATAATAGAAAAAATTAGGTAAATAAATTATTGGAAAATGTACTCTAAATCAGCCTTTTGTATGTTATTGTGGTTGTTGTTTTTGATCTGCTAAATTATGCCATAATGGAGTACATTTTGGTGGTTCTTTGATAGTATTCTTCAGATCTTCTATATTCTACAATTTTCAGTCTACTTTCTATATTAATTAATGTGTGAGAAGTGTTGAACTTTTCAACTTAATTGTGGATTTCTCTTTCTTTTTCTATCAGTTTTTGCTTTATATATTTAGAGGTCTTGTTATTAGGTACATACATATTTAAGAATGTTAAGTCTTCTTGGATTGTCTTATTCATCATCATAATATCTCTATCCCTGATCATCTTATTCGGAAGGATATTTGACCTGATAGTAACACTGTCACTTCAGTATTTTTTTTTTTATGAGTATTTGCATGGTATTTTTACCTCTTGTGATCTCTGTTGTTACAATTTAAGTAGATTTCTTATAGGCAGTGTAAAGTTAGATCTTGATTTTTGAAAATCTAACCTGAATGTCTGACTTTGAGATGTCTGACCATTTCCATAAATGTAATTATTATTAACTCTTCCTTCTTCCTTTTGCTTGCTCTTTATCTTGTTTTTTTTTTTGTGTGTGTGTGTGTGTTTCCTTTTTCCCCTTTTTCTTTATTCTTTCAAATTACTTGAGTATTCTCAAATTGTATTGTCTATACTATCAGTGTATAGTTATATCTATTTTGAGGGGATGGTTGCTCTATGACTTATGATATATATTTTTAGCTTAACATAGTCTTTGTTGTAATAGCACTATACTTCCTCAAACTATAAGACTTATAATTGCATATTTCTAGTTCCGTACTTCCATTCTTTGTGTTACTTTTTTTATACAGCTACTTTTACATATATTATTAACTCCATGATTGTTATTTTGATTATCAAATACTTTAAAAAATATTAAAAGTAATAAAAACTGTATTTATCCTCATTTTTGCCAGTTACGGTTTTCTTCAGTTACATGTATAGGTCCAAATTTTCATGTGGTATATCAAAATTTTTCTGCCTGAAAAACTTTCTCTAATGTTATATTATGCATGTCTGATTCTCTCAGATTCTAGTTGTCTCAAAAGTGTTCATTTTACCTTCATGTTTAAAGGATTAAAGGATATTTTTAGTAGCTAGCCTGTACATATGTGTGTGTATATGTGTCTGTTTTGAGGTTAACAGAAATTCTTGAAGTTGTCTTTAAAAATTATTTTCTTTCATTAATTTTGGAAAATTCATACCCATCCATATGTCAAATATTTATTTCGCTGGCTCGCTCTCTTTGCCTTCTGGGACTCCAGTTACACACATATTAGCTCTTGGGTACCGTTTAATTTGTCTTACACCTTTGTGTTTTAAATATAGTCTATTGACATTTTCTAAAGTTCACTCATTGTTTCTTTAATTATATTCAATATTTTGATTAATCTGTCAATCCCTTATAATTACTTTCTTGTGTCTATTATTTCCATTTCACTCTTAAATATCTCATCTGTTAGGGAGAGGAATTTATCTACTTTACTTACTTTCCACTGTATCCTTTAATGTATTAACCATAATTCTTTTAAAATACCAAATAAAACATTGTATAATGAATAATCTATGTCCTGGAACTCAATGTCAAAGAAAAAATTCCATTGTTGTCTGGGTTTGTACATGAATCTCTGCTTCTGAACGTCAGCAAATTGAGTTGGACCATATGGCCTGTGCTAACCAAGGCCTAAGGGCCTCTTCTCTTCCACTAACTGAAAGATGAATAATGCTACTAGTTACCAAATTCTTCTAAAAACAAAGAGAGGAAAGTATTAGTTCAGCTTATGGTTCTGGCAACATCAATGGAATATGAAGTCATGAATAGAATCTGGCCTGGCATGGTGGCTCACACATGTAATCCCAAAACTTTGGGAGGCCAAGGCCAGAGGATCACTTGATATCAAGACTTCCAAGACTTCAAGACTGGCCTGGGCAACAAAGCAAAATCCTGTCTTTACAAAAAAATTTTTAAAAATTAGCTGGGCATGGTGGTGCATGCCTGTAGTCTCAGCTACTTGAGTCACTGAGGTGGGAGGATCACTGGAGCCTGGGATGTCAAAGCTGCAATGAGCTGAAGTTGCACCACTGCATTCTAGCCTGGGTGACAGAGTAAGATCCTGTCTTTGCTCCAAAAAAGAGATCACAGTATATAGTACATGACTTTTAGACCACAGTGATCACTCTTCATTTAAAATGTGGGCAGATCAACATCTTGATATCCCTGGAGAACAGAAGTAAGCTGTGTTAGAAAGAAGAACCTGTAGAGGTTCCTCTCCTTATGCTTATGCTTAACGGAAAAGTAAATCAGCTTTGTGTGTAATTTAAAAATTCACAATATATTATTTTTTCATATATCTGGATAAGGCTTACTCTGTATAGACTGGTGCTAATGGCTTTTAAATGTTGTTTCACAAAGGGGCTTTACACCTAAAAGCAAAACCAACCATAAGTGAAAAACCAGTTATTTAGAAGGTATTTGGATAAAATAGCAATGTAAATGTGAATCAAAGAAGAAAATCTTAAGAAATGCAGAGAGTGGAAAAATAGATGCATAGGTAAACTATAATATTTTACATTTTTCACACAGCCATTTCATTCAAATGAAGAAGCATATTCATAATTTGTACTGTGAGTGACAACATCTGTCAAGATTAAGTTTGGCCAGGTTCTTGGCTATTGCGTACTCAGAGATTTTAATCTCTACATGTTTACAGATACGGTATCAAGAAGTATTTATTGATAAAAAGTCATGCTTTGGGCAGTTCATTGAAAATTTGGTATTATTATGGATGGAATGCATCCCTGGGGAAAAAAGGAAAACATTGAGACAGAGAAAGGTAGTCAGGAACTTGTGGAATCTTCACAACAAATCACTGTGAATGCAAAGTACTCATATGAAAGAGAGATGGGTCATTTTTGACCCAACTTTGAGTTAAAGGTTATCTCCTATAACATGCCACATGACATGTATGTATCGTGTGATTCAATTTTATCTTGAATGATATACACATAAAACTAGCCATTAAGTATAAAACAATGAAGTAATTTGCAAATTTTCCTACGACATAATTAAGTATGGAGAACACTAGGCATGCAATTTGCAGTCATTTATAATGTAGTGTTTTAGGTTAATAATTCAAAATCACATGCTATTTGGAGACACTTCTAATTAATGTATTTATGAAATTGTCAACTGTGACTGTTTTGGTTCCATTTAGCTAAACATTTCAACAGAATTCGCTTGTTGTTATTTAGTGTTTGCTTGATGGCACCAGCAACATCAAATGTAAGATAATGGAAGTTGGTTGTGCGTTTTTTTTCACATTGTTAAAGCTTCTTTCTGATCACACCTCTAAACAACTTGAGCCAATGCCTGTTTCTCCTCCAGTGCCAAATTCAAATGCTTGAGACACTTTCTTTAAAAGTTTGAAGTGAAAGGGAGACAGGTGCCTGAATCAATATAATTAATTGAAGAGGCAAGTTCATAACTTGTTAAAGAGTCTTTTAAATATTAAATACATTTCATATCTCAAATCCGTAGACACTGGCATTTCTTTAGAATAGATAATCATGCCTGTTAAGGGCCATTTCTTTATGTTCTCATCTTTATTTGAATGGGTTTGAATATGGAGAGAGGCTAAGTATTCATAAGTTGGCATGTGGAACTTACGATAATTGGAATTTGACCAGGCAAAGTTTAATCTTCCTGAGGGCATTTTAGTAAAACTAAAGAAGAAAGCAACCTTGAGACCAAAAGTGGTTAATGCAGGAATTCAAAACTGACTGTAGTGGTATTCTGCACATTTGTAATAAGGAAAATGCTGCTGCCTTTCTTGCTCTATATCGGGGTGAGTCAAATATGAATTTCCTAGTCTTGGAGATTCTGTGAGATTTTGTATGCCTCGAGTACTCGAATTTGATGTACTCTTTTTTCTCACCAAGGGAGGAGGCATTTTTCCATCCTTCACTTGGATCACTGATGTGGCCTGGATCAGACAGAACAATTCAGATTGAATTCTATTCACATTGTATACCACTTTCACTCACTTGACAGTAGTGGTGAGTAGCTGCTGGACAGCACCAAGCTTAATCCCTAATAACCTAAAATTGTTACATGTGGAAAAGAGATAGAGAGGAAACTGCAAAATGGCCCAGGAGATTTAGAAACACTGTCAGTTGGCCCTTGTGGTATATTCATTTTTGAAGTCCTATGAAATTTATCATTTTCATATCTAAAACCTACTTCTGATTATAAAGTGAAACTACAACACTGAACAATGTGTTATTGGGGAAGACGTATTATATTGATGATTGTAGAAAGATTCAAAATGTTAGATAACCTTAGATTAAAAGGATGTTCTAGTTTTTTAATGAAAAACAAATTATGTTATAAATGCACATGGACAGGATTTTGGACCACAGAATGTTCTTTTAAAATTGTGAATTTAAGAAGTCATTCTAAGCCTGGGCAACCTAGCAAGACCTTGTCTCTAAAAAAAATGTAAAAAAATTAGCTGAGTATGGTGGCATGTGCCTGAAGCTATTCAGGAGGCTGAGGTGGACCACATGAGCTCAGGAGTTCAAGGTTGCAGTGACATACGATTTCACCACTGCACTCCAGCCTGGATGATAGAGTGAGACCATATCTCTAAAGAAAGAAAAATAAAAAGTGATTCAGTTGTTAAAGAAAGGAAATAATTTAAACTTATCAAAATACAACAGGGACAATGAAAAAATTTTAACATTTAGCAAAAATTTAACAATAAAATGTTAATCTAGAAAATATCAAAATAATAAGTATATTTTCATGCCTTAATTACCAAAGTTATGCTATAATGTTTTAATTGATCACACACATACGAATCTGAAAATCCTTGGCATTTACATTTTAATTTATTTTCCCTTTCCATGAAATAACTAAATTAACTTCAAAAGACCCTAAAATTGTTTTTGTGTTTTCTTCAGATTTTCAAAGAAATTTATGTGGGGTCTAAAACTAGAATGAAATATTAGGAACTTCAAATTGCTTTATTGGTGATGGAAATTTTTCTACAATGCAGAATTTAATAAGATAGAATTGTTTATTCTACAATTTCTAATTCTAATAGCACTTGTTCTTAAATTATCATATATGATAAAAAGGGAAATTTGTGGGAAAATAAGGATAGGCAGATAAATGAAGAGAATACTGGGAAAATGAAGTGAAACTAGAGATGGGGTATGATATAAAATGACTATGTATCAAAGAGAGAGTAAAAAATGTAGCTTTAAATTTAGTAGAGTAAAAATAAAAAATAAAATATTTTCAGTTAGAATATTTTCAGTGTTCATAAGAACAAATGAGTTACTCTAGAGAAACCCAGCACTACATTTCAAAATGTTTCCTGTGATTGCTTATAAAGGAAGCTCTGTGTAATGTAGTCATCTATGTTTGCAACCATACAACAATAAATACGTTAGCTGTGTATTTGCATGCTAAGTCATTCTTCAGTGAAGCCTGATCGGAAAATCGTGAGGTAATAAATAGGGGATCAGTTCTACATTGGAAACCTCTTTTCTTATGTTGTTAGGAAAACTTTGCTGAGCCTGAAAGGCTTAGATTTAACGCTAGCAGACCTCTGGATTCTTTTTATAAATTGAGGCATGCAGTCCATTCAGTAAAATATACAAATCTTGATTGCACAGTTTTACAAATTATTACATGTGGACGTACCTGTGTAACTCTCACCTAATCAGGATGCTACACATTTCCAAGTCCCCAGAGTTTCCTGGTGCCCTTTCCCTGTCAGTGACTTTCTTCTCTCCAACGATTTAGACTTCTATCCCTCTTGGTTAGTATTAGGTAATGCGTTTCTGTTCCCACTCACCACTCCCCAAGATGAAGGCCCATTCTTTTTATTTATTTGAGAATTTTTTTTTTGTCTTTAACATTAGTTCAATCTTTGTTCTTTTTCTGTCTCCTTAAATAATTACCCTTTTTAAAACAAGATCTCAACCTGTTGCCCAGGCTGGAGTGCAGTGGCATGACCTGGGGTCACTGCAACCTCCACCTCCTGGGTTCAAATGATTCTCCAGCCTCAGCCTCCCTGAGTATGTGGATCACAGGTACGTGCCACCATGTGATCAAAATTTAGCCCAGCTAAATTTTGTATTTTTTCAGAGATGAGTTTTCACCATGTTGCTTAGGATGATCTCATACTCCTGAGCTCAAAGTGATCCACCAACTTTGGTCTCTCAAAGTACTGGGGTTATAGACATATGCCTGGCCTACACATTATTTAATAATTGTGTTAGTTCTATGAGTTGGAAGAAATTTTTTAACATTTCCAGGTGTGTTTCCCCTGTTACAAAATGAGAGTATGTTATGTGCTGTTTGATAGAGATGCAACATGAGCTACAAATGCAGGTTACATAGACAATTTACATTTCCCTAGTAGCTACAACTTTACTAAAACAATTTAAAAAGCAGATAGGTAAAATTAATTTTATAATGTATTTTCTTTTGCACAGTATATTCAAAATATTATTATTCCAACATGTTATGAATGAACATAAATATTATTAATGAGACTTTTTAAAATATTCTTTTGCACTAAATATATTTTATAATTATAATTTATCTGAATTTGCACTAGCCACATTTCAAATACTCAGTAGCCATAAATAGCTTGTAGATACTCTCTTGGCCAGCACAGCTCTAAACAATTGAGCTCTAAGGAAAATTAAGATGAATGTTGAACATTTTTTAACTACTAAACCTCTACACAGCTAATACAGTGCTTTGTGAACTATTCTGATTGCCCTTCCCTTCACACTTTCAACACTTGCCCTTAAGAGTGCCTTCATCTGCTCTGGTTTCTTAAGGATTCTTTCCTCTTTTTCCTCCTGGTGTTATTCACAATCACACAGTCAAAATTTCACATAGCAAAACCTCCTTTTTCATGCAAGCAATATTCTACTATATCATCTCCTATCCATGGCACCAATTCTTTTTTTTTTTTTCCTGTAAATTCCCTGAAATATATAATCTAAAATCTGGGGTACACATCTGTCAGTTTCATATTAATGAACCAGTTCTTCCTTGTTCAGCTGCATCTTACCTTTAATGCCCCTCTTGCTCCCTCCATTTTCTAAAAAGTGTAATTGTCAGCAAGACAAGCACTTATCAGATGCTCCACTTTTAGAAGGAGACTCCAGTAGCTACCCTGATAGCAAAAGTGCCCCATTGTTTTATTTTTTGTGCCAGTTTTGTAATTTCTATCGCAAAAATGTTATCTTGTAAACTTTATTTGTCTGAGTTAGCTGTGAAATCTCTCACAATTATATTAGTTTTCTCCTGTATGCTCAAGGAATTGCTCAGTTGGTGAATTTAAATAGAAGTATATAGAGACTCTCTGATATACAATGTTTTCTTCCTCCTCTTCCTTCCAGATTTGTGATGGCTTAGTTGTACCTGTTTCATTTCAGACATAAGTTACCCACCATCAAATATCAGCAGCAAATCCCAAATTTCACCTGGAGATCATAAGAATCTTACCATTTATATCCCTAATTTTGTAAGATTAGGACACTTAGGTCCAGAAAGCTGCCTTCATGCTCATATACCTGACACAACTGAGACTCCTGACAGTCCTTTATTAAAATTTAAATTCACTTTCTTATCCTTGAATTTTTATCAGTTGGCAGGCACCTAAGACCAAAATCTTGCCTTTAATTTACATGTATTACACACACACACACACACACACACACACACACACACGCACACACGCACACATAATTTTGACTTGAAAGTGCCTTGGCATCACTTCTATTTTGCTAGCTCTTCCTTGCACCATAGTAAGCCCTTGCATAATGGAAAAGGAATGTCACATCTGTTTACTTCCATAATAATCAATTGTATATGAACTTTTTCTTCCCGTCTTAAAGTTCTTTCAAAGTCTTGGTTATGGCAGAGTGAAAGTGGTCTTTTATGCCACCCCGTCTCCTCCAACCTTATCCACTGTCACTCCCCTTCTTGCTCAATCAGCTTCGGCCACCCTGGCCTCCCTGCTATTCTTCAACACACCAAACACACTTCACCTTCGGGACATTCGCACTTGGAGTTGCCTTTGCCTGCAGTATTCTTCTCATAGATGCCTAGATAGCCACTTGGCTTGCTTCATCACATTGTCTCTCTAATCCATCCTATGGAAACTGGAAAACATCCTCTCCTCTCCCCTGCCTGTATACATTTCTTCTCAAATCCTGCTACAGCAAGAGCTAAATCAAGTCCCTCAAAAACTTTTCTGTCAACCTGTGGCACTTGCCACTGTAACCCCTGGAGATTAAATCCCAACCAAGAAGCTGAGCCTGCAATAGAGTCCATGTCAGTGCCTCACTGTCCTCAAGTCCCCACCCCTCGACTCATCCTTCAGAACTTGTACTTCCTAGATGCAATTCTCTTTCCCCAACAGAACATTTCTGATTTCCTACTTCATCATCAATGTTGAGTTTGGATGAATGTATGTTTTATATTTTACAAGTAAAAGGCCCGTTAAGGAAACTTTCTAGGAATGAATGGAGGTCTGCCCAAGTAGTTACACAAATGTAGGTTGGGATAAAAATGGGAACATGTGTAGGTATAACGTTTTATTTTAGTTCACTTTCTAAAGCAGAGTCTTTTTTCCTTTTCTTTTTCTTTCTTTCTTTCTATTGATTCCATTTGAAAAGATGGTTTTTGGCTTTCTGGACCTTACTTACGCTGAGCACATGGGGACAGAATTGCAGAAAGCCAAAAAGACTCAGTTGACCTCTTTAAGAAGAGGTGAGGAGGAGGGAGTAGCAGGTACACAGCCAGTGACAGATGGCTGAGGAATGAGGAGTTTGGGGGGTTTAGACCAACATAAAACAGCTGTTAGACAGAGTGGAGTTTTAGGGAAAAAGGAGATAAGAGGATATCCAGAATTCAAAGTGTATGTGATATAAAGTCTTACTCTGCCTCCCATGAAGAAGCCTGTGGTATATCAGAAATCCTCTTAGGCTAGACAGGCTGGACAGGCAACTGTTTGATTAAAAAAATACATAATTATTGTGGGATTAAAAATGACTCATGTAGGAGTTTTATTTAAATTGAAAGTACATACTTTGAGGTAGGACCAAGGCCTATTAAGTCAATTTGCATCAGCTGACAAAGATATCTGCCTCTTACTTGCATTAACTCTACCCACAATAATTGTAATTCGCTTTAAAGTAGAGTAAGTCCTTAGGAGTACCCTATGAAGTAATTTAAGTACGTAATTTAAGTAATGATTCTGTTTTTATGTTTAATAATTACGTTTTAAATAGCTAATTCAAGTAATAATTATGTTTTTCGTAAAATCTCTGATTTTAATAGTTGTCTCACCCACATCCAACTAAAGGGCATTAGTTTAAGTGATTTTCAAGCATTCTAAAGCATTCAACCTTGTTTTATCTTTCAAAAATACAATGAACGACTCTTTTCACACTTCTCATTTCATTAGTTTATCTAATAATAAATTGTGTATTGCCGTAACAAGCATGACTAGTGTGAGCAGGTTTAGGGACAAACACTGCTGACTCTACTTGAGCAGAGAACTTTAATTGCTGGTAGCAGAAATATGTCAGTACCAGAGAGTAGAATAGCTCTCTCTGCAGGTGTCCAGAATGTCATAGTTATAATACAGTTTGTTATAAAGAATTAAGAAAATCCTGGTCACGTCAATGCTTCTTGGAGTCTAACTTGTGTTTCTTTTAGAAAGAATCAAATTTCAGTCCATCCTGTATAACTAAAATTACACACGTCTCTACTGCTTATAACATAGAGGATTGTGTAAGGCTTGGAGTCTATCTTTTATAGGTTTTATACTTGCCATCCAGATTTCAAACGTCTTAGGGCTAATTTTTGCAAAACACAAATTACTGTTACATTCCGTACTGCCACCAGTAGTGATAAGAAAAGACATGAAGGTGATAAAAGAACTGTTTCCTCTTATGCTTTTACTCCAGGCATAATTGTCTTTTCATATTGCACTTTGATGTTTGTATAACTACAAGTCTTTCTCATGTTTCCTGTAAATGATTTTTGAAATGACTTGTCTTTTTATCATACCAGTTCTGGGGGAGATAGCATGGTGTAACAGACAGAGGTAGGCAGACAGAAATTTGGATTCCTGGAATTATAGCCCTGTGACATTGAGCAGTTTGATTAAGCCTTGTTATCCTCACCTTTAAAGTAGGTGTTAATATAAGCCATATCATAGAGTTGTCAGAATAAATGACACAATATTTGTAAAGGAGCTAGCACAGTGCCTGACATATAGTAGGCATTTCCATCCAGGCCAATTATCATTAGCAACTACTGTCTTTCTCAGTTTTCATTCCATTCCAAGGATGACATTACCAGTTCTCAACATATTACTGTCATAACTCACTGTTCTTTGAAAATTATATCC
This sequence comes from Sapajus apella, assembly GCF_009761245.1. NCBI lineage: Eukaryota > Metazoa > Chordata > Mammalia > Primates > Cebidae > Sapajus > Sapajus apella. Next base: position 6,203,573 of record NW_022437003.1, on the reverse strand, counting down.
ACAGTATACCTAGAAGAAGTCATATGGGGCAAGGGGAACAAAAGGCAAGATTGAAGACATGAACCCAGCCTCTACTTCTGACTTATTCAAGTAGACCACTTGAATAAGAACATTTATTCTCATTCAGCAAAAACATTTGATGACCTGTTTTAAAAGTATCAGTGAAGCAATGCCTTACTTTCATATCCCTATACGATTTATATTTTTGTTTTGATATTTTTACTTTGTACAATTTAAGTGTCTCCTCCTTTCAATTGATTCCATTTGAAAAGATGGTTTATTTTAAAAGAGAGTGCTTGGGTTGTAAAAAGGGTCTGCAGTACTTCAAACACATCTCCAAGGCCACTGTAGAGTGCTCCTCATAGGCATTAAATAAAGCTTCAAATGGGCTGCATTACTGGGCTGCTGCAGCTTGTTTCCACAGCCAGTTTCAATTTCACTAAAAGGAAAGAATTGGTAATTAATTATCTAGGCCATGTAATGAGTTTCCATTACTTGGAATTCAATAAAGCTCTTTCATTGTGACCAGGCTGATCAATAGCACTGAAGGGTTAATAGAAACCATAGATACAGCTGGGATAATAGAATGGCTATAGGAAATTAGGCTGGGTCCCTGAAGCACTCTTTCTTCTCTCTAGGGAATGGAAGCTGCTCAGTGGATCCTTTTTTTAGAACACTGCGAGGCATTGCGAAATGAGCAGGCTTTGTGTTACTGCACAAGCTAATGGAAATTACCTTTACAAAATCCATACGCTCTTGGAGCTGGAATGGCTTTGGAGATTATTTAGTTGTATTACTCATGGATCATCACGCCTTTGAGTTTGGACTTTTTTTTTTTTTTTTGGTACCAAGTGATGCCATCTTTATCTTCAACACCAACCTGCCCAGCTCCTAACTACTATAGCTGATTAGATAAGTGTAACTGACAAAAAAAAAATAGCCAATCTTTGGAGTGGCAAGAGGCTTACGCAATTGCTGCAGTAAAAGGAAGTGGGTAGACAATTAGTTTTCTCTGGAATTTTATTCTGCAACTAAGGAGAGAATGTGTTTAACTAGTGGTTAAAACTGATGGATTCTACAGAGATACTAGAGAGTGTGCCTATGAGGAAGGTTTAGGACAAATCAGTTTTATGAACACAGCACTCTCCTAAGAGAGAAAGACCACACATTCCAACATTTCAGTAGAGGCCAGGGGGCATAGCTGATGCTAGACGGCTCGCTTGTTTTAGTGGCAATCTGTTGTGTTTTTCTATAAACTACTATATTTTTCTTAAGATAACTTGAGTATGTCTCTGTTTCTTGTAACCAAAAGATCTTAATATTGAACCCTGGTCCAATTCCTGCATTTCCTAAGTGAAAAGTCTAATTCTCGAGAGCATCATACAATACAAGGTTGATGGCAACTTTCCTAGGCTATGATGATAATTTCCACAGACAGTTGGAACAACATCTCCTAATCAGCATGCCTTTCTGCAATCTGATCTTGCCACTTCTTCATTTAGAGGCAGAGTGTATTTCTCCTCTCCCTTGAATCCAGGCAGGCTCCGAGTGCTTTGGCCAATAGAATACAGCACAAGTGACACTGAGCCAGTTCTGGGTATCGATCTTAACTGACTCACAAAAGAAGCATGCCTTCCTTGAGACCACAGAAACCCCAGGCACATGGAGACTTCCTGGATGATGAGATACTGCATGGAAAAACAGGCCAAAAGAAAGAGAGAAGAAGGGAGGGAGAGAGGAGAAAGAGAGAGAGAGAGATCAAAGAGTATTGAGATGGCAGTCACATTAGCAACAAGCCATCTTGGAAGTGAATCCTCTAACGTCAGTCACTCCAGTTGCTGACACATAGATTAGAGATGAAGCTCTCAGCCAAGCGCTGTCCAAGATCCTTACCTATTGAAGGGGAGGAAGGCAGCAAATCACACTGCCATGTGTGTACCTATGCAACAATCTTGCATGTTCTTCACATGTACCCCAAAACCTAAAATGCAATCATAAAAAAAAAGATCGTTACCTATAAAATCAAGATCAAAATGTAGCTATCTTAAACCATTCAGCTTTGGGTTAGCTTGTTATGCAGCAACAATAATTGAAACACAGCATCACTTGGCTTTTAAATGAGTTTTCTGTCTACGGTGTTTCAATTTTATTGGAATAAAACAACACATCCAAACACTTTTTCAGGCTAACATTTTCTTTGGTAAACAAAAAACACAGGAATGTCACCTTAAAGGAACATTTCAGACAGACTCAAATGGTGTGAGACATGCAATTTCATTAATCCTCATTACAACACCATGGAAGAAGATTTAACTTGACTTCACTGTATGGTTGGAGAAGACGAACAGCTTACAAACATAGTCTAAAGATTCTACCCGGTGTCAGTGATGCCAAATTTGACTTTTTTTTTTCATTGATGAGTACTCATTTTCTGGGTTCCAGTAGCTGGAAATGCTTGCATTTACATCATGAGAGTGTTCTTGGACGCCCATTCCATAAAATTGGTATTTGGTCAGATTCCATTTGTGTTACCAATTTGTGGCTAATAACTGACTGGTCATAAAGAAACTGCTTCTAATATTTTCAAATCCACATCAACACTTGCTATCAGCTGTCTTTCTTATGTTATGTTAGCTGTCTTTCTTAACACTCACCCTAGTAGGTGTTAAGTGATATTCCTAATGACTCACGATGCTGATTATCTTTGCATGCATTTATTGGCCATGTGTATATCTACTCTGAAGAGTGTTCCCATTTTAAAATTCAGTTATTTGTCTTTTTATTGTTGGATCGCAAGGGTTCTTTATATATACTGCATATTAGACCCTTATCAAATATATTATTTGCAAATATTTTTTCTCCTGTGGCGGGAGTGTAAATTAATTCAACCATTGTGGAAGACAGTGTGGCAATTCCTCAAGGATCTAGAAATAGAAAAACCATTTGACCCAGCAATCCCATTACTGGGTATATACCCAAAGGATTATAAATCATTCTATTAGAAAGATGCATGCACATGTATGTTTATTGCAGCAGTGTTCACAACAGCAAAGACTTGGAACCAATCCAAATGTCCATCAGTGATAGACTAGATAAAGAAAATGTGGCACATATACACCATGGAATACTATGCAGCCATAAAAAAGATGAGTTCATGTCCTTTGCAGGGACATGGATGAAGCTGGAAACCATCATTCTAGCAAAGTGACATAGTAACAGAAAACCAAACACTGCATGTTCTCACTCATAAGTAGGTGTTGAACAATGAGAACACATGGACACAGAGAAGGGAACGTCACATACTGGGGCCTGGGGAATGGGGGGCTAGGGGAGGAATAGCAGGGGGTGGGAGGGATTGGGGAAGGATAGCATTATTAGAAATACCTAATGTAAATGATGTGGTAATGGATGCAACAAACCACTACCATGGCACATGTGTACCTGTGTAACAAACCTGCAGTATCTGCACATGTACTCCAAAACTTAAAGTATAATTTTTTAAAAAGACATTAATTCTTAACCAATTTTTGCATCATGTGCAGCATTTAAGTATCTGATGAAGCCATGGGCACTCATCCAGCCAAGTGTACATGCCCATGAAATCTGGAATACATTTTCAGAGATTTTACAAAGATCCTAAAGCCTTAAGAAACCTCAAGAGCTTGTGTCTTTCCCCCATCTCCGTAGATTTTGCTTTTCTCTAGGATTATGTAGATACAGTCTGATAAAAGAAAATACGTTGCAATGAGAGGAAGAAAACAACTCTTTTGGTAGGTAGCATGAAGATTCCATTTGGCGACAGAATAGCCAGAATAGACCAGGCAAATCTCTATAAGGCTGAGCTGAGTATGCTGGGTCTTCAGAGAAGAGAGGAAAACTGTATGTGAGACAAGCAGATATTTTTTTCTCCTCCTGGATGGAGTAGGAAAAAGGGAGAGAGGGAACTATAGCCGACAGAGAAATTGAGAGGGGTTGGAGAAGATGATTCCCAGGGCATATCCTGATGAATTGGAAGTAAATGGATGTTTTTCTAGGGCTGATCAATGGCACTTGCTTAACTACCTTTGTCATCTGCTTCTCAACCTGAGAGAAAACGATGAAGTGGAACAGTGAGAGCTATTTAAACAGACAACTGGGAGCCAGAAGCTGAGGAACATTTAGACCTTTCTATTTTTCTGAGGTCTGTTGGAAAAAAAATATCATGAATCCAAATACTAATTTTTTAGACATGCAAAGTTACCATTTAAGCCAAACTCAATGTCTTGTGACAAATTTGCTCCCTTCTGTCTAATATCATTATCTTTGGTTTTAAAAAATAATCAGAAAAATTGTGCTCATTGTTTCAGAATCTATGAGGAATTTCAAGGCAACAAGAAATGTCAGATGTAGGTGACAGGGGAATGGAGGCAGCAAACCACATTGCCATGTGTGTACCTGTGCAACAATCCTGCATGACCTGCACATGTACCCCAGAACCTAAAGTACAATTTTTAAAAAATTAAAAAAAATAAATTTAGCATTTAAATGTTAGAATTTAAGCCTTGTACCTAATTCCCTATTCATCATGCCTGGTAAAAGGTCATTTAGGTTTTGCTTGAAGGCTTTTGATGATGGGGAAGTCACCATCTCATAATAAGCAATCCAGTTGATTTGATCTTTGGGCAGTTCTAACTCTTAGAAAATTCCTTCTTTACTGAGCTGAATTGAGCCTGTACTATCATCATTGATATGTAATATTATACTAGTGTTCCAAATGTCATACCTAGTGGACATAAACCATAGGCACTCTTTCTTTAGCACCATCTATAAGTCAAACACTTATGTGTTTGACGCTGTATATTAATATGTTCTTATGATTAGTCTTTACAATTCAGGAAGGTAGGGATATACTTCCTATTCAACAAATAGGATTGAGAATTAAACTCATGTTTCAGAGGTAATCACTGAAAAACTGGAATTTGAACCTTGGTCTATATGATGCCAGAGTCTGACTGATTGCTACCATGCAACACTGTCTCACTAAGAATGGTCTACTTCGTTTTTACCTGAAAGGTTTAGATAATAGAAGACCATGCTGTTGTTTACTGTGCCTGTCTTCTGTTCCCTCCTCAGCAAGGAAATAGCATTACATTCTTTGAACCAAAATCATCTGTTGCATATTTTTGTTACAAATCTCTCTGTGCCAGCTCATCTAAATAACAGGATTTTGAGTGGGAATTTGGCTTCTTAACGAATTAAGTCACAACCTAGTAGCTACATCAGAAAGTAATACTATTAAGGACTATTTTTGTGGGACAAAGCACAATGGAATATGGATGATGAATAACCAGGCCCATTGTATGCTCTGCCTTTGGAATCATTTTGTTAGTTCATACTTTTTTCTTTTCTCTACAGCTTCATTTTTCACTTTCTTGATTTTGCCTTTTTAATGGAAATAAATAGATACCCCATCAGTAGCTCGACAAATGGCAACATCTTTCTCTTTCTTTGTTCTAGTAGGCAACTAGATTTAAACAAAAGATTTTGACCAGGAAGCTGGGAAATTTCTATTTATCAGTTGAGTTAGATGTACATCAAGGCAGATGGTCCTAAAGAGATGGGAGTTAAGATGAGGTCATTAGAGTGGACCCTAATCTAATTGGACTGCTTTTCTTACAAGAAGAGGGAAATTTGGCCACAGAAAACACAGAGAGAACTCCCTAAGACAACAGAGCAGAGATTGGAGGGATGCAGCTGCACACCAAGGAATAGGGAGCACCGGCAGCACCAGCACAGTGGACAAGGTTGAGGAAGCCTCCATTCTTGATGAATAAGAGTCTGTAGACGCAATAGGGCCAATGTGGTCTCACTGTTAACCACAGATTTTTACGTTTTAAAACTTAGTTTACTCATATTGATAGTAACAGAGCAGGCTCTTTAATAACAAGTGCTAAATAACCATATCTGTATGCCTTGAAGATTTCTGCAACACCAGGCATGGGCCATGAAATGGAAGTTTCATTGTGTTCCCCATCTTGTGATGCATGATGGGGTCTTATGTTAGACGAGAGACATTGTAGATGAGTGCACAGCAGTGTGACCAGGTGACAGGAACAGGGCTGTGGGGGTGTCCCAAAGACGCTCACTGTTCCCCGATCGGATGTGTTTTCCCAGGTCCTTGGGCCTCACTTGCCCAATAATTGGGAGGGGACCCTGGTGGCACGGTGAGCTCATTCAAGTATATACCAGACCCAAAGAGCTTTGCAGAAAGGTGATTTATTAGGCAGAGAGAAAGAAGCAGAAATAGAGAAAGAGAGAGCTCCCATGCTGTGGTGGGAGGGGATCCAGAGATGGAGTCTGCACAGGTAAAGAGAGAGAGAGAGAGAGAGAGAGAAGGCTCCCAGCTGCCTTGGGAGGGGAATCCCAGAGAGAGAAATCCCTATGGGTAACGGAGTAGCAGGAATGTAACCCTGGAGTTACTCCCGCCCTATTCAAGTTCTCTTCCAGTGAGAGGAGCTTTTCCAAACTTCCTCTGGACTGATTGATCTTTGACTCTGATATAGAATTGGTTGCCTGGCCTGCAATCAAAACCTCCTCCCCCGGAGCGTTTGGTCAGCTTTCTAAACAAGGGAAGCTCACCTGAGCTGTTACCTAGCCCGTGTGCAGGTAAGTTAGACAAAGAACTCTAGGCTCTCAGATGGGGAGGTGGATGGAGGCATGGCGCTGGGAAGTTCTTGCCTTTGAAACCACGCCCCTTGTGGACCCGAAAGAGAAGTTAGCATAGTCCCTCACCAGGACATTTATGGGAACTAGAGAGTATATGAGTGTATATTGATATCCTATTTCATATATATGTATGACTTTGAACTCCTCATGGGCTTGTTCTTAGACTTTTGACTAGAAATAAACTCTTCACTATTTAAACAATGTTTTCCCAAACCTTTCTGTACCTAGCATCATCCAATTTCTTTTTTATGCCTTGTTATCTCATGGACACAGTGGGAATTGAAAACTAGTGTTTTAAATAAAAAGGTCTTATATGGTGAACAGGGAACTGAGGACTTGGAAGCTTCCAATTATGTAGCACAGGCAATGAATGCAGACTGCCTCTGAGTTTATCCTGGTTCTTTCATCCAGCCTGGCAGGTACTGTGGAGGGGCCTTGCACATTGCATGTGAGGAGAACAATCTTTTACTGGGCAGGCAAGAATAAAGGAAGTAGAGGGAACTAGGCATGTGATAAAACCACATAAAACCTGTTTAAATATATTCTTAAGATTGCTTTGAAATATTTGGTTCTGGCCTTTCAGAAGAATCCTGGGGTTTTCAGACTTGAGGCAGAAGGACGATTGTATGAGTCAAGCTGCCTCAGGAATGTTGTTTGTAATTGATAATTTCTTCATTAGTTCTCATTAATTAATTCATTCTGCCAATATTTGCTGAGTGCCAGCCGCTGTCCTAAAGCTGGAGTTCTAGCGCTGAACAATTTGACACAGCCCCAACTCTCATGAAATTCTAGAGACTCTCAGAGGCATGTGGCCTCTGATTTCACAAAGTAAAAAGAACCCAAATTTCAGATAAAAATACATTTATTTTTGGTTAAAAATATTTCCTTTAAAAAACTATCTCTATGTAGTGTAATAATGTCATAGAATTTTAAGGCTGAAAGGCTCATGTATTCGTGTGAATTTATGAGTTACTGTGTTACAAAGCAGTGCTACTGTCTCAGCTAACATTGTTAAAATGGTCAAGACATACTGGTTCTGTGTCTCCCTCTCCCCTGAAAGATAGGACTTTGCATACCTATGCTGTGCTCCATCCAGGCTGTGTTGATTTTGTATTTTGATCTCAGAGAGCAAAACCCTCTTACCCCCCCCAGTAATTTCTGAATTCTAGAAAAAGTCTTAACGTATGCTCCAGGTATTCACATTTTGTTGTGGCTGTCACATGGGCTGTCATGGGGTTGCAGCTAATAGGAGAGGAAGAATGAAAGACAGTCTTAAAGTATATTTATTTGGTTCTCTCATTTGTCAACAAGTTACCTGGACTCAAGAGAGCAGAAGGCACATAAAGAGTGATACAGCCAGGCTGTCCAGTTCCCAAGAAAGTCACCTTTGCAGCTCACCATCTTTGTGTATGGCCATTATGATAGTTCTTCGGAATAAAAATTGCTTACCAAGATAAAGGGCAGGTCTTTGTCTCTCTCATTTACCACTGTATCCCCAGTGTCACAATAGTGCCTGGTGTGTAGCAGATGCTTGAAGAATGTTGATGAAGGAATTAATACATGAATGATATAAAGGCTATTTATCACAATTAAGTACGATTTAGATGATATAATGAAAAGTCAATTAATCCAGCTTTGCCAATAACATACAAACTCAATATGCATGTAAAGTTTGAATTTTTCATTGTCTTTACTGATCTTTACCATGAGTATTTATAAGTCATCTGAATCCTTTTCTGCTGCTGTGTCTCTAGAATAAAACATTAGTAAGGAGGGTTCCATGGTGTGTTGGTTAGCACTCTGGACTCTGAATTCAGTGATCTGAGTTCACATCTCGGTGGAACTTTTCATATTGGCTGGCTGCTGTGGGAGGCCAAGGTGGGCAGATTACTTGAGGCCACGAGTTCAAAACCAGCCTGGCCAACATGGTAAAACTAAAAATACAAAAATTAGCTGGGCATGGTGGCAGGCACCTATAATCCCAGCTACTTGGGAGTCAGAGGCTGCAGTGAGCTTTGCCACTGCACTCCAGCCTGGGTGACAGAAGGAGATTCTGTCTCAAAAAAAAAAAAGGCACACGCAATTGGAAATTATTCTTTGAACCAACAGGTAGTTGGTCATATACAGAGATTCCTTTGGAATCTCTGATAGATTCCTACTTTTAAAATAACACAATTCAGAGAGGAGAGGTCATGGGATAGTTTAATTTATGCCACATACCCTGGCCCACAGATACTTTTCACAACTGGACTGACACAGTAGTAAGTGCAGTTGTGGGCTGCATAATGAGGTTTCAGGCAACTGCATGCATGGTGGTGGTCCCAAGAGTATAATGCTATATTTTTACTGTTCCTTTTCTATGTTTAGATACACAAATATTTGCCACTGTATTCCAGTTGCCTTGAGTATTCATATAGTACTGTGATGTGCAGATTTGTAGCCCAGGAGCCATAGGCTATACCATGTAGCCTAGGTATGTAGCACAGATGGCTGTGCCATCTAGGTTTGTGTAAGTATACTCTGTGATGTTCCCACAACAATGAAATCATGTAATGACACATTTCTGAGAATGTATTCCTACTGTTAAATGGTGTATGACTGTAAATGAAATCCCACAGTGGAGAAGCTTGCTTATGTAAAGAAGATCGCTGTTGAGCTAGAAGATGCGGTTGATAAATAGAGCAGATATTTGAGAGAAGAGAAAGGGCTCAGTTTCTTTGGGGCACCTAAACTGGCAGTTAAATAACCTGTTTTCTAATGTTATCCCTCTTATCTAATGACCCAAAATGAAGTATTTCTTGGCATATGTACTGAAGAGAAAAGTTCCGGCTTGTCTCATGTACCACAGACTAATCCAGGTTTATTTCACCACCATTCACAGTGTCCGAAGAATGTTTGGGGTTATGAATGGAATCAGTTAAAGAATGGCCTATTATTAATGCACCCAAGTTAGCTGAAAGTAGACACCATAAAACCGTGTTTTAGAAATGGAATATGTTTTTCTCTATCAAAGTTACCTAATAAGGTACATTTATACCCAAAGACAGTTGGATTTGATTTTTATAAATGATATCATAGCAGGTACCCATGTTCAAGCAGTTTGGACTTGATGTAAGTCAGCTGTCTAGATAATTAAATGATGCGAGTTCTGATTCTAGGCAAATCGTTAACTGGTTTAGTAACCTTCTATGCCCCTTTGATGGAATAAGCCTGATTTAAGAGTTAGGAGCAGCATCTTTTGTCTCTATTCTGCCAATAACTTTCTGTATAACCTTGAAGAAGCCACTTAGATACTCCATGTCATAATTCACTTATTTTTAATATGGAAATAATAACCATACCAAGGCCACTTATTACAGGTTGAATTGTATCACCCCAAAATATATGTCAAAACCCCAACCCCAGGAACTGTGAATGTGACCTTATTTGGAAATAAGGTCTTTGCAGGCATAATCAAGTTAAGATCAGGTCATTAGAGTGGACCCTAATCTAACTTGACTGCTTTCCGTATAAGAAGAGGGAAATATGGCCACAGAAAACACGCAGAGAGAGCTCCATAAGACAACAGAGGGGAGATTGCAGGGATGCAGCTGCACACCAAGGGATGAGGAGCACCGATGGCACCAGTGCAGCTGGGAAGAGCTGGTGGGATGGATGCTACCTGGAGTCCTGGGAAGGCTGAGAAGGATGGTACCCGCAGTCTTGGGGGGTAGCATGGCCCTGCAGACGCCTTCATTTTGGACTTCCGGCTTCCAGAACTGTGCGGATATACGTTTGTTTGTTTTAAGCCACCCTGTTTGTGGTAATTTGTTACAGCAGCCCTAGGATTTGATTTTTATAAACAATAACATAGAATTTGATTTTATCAAATAAAATCTAATAATTGCCAAACTAGTAAGCTAATTAATAAATTGCCTAACTCATAGGCTGGTATGATATAATATTAATACTATATGTAAAAATAAATCCACAGGATAAATTGCTGTAGCAATATATAGATCACTTTATCTTTCTTAACCCCAAGAGATATCCAAGAGGGACTTCTCTAAAGCAGGCAGTGTTAGGGAAAAGCCAAGTTAAAAACTCTGTTAGAAATGCTTTTTATGTAGGTGATGGGGAGGAAGGCAGCAAATCACACTGCCACGTGTGTACCTATGCAACAATTTTGCATGTTCTTCACAAAACCTAAAATGCAATAAAATAAATAAATGGGGAAAAAAAGAAATGTGTTTTATGATTAAAAGATATTTTGTTAACAAGATTTTAGCCTTAAAAAATTATCTCTAGTGGAATCCTGAGAATACAGCATTTCACAAACATGTTGGGGCAACCATTTTCTGCCTGCTTTGATTTTTATGTGTTTAAACCATTTCCTTCCCTGAGTAAATGAGTTTACTTCAAGGAAACTTGAGTGCCTTATTCATTACACCTAGAGTGCTGACTTTGCCACAGGCTACACAATAACCAGAAAATAGACACGTAGAAAAACTTTCAAAAAATGTTATGATACAAAGCCACAAAAATCCCCTGCATAGATCTGATTCTTCATTAACCACATTCAAACAAATCACAGTAATGAAACTCTATCACATTGTAGTCATTGCATAATTATCTCTGTTGACCTAAAAGAATCATTAATCCAAAAAAGCACATTCATCATTTAAAAAATTATATTCAACTTTAGAAAGTATTGTGGTATATTTCCCCTTCTATATACACATATGAAAGGAGTGACTATTGTTTACACACACACAACCATATACACACATATGTATATAATAATTATTGTGGATAATTGTTATTAGTTGTTTTTTATTTTTCATAATTTTATTGAACCTCTATTGGTCTAATCAGGAGAGAGTTAAATGTTTCAGACTGAAACTGAGAAACTTTGGAGGTCATCTGGATTAAATCCCCTCATTTTAGAGATAAGGGAAGGAGAGCGTAGCTTTTCAGTGACCTGTTGAAGGTTGCACAGGGATTTGGTGACAGAATAGATTTCCAGTTGCCTGACTTCCAGTCCTGTGCTCTTTCTTCTCTAAAACTACAGTGGTCATACAGACTGGTATTGGTTCTTCCATCTCTCACTAGCTATGTGACCTTGGATGAGACTCTCAAATTTTCTAAACATGCCTTTTCTTATTTGTAAAATGAGAATTAAAAAGCTAGGCTGGTAAAAGCTGGTTTACAGCCAAAACAAAAATATGCAGGCCACACAGTATTACCCAAGCTGAAAAAAGTTCAGCTTCCCACCCACCCATCTCCACACCACATCAGTGACTACTTGTCCCTCTGTCTCAGCCCAGTCCTCATTGACCCTCAGGGACATTTCTTCATTGACCCTCAGGAACTTGCACAGGATCCTTCTTTCTGAGATTGTAGTCCCTGGGGCTGTCCCTAGTGTATATGTACCACGTTGCTGTAGTCCAGTTGCCAGGTTATTGGGCTGTAGGTACTTGATTGCAGAAACTATTTATACTCACTATTATACCTTGGCACTTAGGACCATAATTGACAAACAGGAATTGCTCAATGAATGATCAATCAATAAATTATTTTGTTCACAAATACTAGAGGGAGATACATTGAAAATAGGTCTGTATTCTCAAGGAAGGAATTCCATAGCTGCTACAGGTAGGAAGGTTGGATGAGCTCTCACACATTGTATGGATCATTTTTTCCCAATGATTTTTTTTTTACCTTTGTAATTATATTTTGCTTATGGTACTGATAAAATGAATTTCCTTGTAGTGCTTGAGCGCATACTGACTAATGGTGGAGCAAAGATAGCTAGTTTAGAGCAATCATAGTTTCACTACAGAAAATTCAGTTTAGAATCATGGCCTTACTGAGTATAAGCCATGGCATACTGTTATTTGTAAATAAACTGAAGATGCCTGAAGCATGAGAAGTGGTTCTAGAAAAGGTAAAAGAGCTCCAATGTTGTTGTCAAATTTTCTGGGCTTGAGCCTGTGTTTCAGTGTCCTATTCATAATTCAGGGAAAACAAAATCTACCTCATGACATTTTTGAGGAGAACCAAAAAGAAAATGTTCATAAACATACCTGTGAATGGAAAGATGTGTAATTATTAGTTTGATCACACAGCTGGAGAAGAACCATAAATTCCTCTGCCTCCTTTAGTATCTAGGACCAAAAAATGAAGAGAATTGGCCATTTAATATTGTTAAAAAGACCTGGAATCTGTTGACAGTATGCTAGGGTTTGCTTAGCCATTGATGCTCGGTGACTCTGTGGGAATGCTGCAATTTGAACTCAGAATGCAGAAGGATGTAAAAGACACCAGGCAGAACTTGGCATGGACAAACGTTAGCTGCTAGAACACCTGATGTTAAGTTAAGAGTAGAGATCTGGATAAAGAGCAGCACTCTTCCTTTGATCTTAGAGCTCTGTTCTAACATGCATTTCAGAGAATTAAAGTCTGAAAATTTCGAATTATTTCTTTCCAATGGACCTCTTATCTGGGTGGTTCCTGAAATGTGAGTTTAGGTCTGCCCCAGGATACATGTAGTTGAACATTATAACACCAGTCACAGTTGCCTGAGAAATTCAGGTAGACTCTATTGTCATGCACAGAGTTCTTCCAAGGACACAATATACCAAGCGAAGTCCTATGAACTGCTCTATGAAAGGTCCCATACCAGTGGCTGAGGCAATGGTTTTTGGAGGCAGCAAATGTCTCCAGCTATTACAAGAACATTTTCTGAGAATGACACCATTTAGCCAATCTCACAATAACCAAGGCAGAATCTCCTCTGTCCTACCCATCTTGTCTTTCAAGAACACATGAGACCTTTGGACTTATTTTTTTCTTCAAGTGTTTTTTAGTTTAACCCGTTATAGCAAGACAGGTAGTTTATGGATTGGTTAGAAGAGACAGCCACAACCACAAAGATGCACATCTGGTAAGGATACCTGGCTTATTTAGTCAATGATACAGAACTTCCCATAAGTGAGGAGGCTACACCATGTAGAATCAGATGCAGTGCTCCTTTAGACAAAGGATCTTCTTTTGTCTCCACCTACCATAGCTGCTGGCATTCTCTAAATAGGTAAGATCCCATCAGAATTGAGAAAGAAGTTGAATCCACGCTGGGCTACTACCCTTTTATGTTCGGTCTTATATTTTCAATTCCTCAATTCTGGGGGAACTTATGTTAATCATCTATGCCTTCCACTTAAAGGAATACTTATGAAACTCTGCCCTTCTGATTTTCACACCAAATATATAATCAGTAAACCCACATTCTCATCTAGGCAAAAGAACAGATTAAGTATTCCTTGAACAAACATGTATATTTTCAACTTCTTAGTGTCCTAGAAATTGTATATCCTTTATACCTGTTGAAAAATATTCATTTGTGGAAGTTGTAAGGTTGAGGTGGGAAGCATCAAGTATAATTTTCCCATAAGTGGAATTATAGGGGTGACTATGTTACCTTGCTCTCTGCAGAATGATACCTTGGAGGGGGTTCAAAAATCTCATTCCTCAGCAGTTATTGTATCTCCTAGCCATACATAGAGGATGGGAGTTGCTGTGAGTTGTGAAGAAATCATTCTACTGAGTTAGTCTACTGCTGACACTTGCTGTTTTGGTTTTTATAATGCACAAAGGAGGATTTTCTTTGTTATCTCCCTAGAGCTCACTTTCATTTTTTAGAGACTTTGAAAGTTCAAGGAGGGTTTTTAATATTTTAATACTAATGTTTTAAAATACATTTCACTCTTCTTGCAGAAGGTTTATAGAATAGGACCTGTAGATTGCCTCATCTCTTTGTTTTTAATTTTTAGATAAAACCAGGCAGGTTTTCAATGTAATGACTGTTTAAAATCTCCCTCTCTCCATATATCTTATCAACTGTTATATAAAGACACTTTTATATTTCAGGTGAGCCATTATAGATTTCAGCAAATTTTTGAATGTTGCATATGATTTAGTCATTTCAATTATGACTTAATATTTGAGTAATGCCACTACTCTCCAAATCTTCTATAATTACAATTCAATTTGTCAGAATTTACTTAGTAGCCATGTGCCTAAGCATAAGGGAAACACTTGGTCTGTTTAGCAAACCTTCTGTCGGAGCAGAAATACAAGAAGACTGTAGCTGGTGATTACTGTTTTAGTGTGGGCAGGATACGCCATATGATGCAAGATGTCTCCTGCCAACTAAGTCGGCAAAGGATTTTGTTTAGCAGAATTCTATTTAATAAAAGAAAGAGTTTTGATAAATAGTCTTGTCTCAGAGGTATTAAACTATTGATTTACCAATACTGTTCCTATCTTGACCCAAGGGGACACAGTGGATGCCACTTAGAATATTACAAACTCTCTGCCATATGCATGTTGTCTAGCCCATGCTTCAACCCTATCACCTTTCAGCAGATTGCTTTAGACAAGAGATCTCATGGGCAAGGAATCTGCAATGCATATAAGCTTACTTGCTGATTTAATACAAGAGAGTCCTAGACATTGACCTTGTCTTGAGTTATTCTAACTTGGCAGGGCTGTAACACAGCAAAGACCTGCAAATCCCTTTTTAACAAGGCTACCTGAACCAAATGGCACTGTTCCAGATACATGAAAATTTAAAGGTGTCCAGGAGATCAATAGCTTACAGTATTAAAGAGTAGGAAGACTGACACGGCACTTAACTCAGGTCTACTTGTTTATCCAGTTGAGGATTCTGTCTTCAAGCATAATAGCTGCTCTTTATCACCTTATAAATTGCTGTGCATATCATTTCAGTAATAAACTGAGAGAAGGCATTCTGTTTGAAGATGTTAAAGATACCAAATGCCCCACTAATATCCCCAGATGTTCAATTATTTGAAGGAAATTATTTCATCTCTAAGCAGGTTGTGTTTTTAATTTTTCCAAAAACAGCAGGTAGGATGGATATTATAATGTCCATAGAGCCCATGGTCTTTGAAGCACCCACAGGCATTGTATGCCAACCAAAGCGGTTCTCAAGGCAAGAGGCAGTCCGAGAATGAGATGCAGGTGCTTGCAATTCTGCTTACGGTTCCTTTCTTTCATTGTAAAAAAAAAAAAAAAAAAGTCTTGTAATTTTCAGGGTGTGAGTGAAATTGGCAATACCTATTAACTTGGTACTAAGTAAATCTAAGTTGGTGAGATCTATAGTGTACCCAGTGCAGGAATGATCATATGTGCACATTATGTGCCATGTTTAAAATGGCAGCCTAACACGCTGCTACTCTAATGACAATATATTTTGCACAAATGCCCTGTGAATTTTGTATGGAGAGTTTTCCCTTGGTAATGTGTTTCTAACACATCTCCATTATGATCTTCTGAAAATATCAGTTGTCAAAACCTTGGTAAAGGAGGCTCACAAGTACACACACACACACACATATTTGCTTCTACAACAAAGCATCTAAATTTAAATATCCAATATTCTATTGTTCTATTATGTAAAGTTTTCTTCAGGTTCCCAGTATAGTCTAGGTTTAATATTCCTGGCAAAAATAAATAAATAAAATTAATGGCTGAGAATAAAGGGCTAGAGAATGGCAGAAGCAATATCACTAAAAGAGAAGACCTGGGTCCTACTCATAAGCGTCCTGTTAATATTGTGTGTGCTCTGAGAAGTATTGTTCTTTAGCAGAGCTTCAGTTTCCACATTGTAACATGATCAAATTTGAGTAGGTGATTTTTAAAGTTTATATTTAGTCTAATTTCTATAATAACTTATGGTTAAACCAGAACAAATGTGTAGGCAAACCTTTAACATTACAATTCTGTACATGCATGCTGTTCATCCACTTGGTCCATGAACTTCTCAGCTTTAAATGTGCCCATGTTATTAGAAAGGCAGATAAAGATCTTTTCTGTGAAAAGGTGTTTGAGGAGGTATTGATGGTTGAGTGCAAATGAAGAAGGGAATGTGCTTTCATTTTGGGTTGGTAGGCACCCCACCAAAAAATGAAATAAAGATACAATAGGTTGATTGAATAAGATGGACTCTGTAGAGCACAAGCATAAAAGAAGGCAATATAACTTTCCATTCAAAATGTGTCTTCAGTCTCTTTTAGTACTCTCCGTGGATTAGTTCTTTTTCTGTCCCTGGATGAATGCTTGGGCAGGTTTTACTTCTCCAATGATAAACAAACGGTCTCTTGTTTGGGGATTAAAACTTTAGTGTGACCCAATAATCACACAGCTCCGGTCCATTGCAGAATATTAATCAAGACTTCAAATGTGTATCCAGGTAAATCTTCTTTCTCCCATCTTGGGCCTGATCCAGTCATGGAATCCTAGGGTCCAGAGAAAGATCGGGGTTGTTTCTTCAATCCTTCCTGATTGTGGTTTTTGACCCATCTGGCTTTGGAGAGGATAACAAAGGAATTAATAGGGAAACAGCAGAATCTTATCCACTTGGTACTGCTGCCATCTGCCCTCAGTGCCACCTACACCTGGGCAGATGTCCAAAAGTGAACCTAGTTTTTGAGGAGATTCTATGGGTTTCTAGAGGATCCACTACTGAGATTTATGACTGAAGTTCCCTGAATTTGGTAAATGCTTCTCTTTCAGCTGGTCACAAATGTCTCCTACCTCAGCTTCTGTGTGTCTTGCAATTCAGTTTTTTGGAGAGATACAAACTAGACTTTTATTGAATGGAGACGGAGATGGGGTGAGGTTTGGAACTGGGCTTAGGGTTAGACAAGAGTGATGTAACTGAACATGCCCCAGACTTTATAAGTTTCCAAGCTGAGGGAAGCCTGAGCTAAAAGACAGGAGCAGCTTTAGATTGAATAAGAGGTTATAGTTTTGAGAATTGCCCTGGGCAAGATTAAGATATTTAGATTGGACAAAATCTTAATGCCCAAACTAAGGGACAAGCTGTTTATTATCTTGATGTAATCGTTAAGTAGTGTGACCTATTTCTCATTTTGCTTTGAGACAAAAAAAGGAGTGGCGTCTTGGATCCTATTTTAACTATAAAATCATTACACCACCCAGTTAAAGTTAAAGTTCTTAAAATATAACTTAAAGTTTGAACACCCTCTCTCCCATGTCATTAATTAAATATCGTGATGCTATCACTGTTTCTGTAGACTAAGCAACTTTTTGTGCTTTGCACTCTGGGCTAAGATTACTTCTCTGTGAATCCCTGGTGCTCACTGAAAAATATGATGAGAAATCTTAGGAGCTATAAATTTGTAAGAAACATTTTGAAGATAGATTGGTTCATCCAGGAGTCTGGTACTGCAGCTTCTTTATCTCCATGTCATCTGCTATGATGACTTGGAAATGAGCAGCTGCAATGAGACAACACATTGTGTGAATGCATTGGAAAGGGAATATCTCTAATAATAATGATAGCACTAATGAGCTTCACATTAATTAATGACAGTGACAGTCGTTAAATCTTATTCAAATAACATGAACACAAATAAAAACATACCCGGGCTTGCTTGTCACGCTGCTGCACTGAATGCTACAGTCTGTTAAATAGTTGGGCAACAGCCAGATACCTGGAATGCATCACAGACTAATACCTGATAATTCTTCAGTCAGTTTCTGTATAAATGAAAGCTATTCTTTTATAGCCTTAGGTACAAGAAGTGAAGTACTGGCTAGATGTCTATATTTGTAGGAGAAAAGCTTCTACATTTTTCATTTAACTGTAAAGTTTCCATTCCTGGGTGTTTATCCTAATACCATTTTATCAACGGTGGTGTCTGGAGATTCTGTCCATAAGCTTATCTCAGAAGGCTAATGAATTGCTTCCAGAATAATCTTAGAGAGCAGGATAGGTCCCTCAACAGGCAATTGTAAAGTTCTGAGAATATGACTTCTGCATTCCCCTGTAGACACCTGGGGTTTGCTTAAACCATGATGTGCTGGTGTATCACCATGTGCAAATGCCCTGTGGTTGCAACTTTCCATATGCTGATTTTGCAAGGTTTTTCCCAGTGAGCAGAACTCAGTGTGTAGAATCTTAGCATCTAGCTATATATGTTTTCTTTTTGTTATGTGTTCCCTCAACCTGCAATATTTTGACTCTGCATTGCCAGAAAATTTCATGAATCCCTCCAAGCTAAGGTTTCTTAGAGCAGGGTTTCTCAACCTCAACACTCTTGAAATTTGCACAGGATAATTGTTGTGGGGAGTGTCCTGTGCACTGTAGGGTGTTTTGCAGCAACCCTCTCCTCTACCTACTCGATGCTAGTAGAAACCCTAGCCCGATTGTGACAACTAAAAATATCTCTGGATATTGCCAGATATCCTCTGGGAGGGGAGCAAAATCATTCCTTATCCCCATTTAAAACCACTGCCCTAGAGGGAGGGTCTTCTTTCTTATTCAAGGACTTACCAAAGACTATTAATGGAGCATGTATGATTCACATATGTTAGCAAACCTAAGAGGCTCTTGCCAGAGTCACCTTTTAAACTGTAAAATGTGAATAATGCCAATTTTTAGAAAGAATGTATTTTATCTCATATTCATTGAGATGGGAAATATGGTTTCAGCCTATAAATAGATAATGATATTTTTGAAAGAACAGGTGCATTTTAATAACATGTTTCTATTTTAGAATGACAACACTACTAATATTGCTACAATCCTAATATTGTAATGATTCAGATATTACCATTAGTAAAATCATCCAGCAAGATGCATTTGTGCATGTTGATCTTTTCATTATCCATACATAATGTAAAATGTGAAAAAACATATAGAATAAAATGTTACTACTTCAGATTTTTTCAAGAGTGAGAAACACATTTATCGGTTATAGGAATAGGGCTGGGAGACAGAAAAGAGAACAGACAGAAAACTTTAATTGTTATAGGAATAGAGATAGATGGTAGACAGAGGAGGAGAATAGAGGAGCAAAGTGGTTCAAAATAAATATGTTAAAGAGAAAATGATTTAAAATGGTGCTTTTTCTCAGAGCTCCGAGTAAGAATTGTTGTGCGCAGTTTAGTCTTGGGGATTTTACAGCTCAGAATGTGAGTTCAGACCTTCTCTCCAAGGGAAGGGTATTTACTGAGTGTCTGTAAATGCATTGCCTATGCTATCTAATTTAGTAATCCTTTCTGCAAGCCTAGAACATTCACAGATGCTTTCTTTTCTTTTCCTTTTTTTTTTTCTTTTCAGAGTAAGAGTGAGTGAGAAAACTGGGATGCCTCTGTCTAGAAACCCACAAAATGAATCAAACTGAAAATCCATCACAATAGTACAAGTGAGCTAAGAGTTTTCACTGCCCCATCTTTAAAAGCTGCTTGAATCTACTCAGGCTTCAGCAGTGATGATCTCACCACTATGAAGTTTTTAATCATGATCGTTAGTAGAAAATACCACCTACATTTTTAGAAAATAGAAATATGTGGTCAGGGGCAGTGACTCATGCCTGTAATCCCAGCAATTTGGAAGGCCGATGTGGGTAGATTGCCTGAGGTCAGGAGTTCGAGACCAGCCTGAGCAACATGGAGAAACCCCGTCTTTACTAAAAATACAAAATGAGCTGGGCGTGGTGGTGCATGACTGTAATTCCAGCTATTTAGGAGGCTGAGGCAGGAGAATCACTTGAACCCGGGAGGCGGAGGTTGCAGTGAGCCGAGATCATGCTGTTACACTCCAGCCTGGGAACCAAGAGCAAAACTCTATCTCAAAAAAACAAAAACAAACCAAAAAACCCCCAAAGCCAAAAAGCCCAATTTTGCCTTCTTTGCTAAAAGAAGCTGCTTCTCTTTAATACGGGAAATGAAGTTTGTATGCCATGCGCATATTTACAGGTTGATTAATTGATTTTTCCTTGAAGCATTTCTAAAAATATTTTCCTAATACCAGCTTATTAACTTGAATGCATTCTTATCAGGCCCTTTCTTGGTTCCTGCATAATTTTTAAAGCAGAGGGCTATCTGCTAAGTATCCCAGGAACTCTTCAGACTCCCACAAAGTTACTAGGGCTAACAATTGCTTATACAATGTGAAAAAAAATACTTTATGCACTGCAATTATAAGTCACTGACTCTCAGCTCACACTATAAAAATCAATCAAGAAGCTGGTATTTTATTTTTGCATGGAAATTTCATTCAGATACATTTCAACATTATAGGACTAGGAAACTAAAACTATTGAAACTCAGTTTCAAGCAAGATATCTGCTTTAATGGAAAAAAGGACAGAATTTATTGTGGGTCAAGAGACATGAATGCAATTGTCATCTAGCTTATGTATTTGTCATGTGCAGTAGGAACAATACTGTTATGTTGCACAATTATAGGAATATTTCCTCCATTTCCATCTTTGCCAAAGACCTGCCCACTCCCCTCCTCCGAACCCCCTACTTCTACCCCAGGTATTTGAGTTAATGGTGTTTATGCTTTGAAACTTTATATCAGACTAAGTGTCAGTCTGATGTAAGGTATGGGACTTTGTATCTGTTCCTCCAGACCTTTTTGGGAATTCTTGACACAGAATGCAATTTCCACACCAACTGCATTGCTTAATTTTTGTAACTTTTTATTTTGAAGTAATTTCAAACTTACAGAAATGTTGTAAACATAATACAAAGCACTCTCAAATACCATTTACTCAATAATCCCAATTTATCGGGAGCACGTCTGCCAGGAGCTCTCGACCTGCAAGAGGGCTCCAACTTGGATAGGGGGGTCCGCGGAAGACAAAGAATGATAGACAGATGGGGTCTGGAGGGTTGAAAAGCATATGCTTTACCAACAACTTTATTTGTGCTCAGGGTCAGTATATATATCTTTTTTAGGTATGTGTCTAGGTGAGACAAAGGGGTACAGAAAGTTTTAAAGTAGAAAAATCAACATCATAGGGTAAGAACAATGGAAAGGTCAGATACACAATTAGCCGGAACAGGTAGTCACACTATCTCATCTAGGGGCAAGTCATTTAATTAACCAGAACAGGTGGTCACACTACCTCATCTAAGGGTAAGTCATTTATCTTCTAGCGAAAATCAGTAAAGTCGTAAAACATGACTTAGTAGAAAACTCAATTATCACATACGTAAAACAGGTCTTAGTAGAAAGCTCAATTATCGTACACAATGCGTCTCATGACTGCATGGCCATCTGGCGATTGCCCACAAGTTTAACCTAAGTCTTTCTCTGTTGCTGCTTTCCGATAACTCGACTCCCTCAACTGGAGACACTGTGTCTGGGCTTGAGCCCTCCGTATTGTGAGGCCCATTTTTGGGGGGCCTGACACGGGAGCGTTCCCCACAGCAATTATTGACATTTTATCGCATTTGCTTTGTTATGCTGTCTCTCGCTTTCTCCTCTTCTCGTGTGGGTGTACACATGCATAAACACAAACAGATACCATTTTTTTTTAAACCATAGGAGAGTAAGTTGTAGACATGGTTTTCCTCTACCTCTAAATACTTTAGTTTATATTAGGTAAGAAAAAACATGTTTTCTTATATAACCACAGTATAATTATAAAAATGATAGAATTATATTCGTAAAATATTAATGTCTAATTTATAGACTTAATCAAATTTCAATCACTGACTCATTTAAGCATTTTATAGGAAAAAAGTGTGGTCCAGGATCCAATCGTGGGTTCCATTCGGTAACTGCCTTGCCTACTTTTCTCTGGAACACATCCTTGGAGTTTATTTTTTGGTCCTTGATAACTTTGACATTCTTTTATAGTACAGACAAGTTATTTTGTAGAATGTCTCTCAATTTGGGTTTGTCCAATGTCTCCTCATTATTAGATTTAGATTATATTTATTTGCAAGAATACCTTATGATACTGTGTCCTTAGCACATTGCACCAGGAGGCACATGGTGTCATTTTAAACATTACTAGGGGTGTTAGCTTTGATCACTTGGTTAAAATCGTGTTTGCCAGGGTTCTCCCCTTTAAAGTCACATATTTTTTATAATTATTAAGTATTTTGTGTGGAGATATTTTAAAGTCATATTTAAATATCCTGTTTCTTATTAAACTCTCCACCCACTGGATTTAGCATCCATTGATTATTGTTGCCTGAATCAATTTTTATTATAAGCATCAACAAATTGAGATCTAACTCCATAATTTTGTCTTTACTTATTAGTACTAAATACTATTTTACACAAAAAGGAGACTGAATCCCTGAAGAATGTCTAATTCTAGGGCAAGGAATGGAAAAGGCAAAATAAGTTCGAACTATCTCGTGTAGCAAGAAAGCATGGAATTTCTATAAAAATGATGAGAATATGTCAAAGTGATGCCAAAGCTGGCCTGAAGGGGCCCCACTCAATAAATCTTGGATAATTAGAGCACCAAAATGAATACAATAATATGAATAATGGGCTACAATTCATTGACTAAAATAGGAATAATAATATAAGAATTTATGAGGCCATTACATGGATGGAGCTGGAAGCCATTATTCTCACCAAATGAACGAATGCAGGAACAGAAAACCAAATACCATGTGTTCTCACTTATAAGTGGGAGCCTGAATGATGAGAACACATGGACACATTGAGGAGAACAGCACACACTGGGGCCTGTCAGAAGGTAGAGAGAGAATTAGGAAGAGTATCTAATGGGTGCTGGGCTTAATACCTACATGATGGAATGATCTGTACAGCAAACTGCCTTGGCACACATTTGCCTGTGTAACAAACCTGCATGTCCTGCATGTTTACCCCAAACTAAAAATAAAAATTGGAAATAAAAATAAATAAAAAAATGAATGAATGAATTTGTAAATAGGAAGTTGTAAATATAAAGCTCTTTCTATTAGAAAGAAAAGACTAGAAAGTCCATTTTCCTTTTAAAGAGCCATTGTTTTGATAGATGTGTGTTTAAAATCTAGTCAACAAGCCAGAACTTCATTACCTCTTCATAACATACTTCTAACACATTCCTGAGAGACATAAGGCATCTCTGCTAGAGAGAGATGTGAGGTTCTTCTGAGGGGTTTTTGCTATGAGACAAAAAAGAGTACTGACTCACTGCCATTAGTTCTGGGGAGCATGGCACAGAAAAATATTTTGGGGGCTTTTAATCGCCAGATTAAGACTTCTAGTCTTATGCCTTTAATAAGAGTTACAGTTAAATATTGGTTTTTAAAACTCCAAGCTGTAATTTAAACCTTGATGCCTCTCTACCTGTCGACAGGTGGAGGCTCACTGCTCAGTCAGAACGCTGGCCATGACCTAGCGTTTACTGCTGATAAGTCTGTCTGTAACATTTTGGTACTGGGATAGGAAGTTCACTCACCATATGCCTGAATATTTACACAGTTACATATCTAGCTAACAATTCTGCTAAATAAAATACATTCTACCTTCCTATTCTGAAAAATGTATCATCAAAATTACAAATAAGAGTGTTCTTGTATGGCTTTTGTATGACTAAAAATAAGCCAAAAAGCAAGGCTGGCTAAATTTTATTATTATTGTACATATCTTAGCATTCTTTTGATGGTACAATGATGTTTCCCCCGTGAAAGCAGGTCCTGAGGAAAGCTCTTTGGTGCAGGAAAACATATATAGGTGGTTTTCCCAGGAAGTACATGAGAGGGAGCAAAAGGATTGAGGCAGGAAAGGATGAAAAGCTAAATAAGTATGTGTTAGTCAACAGTTTGCCACCATGGACAACTGGATCTCAGTTCCACTGGAGGATTATCATTAACTAAAACACCCCCCACCATCCTAGCCTTTGTACATATATAGGAGGTTATTTTTCTTCAATACATAGTTCAATTTTAGGAAATTAATTTTCTATGCCAAAAGCATATTTGCAGATTGATTAGTTTATTTTCCTCTTAAAGCCTTTCTGGAACTATTTCTTCTTTCTAATAATAGTTGATTAACCTGAACACATTTTCATTAGCTCAGTCCACATCGAAGAATTGTCGCACACTGTGACAAGGAAGCTTGGATATTTAAAAATACATGTTGACCCTCCTTGATTGATGATTGTCTCTGAAAGTATTAAATTCTCAGCACTTCAGGCTGTTCCATTCATTGTCTGAGAAAGACCCCATGGCACTAGAGAAAGCTCTCAGATGGAGAAGCAGGAAGTCATAAGCTCTTAGTTATTTTTTTCCAAAAAAGTATTTTTTAGACTTTATAAACAAGATTTTTATATGTGTTCTATCTCAAATAATAAGCTAAGTGCATTTTAAGTCCACAAAATTTATATTTTCATCAAAGATGAAATTCAGAGTAAATTTCAAGTTAAAAATAATATTTTCATATTTTTAAAGGTGTTTGAAAAAATATTTAAATGACAAGGCAAAACACAAATACTAACATCAAAATGTTAAAATCATTTTAGACAGGTGAATTTTTTGTTTTATTTTGAAAATATTAAATATCTTAAGAGATTTTAAAATAACCTATTTTGTTATAATTTTATATTTATAGTAAAGTCCTAAAAATAATAAGATAATTCCTCACCTTATTTCCCCTATTGTTAACATCTTACATTATCATGTTATACTTGTCACAATTAAGAAACCAGCGTTGGCACATTACTATGAACTGAATTCCATACTTTATTCAAATTTCACCAGTTTTCCACTACTTTTTTTTCTGACTTAGAATCCAATCTGGGATACCATATTGCATTTTATTTTCGTGTCTCCTTAGTCTTCTCTGGTCTGTGATGGTTTCATAGTCTTTCTCGCTTTTTCATAACCTTGAAAGATTTTAGGAGTGCTGGTATTTTGTAGACTACCCTTCAGTTGGAATGAATCTAATGTTTTCTCATGAGTAGATGGTGATTATGAACTTAGGGGAAAAATACCAAAAAGTGAGGTACTCTTCTTGTCATATGTCAGGGGACACCTGCTATCCATATGAGAAGCTGGTGTTTGCCACTTCTTCAATGTAAGTTTACATCCTCTATTTTTGGAGGTGAGCCACTAAGCCCAGCCTATAATCAGAAGGATGGGGAAATTAAGGTTTGCTCCATATTTTTTTGTTTTTATTTTTATTTTATTCTTAGAGGGTATCCGTACATGTTTGTTATATGTATATATTGCATAATGGTGAGGCTTGGGCTTCTAGTGAACCATCACCAAATAGTGAACATTGTACTCAATAGATAATTTTTCAACCTCGACCCCTTCTACCTTTCCCTCTATTGGAATCCCCAGTATCTTTTATTTCCATTTTTATGTCCATGTGTACCCATTGTTTAGCTTCAATTTGTAAGTGAGAACATACAGTCATTAATCCTTTGTATTTTTTTGTCTCAATTTCATTTAGTTCTTCTCTCATCTTTGTTATTTTCTTCTTCTTCTTGTAGCTTTGAGTTTTTCAGTGTTTGTTTTTCTAGTTCCTTGATGTGTGATGTTAGGTTGTATTAGTCTGTTCTCACACTGCTGTAAAGAACTACCCAAGACTGGGTAATTTATAAAGGAAAGAGGTTTAATTGACTCACAGTTCCATAGGGCTGGGGAGGCCTTAGAAAACTTACAATCATGGTGGAAGGAGAAGCAGGCAAGTCTTACAGGGCGGCAGGAGAGAAAGAAGAGCACGTGTGAAGAAGGATCTGTCAAACACTTATAAAACTCGTAGATCTCATGAGAACACACTGACTATCACAAGAAAAGGATTGGGGAAACTGACCCCATGATCCAGTCACCTCCAACCAGTTCCCTCCCTCAACATGCAGGGTTAATGGGGATTACAATTAGAAATGAGATTTGAGTGGGGACACAGAGTCAAACCATACCATATTTTATTTTCTCTTTCTAAGTTATTTCACTTTGAATAATGGCTTCTAGCTCCATTCATGTATCTGTAAAGGCCGTAAATTTATTCTTTGTTATGACTGCTTAGTATTGCATGGTATATATGTATTGTGTTCTCTTTATTAAATTGATGGACATGTAGGTTGATTTCATAACTTCGCTGTTGTGAATAGCGCTGTGATAAACACATGAGTGCAGGGGTCTTTTTAATAAAACTATTTCTTTTTATTTGTGAAGATACCCAATAGTAGGGTTGCTAGGTTGAATGGTAGTTCTATTTTTAGTTCTTTGAGAAATCTGCTTACTGTTTTCAATAGAGATTAAACTAATTACAGTCCCACCAACAGTAAATATACATTCCCTTTTCTCCACATTAATGCCAACATCTGCTTGACTTTTTGATAGTAGGCATTCTAACTGGTGTGAAATGGTATTTTATTATGACTTTAATTATATTTCTCTCATAATTGGTGATGCTGAGCATTTCTTGTATATTTATTGGCTGCTTGTATGTCTTCTTTTGAGAAGTTTCTGAAGGTGCACACCCTTTGCCCAATTTTTAATGCGGTTATTTGGTTTTTTCTTGTTGAGTTGTTTGCGTTCCTTATATAGTCTTGATATTAGTCATTTTATGTTTTGATTAGTATGGACTTGTAATCATAAATTCTTTGCATTTTTTTCACTCTCAATTTCATTTAGTTCTTTTCTCATCTTTGTTATTTTTTTCTTCTGCTGGCTTTGATTTTTTTATTGTTTGTTTTCCTAGTTCCTTGATGTGCGATGTTAGGTTGTTAATTTGAGAGCTTTCTTTTTGATGTAGGCATATAACACTATAAACATTCATCTTAACATTGCCTTTTTTATTCCAGAGGTTTTGGTATTTTGTCTCTGTTTTCATTAATTTCCAATTTTTTAAAAAAATTTCTACCTTAATATTATCATTTACCCCAGAGTCATTCAGGAGCTAGTTGTTTAGTTTCCTTGTACTTGTGTAGTTTTGAGAGATCCTGTTGGTATTGATTTCGAATTTTATTCTACTGTGTTCTGAAAAGTTACTTCATATAATTTCATTTTTAAAAAATTTATTGAGATTTGATTAATGCCCAAGTGTAGAACCAATTTTAGAGAATGTTACATGCACAGACGAGAAAAATATGTATTCTGCAGTTGTTGGGTAGAATGCTTTATAGATGTCTATTAAGTCCATTTAGTCAAGAGTCCGGTTTAAGCTCAGTTTCCTTGTTAGTTTTCTGTCTTGATTATTTGTCTAGTGCAGTCAGTGAAGTGTGGAAGTTCCCTACTATTATTGTGTGGCTGTCTGTCTGTTTAGGTCTAGTAGTGTTTGTTTTATAAATCTGAGTTCTCAGGTGTTGCGTGTTCATATACTTACAATAGTTAAATATTCTTGTTGAATTAAATCCTTTATCCTTAGATAATATCTATCTTTGTCTTTTTTTTTTCTGTTGGTGGCTTGAAGTCTGTTTTATCTGATATAAGAATAGCAACTACTGCTCTTTTTTTGTTTTCCATTTGCATGGTATATATTTTCCACTCATTTACTTTGAGCTTGTGGTGTCTTTACATGTCAGGTGAGTTTCTTGTAGGCAGCAGATGGTTGGTTCTGTTTTTCTTTCAATCTAATTTGTGAATCTCTATCTTTTAAGTGGAGTATTTATGCTATTTATCTTCAAGGTTAATACCGATAGTGAAGTTTAGTTCCTGTCATAGTTTTGTTAGCTAGTTACTTTTTAGTCTTAACTATGTAATTGCTTTACTGGAATTGTGAAATTTGTACTTATGTGTTTTTATGGTAGCAAGTATCATCCTTTTGCTTTCATGTTTAGAACCTCTTTGAACATTTCTTGCAGGGCTGATCTAGAGGTAATGAATTCCCTTAGTGTTAGCTTGTCTGTGAAAGACTGTACTGTATTTCTCCTTTATTTATGAAACTTAGGTTGGCAGGATGTAAAATTCTTGACTGGTATTTCTTTTTCTCCTTTAAGGAGGCTAAAAATAGGCTCCTAATCTCTTCTGGCTTGTAAGGCCTCTGCTGAGAAGTCTGTTTTTTGATGGGATTATCTTTTCTTTTTCTTTTTCTTTTTTTTTCCCCCTGAGATGGAGTCTTGCTCTGTCACCTAGGCTGGACTGCGGTGGTGTGATCTCAGCTCACTGCAGCCTCCACTTCCCAGGTTCAAGCAATTTTCCTGCCACAGCTTCCTGAGTAGCTGGGATTACAGATGCCCACCACCATGCACAGCTAATTTTTGTATTTTTAGTAGAGATATGGTTTCACCATGTTGGCCAGACTGGTCTTGAACTCCTGACCTTGTGATCCACTTGCCTCAGCCTCCCGAAGTGCTGGAATTACAGGCATGAGCCACTGTGTCCAGTCAGGATTTTCTTTATAGGTGATTTGTCTCTTTTCTTTAGCTGCCTTTAAGATCATTGACCTTGGATAATCTGATGACTGTATGCCTTAGTGATGTTTGTCTTTATGATATTTCATAGGCATTATCTGAATTATTTTTGTCTGCATGTCTACCTCTCTAGCAAGGTCAGGAAAATTTTCCTGAATTATTCTCTCAAATATGTTTTCAAAATTTCTTACTTTCTTATCTCTCAGGAATGCATGTAAATCATGGTCATTTGGTATAATCTCATATTTCTCAAAGGCTTTGTTTCTTTTTTAAATTTTTTTCTTTATTTTTGTCTGACTGGGATAATTCATAAGACCAGTCTTTAAGATCTGAAATTCTTTATTCTGCTTGGTCTGGTGTATTATGAAAGCTTTTATGTATTTTGAAATTCTTTTAGTGAAAATTTTATATCTAAAAATTCTGTTTTTTTTTAAGATGTAGCAATCTTGTCTTTAATATCCTGAATTGTTTTTCTGTTTGATTTTTTTTAATGTTGATTTTCATCTTTCTCTTGGATCTCATTGAATTTTCTTACAACCCATACTCATAATTCTTTATCTGACATTTCAAAATTTTCATTTTGGTTAGAATCCACTGACCCAAAGCTAGTGTGGTCTTTTGGAGGTGTGAAAATACTTTTTGTACTGCTGGAGTACTTGTGCTGAGTCCTTTTCCTGTGAAGGAGCTGTTGCTTCTTAGCTTTGAAGTTACTATCATTTGATTGAGGCTTTTTAATTTTTACATTATTTTCCCTCGAGGGTGTGACTATGGTATATGTTTTCTATGATCACTTGACTTTGTTTCTGGATGCTTTCAGGAGCCAAGATTCTGTATGGGTTCCTTGGTTATGGGTAGCTTTTGTGGATTGGCTTTCTCAAATCCTCCCTGTTTTTTTATTTTTTAAAATTTACATAATTTCTTTTATTTCCCATTTTATGCAGATTTGTTCAATCTAGGTTGAATGAGCAACTCTATTGCTTTCCATTGGGATAAGTGTTTTTTTTTTTTTAATTGCATTTTAGGTTTGGGGTACATTTGAAGAACATGCAAAATAGTTGCATAGGTACACACATGGCAGTGTGATTTGCTACCTTCCTCCCCTTCACCTATATCTGGCATTTCTCTCCATGCTATCCCTCCCCAGCTCCCCACCCCCCACTGTCCCTCCCCTAATTCCCCCCAACAGACCCCAGTATGTAATGCTCCCCTCCCTATGTCCACATGTTCTCATTGTTCAACACCCGCCTGTGAGTGAGAACATGTGGTGTTTGATTTTCTGCTCTTGTGTCAGTTTGCCGAGAATGATGGTTTCCAGGTTCATCCATGTCCCTACAAAGGAAACGAACTCATCATTTTTTATGGCTGCATAATATTCCATGGTGTATATGTGCCACATTTCCCCTGTCCAGTCTATCATTGATGGGCATTTGGGTTGGTTCCATGTCTTTGATATTGTAAAGAGTGCTGCAATGAACATTCGTGTGCATGTGTCTTTATAGTAGAACGATTTATAATTCTTTGGATATATACCCAGTAATGGGATTGCTGGGTCAAATGGAATTTCTATTTCTAGGTCCTTAAGGAATAGCCACACTGTCTTCCACAATGGTTGAACTAATTTACACTCCCGCCAACAGTGTAAACGTGTTCCTATTTCTCCACATCCTCTCCAGCATCTGTTGTCCCTAGATTTTTTAATGATCACCATTCGAACTGGCATGAGATGGTATCTCAATGTAGTTTTGATCTGCATTTCTCTAATGACCAGTGATGAAGGGCATTTTTTCATATG
The DNA here is from genome assembly GCF_009761245.1 of Sapajus apella. NCBI lineage: Eukaryota > Metazoa > Chordata > Mammalia > Primates > Cebidae > Sapajus > Sapajus apella. Next base: position 6,172,920 of record NW_022437003.1, on the reverse strand, counting down.
TTTGTTGGCATCATGTATGTCTTCTTTTGTAAAGTGTCTGTTCATATCCTTTGCCCACTTTTGAATGGGCTTGTTTGTTTTTTTCTTGTAAATCTGTTTTAGTTCTTTGTAAATTCTGGATATCAGCACTTTGTCAGATGGGTAGACTGCAAAAATTTTTCCCATTCTGTTGGCTGTGGATTCACTCTAATCACTGTTTCTTTTGCCGTACAGAAGCTGTGGAGTTTGATTAGGTCCCATTTGTCTATTTTGGCTTTTGTTGCCAATGCTTTTGGTGTGTTGGTCATGAAGTCCTTGCCTACGCCTGTGTCCTGGATGGTTTTGCCTAGATTTTCTTCTAGGGTTTTTATGGTGTTAGGTCTTATGTTTAAGTCTTTAATCCATCTGGAGTTAATTTTAGTGTAAGGTGTCAGGAAGGAATCCAGTTTCTGCTTTCTGCACATGGCTAGCCAGTTTTCCCAACACCATTTATTAAACAGGGAATCCTTTCGCCATTGCTTGTTTTTGTCTGGTTTGTCAAAGATTGGATGGTTGTAGACATGTTGTGTTGCCTCCGAGGCCTCTGTTCTGTTCCATTGGGCTATATCCCTGTTTTGGTATAAGTATCATGCTGTTTTGATTACTGTAGCCTTGTAGTATAGTTTGAAGTCTGGTAGTGTGATGCCTCCTACTTTGTTCTTTTTGCTTAGAATTGAGTTGGCTATGCAGGCTCTCTTTTGGTTCCATATGAAGTTTAAGGTGTTTTTTTCCATTTCTTTGAAGAACGTCATTGGTAGCTTGATGGGGATAGGGTTGAATCTGTAAATTACTTTTGGCAATATGGCTATTTGCACGATATTGATTCTTCCTAACCATGAACGTGGAATGTTTCTCCATCTGTTTGTGTCTTCTCTTATTTTGTAGAGCAGTGGCTTGTAGTTCTCCTTGAAGAGGTCCTTTACATTCCTTGTTAGTTGTATTCCTAGGTATTTTATTCTCTTTGTAGCAATTGTGAATGGCAGTTCATTCTTGATTTGGCTCTCTTTAAGTCTGTTATTGGTGTATAGAAATGCTTGTGACTTTTGCACATTGATTTTGTATCCTGAGACTTTGCTGAAGTTGCTTATCAGTTTCAGGAGATTTTGGGCTGAGACAATGGGGTCTTCTAGATATACAATCATGTCATCTGCAAATAGAGACAATTTGACTTTCTCCTTTCCTATTTGAAGACCCTTTATTTCTTTTTCTTACCTGATTGCTTTGGCTAGAACTTCCAGTACTATATTGAATAGGAGTGGTGAGAGAGGGCATCCTTGTCTAGTGCCGGATTTCAAAGGTAATGCTTCCAGTTTTTGCCCATTCAGTATGATATTGGCTATTGGTTTGTGATAAATAGCTTTTATTATTTTGAGATACGTTCCATCAATACCTAGTTTATTGAGGGTTTTTAGCATAAAGGGCTGTTGAATTTTGTCAAAGGCCTTCTCTGTTACAGTTGAGATAGTCACGTGTTTTTTGTCTTTGGTTCTGTTTATGTGGTGAATTATATTTATATACTTGCATATGTTGAACCAGTCTTGCATCCCTGGGATGAAGCCTACTTGATCATGGTGGATATGCTTTTTGATGTGCTGTTGCAATTGGCTAGCCAGTATTTCTTGAAGATTTTTGCATCTATGTTCATCATGGATATTGGCCTGAAGTTTTCTTTTCTTGTTGAGTCTCTGCCAGGTTTTGGTATCAAGATGATGTTGGTCTCATAAAATGATTTGGGAAGGATTCCCTCCTTTTGGATTATTTTGAATAGTTTCAGAAGGAATGGTACCAGCCCCTCTTTATATGTCTGGTAGAATTTGGCTGTGAACCCATCTGGACCTGGGCTTTTTTTGGGTGGTAGGCTCTTAATTGCTGCCTCAAGTTCAGACCTTGTTGTTGGTGTATTCAGGGTTTTGACTTCTTCCTGGTTTAGGCTTGGGAGGAGGCAAGTGTCCAGGAATTTATCCATTTCTTCCAGGTTTACTAGTTTATGTGCATAGAGTTGTTTGTAATAATCTGTGATGATGGTTTGAATTTCTGTGGATCTGTGGTGATATCCCCTTTATCATTTTTTATTGCATCTATTTGGTTATTCTCTCTGTTCTTTTTTATTAATCTGGCTAGTGATATGTCTATTTTGTTGAACTTTTCAAAAAAACAGCTCCTGGATTTATTGATTTTTTGAAGAGTTTTTTTGTGTCTCTATCTCCTTGAGTTCTGCTCTGATCTTAGTTATTTCTTGTCTTCTGCTAGACTTTGAGGTTTTTTGATCTTGCTCCTCTAGCTATTTCAATTTTGTTGATAGGGTGTCAGTTTTCGATCTCTCCTTGCTTCTCATGTGAGCACTTATTGCTATATATTTTCCTCTAGAGACTGCTTTAAATGTGTCCCAGAGATTCTGGTATGTTTTGTCTTCATTTCCTTGGTTTTGAAGAACAGCTTTATTTCTGTCTTCATTTCATTGTTTGTCCAGTCAACATTCGAGAACCAGTTGTTCAGTTTCCATGAAGCTGTGCAGTTTTGAGTTAGTTTCTCCATTCTGAGTTCTAACTTGATTGCACTGTGGTCTAAGAGACTGTTTGTTATGATTTCCATTCTTTTGCATTTGCTGAGGAGTGATTTGCTTCCAATTACGTGGTCAGTTTTAGGGTAGGTGTGATGTGGTGCTGAGAAGAATGTATATTCCGTGGATTTGGGGTGGAGAGTTCTGTAAATGTCTATTAGGTTTGCTTGTTCCAGGTCTGACTTCAAGTCCTTGATATCCTTGTTAATTTTCTGTCTTGTTGATCTGTCTAGTATTGACAATGGGGTGTTAAAGTCTCCCACTATTATTGTGTGGGAGTCTAAGTCTCTACGTAAGTCATTAAGAACTTGCCTTATGTATCTGGGTGCTCCTGTATTGGGTGCGTATATATTTAGGATCATTAGCTCTTCTTGTTGCATTGATCCTTTTACCATTATGTAATGTCCTTCTTTGTCTCTTGTGATCTTTGTTGCTTTAAAGTCTGTTTTATCAGAGATGGGAATTGCAACTCCTGCTTTTTTTTGCTCTCCATTTGCTTGGTAAATCTTCCTCCATCCCTTTATTTTGAGCCTTTGTGTATCCTTGCATGTGAGATGGGTTTCCTGGATACAGCACACCGATGGGTTTTGGCTTTTTATCCAATTTTCCAGTCTGTGTCTTTTGATTGGGGCATTTAGTCCATTTACATTTAGGGTTAATATTGTTATGTGTCAATTTGATACTGCCATTTTGATGCTAGCTGGCTGTTTTGCGCATTAGTTGATGCAGATTCTTGATTGTGTTGATGCTCTTTACCATTTGGTATGTTTTTGGAGTTGCTGGTACTGGTTTTTCCTTTATATGTGTAGAGCCTCTTTCAGGAGCTGTGTAAAGTAGGTCTGGTGGTGATGAAATCTCTGAGTACTTGCATGTTCACCAAGGTATTTATTTTTCCTTCACTTATGAAGATTAGTTTGGCTGGATAGGAGATTCTGGGTTGAAAGTTCTTTTCTTTAAGGATGTTGAATATCGGCCCCCACTCTTTTCTGGCTTGTAGGGTTTCTGCTGAGAGTCTGATAGGCTTCCCTTTGTGGGTAATCCAACCTTTTTCTCTGGCTGCTCTTAGCATTTTCTCCTTCATTTCAACCCTGGTGAATCTGATGATTATGTGCCTTGAGGTTGCTCTTCTTGAGGAATATCATTGTGGTATTCTCTGTATTTCCTGGACTTGAACATTGGTCTGCCTTGCTAGGTTGGGGAAGTTTTCCTGGATAATATCCTGAAGAGTATTTTCCAGCTTGGATTCATTCTCTTCGTCACATTCAGGTACAACTATCAAACGTAGATTAGGTCTTTTCACATAGTCCCAAATTTCTTGGAGACTTTATTCATTCCTTTTTGGCCTTTTTTCTCTATTCTTGCCTTCTTGTTTTGTTTCATTGAGTTGATCTTCGACCTCTGATATCCTTTCTTCTACTTGGTCAATTCAGCTGTTGAAACTTGTGCATGCTTCACGAAGTTCTCGTGTTGTGTTTTTCAGCTCCATCAATTCACTTATATTCCTCTCTGTGTTGTCCATTCTTGTTAGCATTTGGTCAAATCTTTTTTCAAAGTTCTTAGTTTCTTTGCATTGGGTTAGAACATGTTCTTTTAGCTCGCAGAAGTTTCTTATTAACCACCTTCTGAAGTCTGATTCTGTCATTTCATCACAGTCATTCTCCATCCATCCTTGTTCCCTTGCTGGTGAGGAGTTGTGACCCCTTGTAGGAGGAGAGGTGTTCTGGTTTTGGGTGTTTTCATCCTTTCTGCACTGGTTTCTTCCCATCTTTGTGGGTTTATCCACCTGTTGTCATTGTACTTGCTGGCTTTCAGATTGGGTCTCTGGGTGAACTTCCAGTTTGTGGATGATGAAGTTATTTCTGTTTCTTCGTTTTCCTTCTAACAGTCTGGCCCCTCTGCTGTAGGACTGCTGAGGTCCACTCTAGGCCCTGCTTGCTGGGGCCTACTCTAGGCTTGCTGAGGTCCACTCTAGGCCCCTGCAGCAGCTGCAGAACAGTAAGTGTTGCTACGAGTTTCTTCTTCTGCTATCTTTTTCCAGAAGGATACCCACCAAATGTCAGTCTGTTCTCTCCTTTATGAGGTGACTCTTTGGACATATAGGGGTCAGGGAGCTGCTTGAGAAGACAGTCTGTCCTTTATTGGAGCTCAAGTGCTGAGCTGTGAACTCCGTTGTTCATTCATAGTTGCTGGGCAGGTACGTTTAGGTCTGCTGCAGCAGAACTCATAAACTCCTTTTTTTTTTTTTCCAGATGCTCTGTCCCAGGGAGTTAGGGCTTGCCTTGTGAGTTTCCATTGTGCTGCTGCCTGTTTTTATTCAGGGCTGCCATGCCCAGCGAGGAGGCAGCCTAGTCACTGTCTGCCTGCAGAGGCTTTGCTGAGCTGTTGTGGGCTCTGCCCAGCTGCCATATGAACTTCCCTGCAGTCCTGTTTAGACGGGTGTAGTTAGAACTGCCTCGGCAATGGTGGCCTGCCTTTGTAATGGTGGACTGTCTCTGTAATGGCAGGTTGCCTTGGCAACGGCCTCGGCAACAGTGGGCTGCCTCAGCGATGGCAGACTACCTCCGTAATGGTGGAGTGTCTTGGTAATGGCAGATGCCCCCTCCCCCACAGAGCTGGACCATCCCGGTTTCAGCTGTGCTTGCTGTGAAACTCTCAACCCAGAGCGTTTTCAATTGCTGTTGTTTTTTTTTTTGTGTGTGTGTGTGGGGGGGTGGGTCCAGCCGAGCCTGATCACCTGACTCCTTGACTCAGAGTCTGTTTTTGAAAAGGCGCTGGGATCTGTGTGATTTCCCGTGGGGTGACTCACTGCACTGGCTGAAACAGTGGGGCGCTGAGATTCATGGCAGTTTTTTTTTGCCCAGGAACCTCCTGGCCTGGCTCCCTGTTTCAGTTCCTTTTTAAATTAGATGAATGGGCGATCTGCCTTCCTGGGTCTCCAATTGCCAGCTAAAAGGGCATCCAGACCAGTGTATTCTGTACGGAGAACCCCCGCACCAGGTCACTGGCAAAGCAGCTGCGCCACCGCGCTGGCCAAAACAGCGATGCTGGTGACCTGTGGGGCTCCTCCGCCTGGGAATCTCCTGGTCTGTGGGCAATAAAAATCCTTCTGGAAATGCGGAGTCCACTCACCCTCTGTGCTTTCACTGGGAGCTGCAATCCTCAGAGGAGTGAGAAAAGAAAGAACAAAAATGAAGAGTCATCAAAAAAGTCAAGAGAGGAGGAGAAAAATGTAATGGTCACCAGAGATTGTCCATTGATACTAACAATTGTCCATTGATTCATCTTCATGAACTTCCCTGGTGGCCCCGACAAAATCCATTCTGGTGGAGCAGCATAAGCACAAACTCCGTTATAGGGGATTGAACAGTGAATGAATATGGGCTGTTTCCATATGAAAAGTGTTGACTATTGTTTAAAGGTTGGTTGTAAAAGGGAAGAGAATAGTAGTGAAGTTGCTGTGGGAGATGGCAGGCTGAAGAAACGTTTTGCTTTGTTTGTTTTTAAGATCAGAATGTCTTGAGTATGTAGAAAATATTGATGAGAAGAAGCCAATAGAAAAGAAGGGTTAGTGGTAGAAGATACAAGAATAAGAGGTTAACCCACAAGATAAAGAGATCTCTGGGGAGACTGGGGGGTTTGAGAACCAAGTCATGAATCTCAATTTATTAGGCCATTCATGTATTGCTATAAAGAAATAGCTGAGACAGGATAATTTGTAATGAAAACAGGTTTAATTGACTTGTAGTTCTGCAGGCTTTGTAAAAAGCATGGTGCTGGCATCTGCTTGGTTTATGGGGAGGCCTCAGGGAGCTTTTATTCATGGCAGAAGGTGAAGCAGGAGGAGGAGACATGTCATGTGGTGACAGCAGGAGCAAGAGAGAGGAGGTGGGAGGTGCCCACTCATTTTTGAAGTGCCAGATCTCATGAGAACTCACTCACTATCATGAGGACAGCACCAAGCCATGAGGGATCCACCTCCATGACCCAGACGCTTCCCACCAGGCCTCACCTCCAATACTGGGGCTTACATTTCAACATGAAATTTGGGGCAACAAATATTCATACTATATCACTCAATGAATATCTTTGATGGAAGGCAGATGGGGGATTTGTTACGTGTGGGTGAAGGGAATGTATGTAGCAGACATTTCATGGCTTTTTGCTGATGTTGTCTATTTTCACTGTAAGGTATGGTGAGTTCGTCTGCTCAGACTGGCAGCAGACTTGTTGGGATTGAATGTTTAAGACAAGGAGCCCAAAAGTTTGTGAGTTTCTGTGAAGTACCTGACTAGAAAAAGAATGAAAATCTTTGTGGGCAACATTGGGAGTACATTTGAGATCAGAGACTGTAACTAAATTTTTATGCTAGCTATTTAATAGTTTATACACATTAAATCATACCTGAGGAAAGCCTAGGTGGTTGTTTTATTCATCCCTAACTTGAGTTCAATGACAGCTACCTGTTTTGGAGGAATGATGCTTGGAGGGAAAGAATTCAATCCAGTAGGCTTGATGTTTTAATCTCTAACCAGAAAAGGGATGGAAATGACACAAATGTGAAGTTAAAAGAAGGAAGAATACTTTAATTCATAATCAACTTTTAAAATGTAAATCAGTATTTACCAGTTTAGAGACTGCACTTTAGAAGTACTTCTGTTATCTTTGCTGCCATAGGAATTTCTTGGTGAAAGACTGAACTAGCAATTACAAACTTTACAAATGAGGAATACACATGTCCCCTGTCTGGTATCTGTTGCAATTGCCCTTTGTTCAATCACCCACAGCTGGAGTAGTTGGATCTTTAGGTACAGGTTAATGGGATAATTAGGCAAACACGATCAAACTTGTATACTGTGAGGAAATGGATGGCTGCTGTCTCTGAGCCTCCTGTTGTACGCTGTGCTTCTGCAACCTGTTCTCCATTTCTATGGACAATAAAGTAGGAGATGGATTAGCTGCAAGCAATTTCATCTGTCTGTAAGTGGAAGTGTGGTTTGATTTAAACGATTTTTAAGAGGCAGCTACTGGAATAACTAGCTAGAGATGAAAGGGATGAGGTACGCCTGCTTCACAAAGAGCCAATGTAATTTGGCCCCGATATTTCAGAGTCTTCGGATGCCATTTTCTCCCTAATACATTAATAGGATGCTCATCCAGGAGGCTGTTTTCTCATAGATCTTAGACAGGAAATAGAAAATGACATGATTCCGTGGAAGAATATAATAGGAAGCAAACACCCAGCAGTGATTGCTCAAATAGAGTAAAGCCTATGAAATGGGAAAAGGCTCATTACACTGTCTTCTGAAGATTAATTTAATTTCATTTATCTTTTTCATAGTTATTTCTAAGTTCTGGCTGCCTAGAACTCTGTGTTAGGAGAAATCATGGGAAAGCTGGTGCTGACTTTCCATTGTGTTTCCAGAAAGGTAGACCTACTTTAGGTGCGTAGCTATACATAAGGGCATGGGGACTTGGCATCACCTATATTAATATGCACCTGCTACCCAGCTCTACCCCTTTTCTCCCTAGTTTGACAACTCCACTATGGGAGTGTTAAGTGATGAAAATGTCTTATCTACAATGGCTACAGTTGAAATGTCACTATGTTTACCTGCAATTGCTTTTTTACCTTCTTCTGTTATCGTAGCTTTGGTTGTTGAGTATATGGGCCAGTAATATGACTGAAGGGAAGAGTCTAATAATTTGCAGCAACAGGGTCTTTTAGAGAAAGGTGCTGAGATGTGAATATCAGGTTTAGACTAATTATACTCTGGAACAATAATCTGGGTCATCAGTTTGGCACTATGTAGATGCTCTTTGTATCACAATGGGGTTGGTTTCCAGTAAAACCCACTGTAAGCTGAAAATGCATTTAGTGCACCTAACCTACCAAACATCATAGCTTAGCCTAGCCTCACCAAAACGTACTCAGAACACTTACATTAGCCCACTGTTGGACAATATCATCTAACACAAAACCTATTTTATAATGAAGTATTGAATATTTCATGTAACTTATTGAATATCATACTGGAAATGAAAAACAGCAGTTGTATGGGTACTAAAGGTATGGTTTCTACTGAATAAGTATTGCTTTTGTATCATTGTAAAGCCAAAATATTTTAAATCAAACCATCATAAATTGGGAACTGCCTGTATACGATTTTCTTATATTTGGCTCTGCCCAGGGTCAACCTCACATTTTCAAGAATGTAGAAGATTAAAATAAGTACTTTTAATTTATTTATTAAAATAATTATCTTGTCTTAGAATACTTTTAGAATGACAAATTTATTGTGAAAATAGTGTAGATTTCATATATACTCCATATTCAGTTTCCCCTACCATCTACGTAATTATATTTCACTTACAACAATTAATGAAGCAATATTGGCATATTATTAGTGAATGTTCCTAATTTATTCACATTCTCTCATTTTTTTCTAATGTCCTTTTTCTATTCCAGCATCCCATCCACGGTACCATGTTGCATTTAGTTGTCATGTCTCCTTAGGTTCCTCTTGGTTGTGGCTGTTTTTTAGAATCAGTTTTAATTGATTTTGATGGTTTTGAGGAATATTGGTCAGGTACTTTGTAGGGTGTCCTCAGTTTGAAATTGTCTGATATTTTTTTCTCATGATTAGACTGGGGTTATTAATTTTGGGGAGGAAAACCAAAGTTGAAATACTGTTCTTATCACATAATCTCAAGGGTACACACTGTCATTATAACTTAACATTACTGAAATTGACCTTGACCGCCTGGCTTGAGGTAAAGTTTTCCAAGTTATTCCACTGGAAAGTTGCTTCCTCCCCCTCCACTTTCATGCTATGCTCTTTGGAAGAAAGTCACTGCACACTGCTCACATCTAAAGAGTGGGGAGTTATGCTCCACATCTTTAGTGAGGGGATCTACAGAAGTTATCTAGAATTTTTCTGTACAGAAATATTTGTCTATTCTCCCCATTTATTTCTTTCTTCAGCCACTTATTTACATTAATATAGACTCATGAGTATTCATTTTATACATTGGGTTGTAACCCAATAATGTTATTTTATCATTGTGGAGGGTTGATTTTTTTTTTTTTTTTCACTTTCTTTCTGGGTGAAATAGTTTGGATATTTGTCCCCGCCCAAATCTCATGTTGAAATATAATCCTGGTATTGGAAGTAAAGCCTAGTGGGAGGTAAGTGGATCCTGGGGGTGGATCCCTCATGAATGGCTCAGTCTGTCCCTTTGGTGAGAAGAGAGCTTTTGTTCTGAGTTCGCAGGAGATTTGATTATTCAAAAGTATGTGGCACCTCCCCACTCCCTGCTCTCTCTCACTTGTTTCTGCTTTTGCCATGTGACCTGCCTGTTACGACTTTCCCTTCTGTGACTATTGAAAGCTCTCTGAGACTTCACCAGAAGCTGAGCAGATGCTAGCACCATGCTTCTTATAAACTCCGCAGAGCTGTGAGGCAATGAAATTTCCTTTCTTTATAAATTACCCAATCTCAGACATTTTTTATAGCAGTACAAGAATGGCCTAATACACTGGGACTACAAGAACTTCTAAAATCATCATGTGTGTTTCTTTCCTTAGTCCTAGAACCAGCTTTTTCTCCAAGAAACTTTTTAATATCATCTTAATATTAATAGAGTCTTTAATAGATTTTCCGCTTTATTTCCTTTTCCACACATAATCTTCATAAATTCACTAATGTCCAGCTTTTGAAAATTCAGAAACATTAATAAACACAAACATTTGAGAGAATATGAATTGAGTAAAAGTATGTGGAATACAGAGGGATCTCAGGGTAGTGACATACTTTCTATGAGACTGTGATGATGGAGACACATCATTATACATGTGTCCAAATATGTAGAATATGTATACACCAAGAGTGAACCCTAATGTAAACAACAGACTTTGGATGAAAATGATGTGTCAGTGTAGTTCATCTACTGTAAGAATTTAAAGAGGACTCTGGCGGGTAATGTTGATAATGGGGGAAGCTATGCTGTGTGTGGGCAGGGGGAACGGAAAATCTCTATACATTCCTCTTAATTTTGCTATGAACCTAAAACTGCTCTAAAAAATATTCTTGACATTCTAAAAAGAATGCAGTTATAAACTTGGTGCTACCTCGTCTCTGCAGTGCTGTGAGAGACCAAAGACCCAAAATAGAAACTCTTAGGATAAGGCTTTTTGGCCAACACTGATAAATGTTTTTTTTTTTTTAAAATTCAAAAAGATGATTTGGTGAGAATAATATCGAATCAACATGGGCAGGTGTACTTCAGATTAAGCCTTGGAACCTCACTCTGTTTTACTTTTTATTTGCGACAAACCAGAGCAATAACATGCGTAATCATGGTACATCCATTAGCATATACAAATACAGTTATTATTAACTATTTCTAGAAGTCATGCTGGAATATTGAGATGTATCAATTGGACTAAAAATTGTTGGTTGTTGCCAGGTGTGGAGGCTCATGCCTGTAATCCCAGCACTTTGGGAGGCCAAGGCGGGTGGATCAGGAGGTCAGGAGTTCTAGATCAGCCTGGCCAACATGGTGAAACCCTGTCTCTACTAAAAATATAAAAAATTATCTGGGTGTGGTGGCCCATGCCTGTAATCCCAGCTACTTGGGTGGCTGAGGCAGGAGAATCGCTTGAAATCGGAAGGCAGAAGTTGCAGTGAGCCGAGATCGTGCCACTATACTCCACCCTTGGCAACAAGGGTGAAACTCCATTTCAAAAACAATAAAAGTAAATAAAAATTGTTGGTTGTCTAACATTCTAAATAAGTCATCTTTTTTCAAGTTTTCTTTTGCTACAGAAAACTTTTTTTTGGAATGGAGTAGTTATGAGTGTCTTTCTAACTGCAGCTGGAAATGGTGTTCTATTATAGAAGGTTGATACATTATTTTGAAATTTTGAAGTGAGATATGGCAAAGACAGAAGCTGCTTGGCAAACTGACTTTACAATAGTCTATACAAGAAAATTATCTTCCAGTCCTGAGCCATTCTAGATGGAAAGGTCAAAGTGAGTAGCATCTTGACATAGAATCTGCTGTTCCACTTCCAAGTCAATTATTGCTGCTGTCACCCTGACAAAAAGTACAGTCAATGTTGAGTTAGCCATCAGGGGTGCTAAGGTCATTTTGAGTGGACAGGGGAGAAGATGGAATGAGATAACAATTCTAAATGGAATGTCTAGATTTTGCAACTGACTTTTCATTTCCTGTTGTTTTACTTTTTAGGGCTGTACCTTTTTATCAGTTTTCATAGTGGTTAATGTACAAAGAAAAGGCATGGTGGAAGACACCCGTGGAAGGCTGGTGGTAAAATCAGAAAGAGGACTGGGGCACATAAAGTAATAAATGGCATAGTAAAATATTTAAAGAGCCAGGCAGCCTCTCCTTGTTGCCTATGAGAATTCCAATTTCATATTGCAAAGGAAGATATGTAGGGATAGGCATTTTGCTATCACAGGGAAACTGATACATAGGCTGTGCCATCTGTGGGAGAAAGCCATGAAACACATGAAAATTATGGAAGGAGTTGTGTGAGGGCAGCACCTTGGAATAGAGAAGGTGTAGATTATTTTTCTTTTACACTGAGGACATACAGTCATAAAAAGGAGGATGGAACCTGGGAAGGAAATGCGAGGAGAGTATATTCCTAGAGAGGATGAGGGTTTTCGTCATGGATCTAAAGTAGGGCTCCTCAATCTCAGTGGCATTACTAACATTTTGGGCCAGATAATTCTCTGTAATGGAAGAGACTGTGCTGAGTGTCGAAGGATGTTTAGCAGTACCCCTGGCCTCTACCCACTAGATACCATTGGTATCCTGCCAATTATGAGAACCAAAACTATCTCCAGAGATTGGTGAAGTGTTCCCTACAGGAAAAAACTATACCCATGTGAGAACCATTGCCCTAAAGGCTTCTGAGCAAAACTTTAAGTATGTTTCTTTTTTTCTTTTTATATACAAACCAAGTAAAATCAGAATACGGAAAATATTAACATGAAATTTCTTGTTTAAAGTGTTTAGCAAATAGTAAGTGCTCAATTAATTTTAGCCAAGACGATTTGATGAAGGGATTAAATATTACAAGGTATGTAAGTGATCTGGCATATGCAAGGGATCTTTGATAAATGGTATTAATTTCTTGCAACTCAGCTTTTCTAACACAAATTGCTATTTAAAAGCTTAATAGGAGTACAGTGTGGTATAATTATTTCACCTATAATAGCAGTTAAAGTGCTAAGTGGAAAATGAACAACATAATATGTAGAATATATGTGGATATCTACAGATGCATATTTGTTGTTACATTTATATATTATTTTAAGGATGCACACAGCACATAAGTCTTGATTGTATAACCCTTTGTCAAAAATATATTTTAGAAATATCTATGAGAGAAGTGACAGATGTTAAGTTTAACTTTTTAAGAAAAAACCAGTTTTCCAAGTTAGTTGCATTATTTTGCGTTCACACAAAAAGTTACAAATCCCCTCCAATACTTAGCATGATATATATTTTTAATTTTAGACATTTTAATGGGAAGTAGTGATATTCTATGTGGTTTGAATTTGCCTTTTCCTGATAACTGGCAGTACAGCTAATATTTTTGGCCATTTGTATGCTTTCCATTGTGAAGTGTCTCTTCAAATATTTTTACCATTTTTTATTGAGTTGCTTGTCTTATTGTGGGTTAAGGAAAATTTTAAAATGGTGGTAAAATATACATACTGTAGAATTGACCACCTTAACTGTTGTCAAGTGTGCAGTTCAGTAGTGTTAACTACATTCACATGTTTGTGCAACTAATCTCTAGAAGGCTTTCCGTGTTGTAAAATACATTGAACAAAATGTTATTGTCCCCTCTCCCCAGCTTCTGGCAACAAAATTCTCTATAAATTTTACTACTATGGGTACTTCATATAAATGAAATCATACAGTATTTGTCTGTTTTGTGATTGGCTGATAGCATAATGTCCCTCCAGGTTCATCCATGTTGTGGCATGTATTAGAATGTCCTTCCTTTTAAAGACAATAAATATGCATCTAACACTGGAGCTCCCAAATTTATAAAATGATTACTAATAGACCTGAGAAGTGAGATAGACAGCAGCAGCACAATAATAGTGAGGGACTTCAATATTCCACTGACAGCACGACAGGTCATCAAGACAGAGAGTCAATGAAGAAACAATGGACTTAAAGTATACCTTGGAACAAATGGACTTAATAGATATATATAGAACATTTCATCCAATAACTGCAGAATACACATTCTATTCAACAGCACATGGAACTTTCCCCAAGACAGACCATATGATAGGCCATAAAATGAGCCTCAATAAATTTAAGAAAAGTGAAATTGCATCAGGTACTCTCTCAGACCACAGTGGAATAAAACTGGAAATCAACTTCAAAATGAACCTTCAGAACCATGCAAATACGTAGAAATTAAATAACCTACTTCTGAATGAGCATTGGTTCAAAAATGAAATCAAGATGAAAATTTAAAAATCCTTCAAACTGAATGAGAGTAATGACACAACCCAACCTATCAAAATCTCTGGGATACAGCAAAGGCAGTGCTAAGAGGAAAGTTCATAGCCCTAAGTAAATGCCTACATCAAAAAGACTGAAAGAGCACAAACTGAGATTCTAAGGTCACACTTCAAGAAACTAGAGAAATAAGAACCAAACCCAAATCCAGCAGAAGAAAGGAATTTACCAAGATCAGAGCAGAGCTAAATGAAATTGAAACAAACAAACAAAAAATTACAAAAGGTAAATGAAACAAAAATCTGGTTCTTTGAAAAGATAAGTAAAATTGATAGTCCGTTAGCAAAATTAAGCAAGAAAAGAAGAGAGAAAAATCCAAATAACCTTACAAAGAAACAAAACAGGAGATATTACAACTGACACCACTGAAATACAAAAGCTTATTCAAAGCTACTAGGAACACCTTTATGCACATAAACTAGAAAATCTAGAGGTGGTGGATCAACTCCTGGAAAAATACAACCCTCCTAGCTTAAATCAGGAAGAATTAGATACCTTGAATAGACCAATAACAAGCAGCGAGACTGAAATGGTAATTAAAAAATTACCAACCAAAAAAGTCCAGGACCAGATGGATTCACAGCAGAATTTTACCAGACATTGAAATAATTGGTACCAGTTCTTTTGACTCTATTCCACAAGATAGAGAAAGAAGGAACCCCCCTAATTCATTTTGTGAAGCCAGGATCATGGTAATACCAAAACCAGGAAAGGCCATAACCAAAAAGGAAATCACAGACCAATATCATTGATGAACATTGATGCTGAAATCCTTAACAAAATACTAGCTAACTGAATCCAACAACATATCAAAGAGATAATCCACCATGATTAAGTGGGTTTCATACCAGCGATGCAGGGATGGTTTAACGTATGCAAGTCAATAAATGTGATGAACCACATAAACAAAATTAAAAGCAAAAATCACATGATCATCTCAATAGATGCAGAAAAAGCATTTGACAAAACCCAGCATGACTTTATGCTTAAAACTCTCAGCAAAATCGGCATATAAGCAACATACTTAATGTATAAAAGCTATCTATTTCAAATCCACAGCCAACATAATATTGAATGGGGAAAAGGTGAAAGCATTCCCTCTGAGAATTGGAACTAGACAAGGATGCTCACTTTCACCACTCCTCTTCAATATAGTACTAGAGGTCATGGAGCAATCACACAAGAGAAAGAAAGGGTATCCAAATTGGTAAAGACGAAGCCAAACTGTCACTGCTTGCTGAGGATATGATCATTTACCTTGAAAACCCTAAGGACTCCTCCAGAAAGCTCCTAGGACTGATAAAAGAATTCAGCAAAGTTTCTGGATACAGGATTAATGTACACAAATCAGTAGCTTTTCTATACATCAACAGCAGCCATGCAGAGAATCAAGTCAAGAACTCAACCTCTTTTAAAGTAACTTCAAAAAAATTAAATGTTTAGGAATATATTTAATAAAGGAGTCTAAAGACTTCTACAAGGAAAACTACAAAACACTGCTGAAAGAAATCATAGATGACACAAACAAATAGCAACACCTCCCATGCTCATGGATGGGTAAGATTAATATTGTGAAAATGACCATACTGCCAAAAGCAATCTATAAATTCAACACAATTCCCATCAAAATATGACTGTCATTCTTCACAGAATTAGAAAAACAGTCTAAAATTCATATGGAACCAAAAAAAACCCATATAGCTAAAGCAAGACTAAGCAAAAAGAACAAGTCTGGAGGCACCATACTACTTGATTTCAAACTATGCTGTAAGGCCATAGTCACCAAAACAGCATGGTACTGGTAGAAAGATAAGCACATAGACCAATGGAACAGAATAGATAACCCAGAAATAAACCCAAATACTTACAGCCAACTAATCTTCGACAAAACAAACAAAAACATAAAGTGAGGAAAGGACACCCTTTCAACAAATGGTGCTGGGATAATTGGCTAGCCACATGCAGAAGAATGAAACTGGGTCCTCATCTCTCACCTTCATAAAAATCAGCTCAAGATGGATTAAAGACTTAAATCTAAGGCCTGAAACTGTAACAATTCTAGAAGATAACATTGGAAAAACCCTTCTAGACATTGGCTTAGGCAAAGATTTCATGACCAAGAACCCAAAAACAAATGGAGTAAAAACAAAGATAAACAGCTGTGACCTAATTAAACGAAAGCACTTTTGCATGGCAAAAGAAACAGTCAGCAGAATAAACCAACAAACCCACAGAATGGGAAAAAATCTTCAAAATCTATACATCTGTCAAAGGACTAGTATCCAGTATCTACAATAAACTCAACAAATCAGTAAGAAAAAACAAAGAATCCTGCCAAAAGTGGGCTAAGGATATGAATAGACAGTTTTCAAAGGAGGATATACAAATGGCCAACAAACATATGAAAAATGCTCAGCATCACTAATGATCAGGGAAATCCAAATCACAATGCAATACCACCTTACACCTGTAAGAATGGCCATTAAAAAAAATTCAGAAAACAGTAGATGTTAGCATGGATGTAGTGAACAGGGAGCACTTCTACACTGCTGGTGGGAATATAAGCTAGTATAGCCACTATGGAAAACAGTGTAGTTCTGCTTTTAGTTCCTTAAAGGAACTAAAAGTTCTTTAAGGAACTAAAAGCAGAACTACCATTTGATCTACCAGTCCCGCTACTGGGTATCTGCCCAGAAAAGAAGTCTTTATTTGAAAATGATACTTGAATATGCATGTTTATAGTGGCACAATTCACAAGAGCAAAATCGTGAAACTAATCTAAATGCCCATCAATCAATGAGTGGAAAAAGAAACTGTGATCTCTCTTTCTGTTTGTGTGTCTGTTACTTATCTACCTGTCTGTCTCTCTGTCTGTTTCTGTCTGTCTGAATGCTATGCAGCCATAAAAACGAATGAATTAACGGCATTTGCAGTGACCTGGATGAGACTGGAGACTACTATTCTAAGTGAAGTAACTCAGGAATGGAAAACCAAACATCTGATGTTCTCACTGATATGTGGGAGTTAAACTATGAGGGTGCAAAGGCATAAGAAGGATACAATGGACTTGGGAGACTTGGAGGGAAGAGTGGAAGGAGCGGAGGGATAAAAGACTACAAATATGATGCAGTATATATTGCTTGGGTGATGGGTGACAATTGTCTCACAAATCACCACTAAAGAACTTACTCATGTAACCGAACACCACCTATACCCCAATAACTTATGAAAAAATAAAAAAATAAAAATAAAATTTTTATAATAAAAAAATTTTAAAAAGCAGAATAATATTCCACTGTATGTATAGACATCTTGTTTATCTATTTCTCAGCTGATGGTCCTTTGGGTTGGTTGCTTCTATCTTGTGGCTACTGTGATAATGTTCCTATAAATATAGGTGTACGATTACCTTTTCAAGACCTCACTTTCAATTATTTTGGGTATAAACTCAGAAGTAGAATAGCTGGATAATATGGCAATTCTATTTTTAATTTTTTCCCCACTCTCACTGCTTTTATTTGACATAGTATTGGACGTCCCAGCCAGAAAATTTAGGCAAGAGAAAAAAATAAATAAAAGTCATCCAAATTGGAAAGAAGGAATTCAAATTGTCCCTGTTTATACATGATATAATCTTATGTGTACATAATCTGAAAGGCTCTCTCAAAAAATCTTAGAACTGATAGACAAATTCAGTGAAGTTGTAAAATATAAAATTAATATACAAAGATTGGTAGCATTTCTATACACAAACAACAAACTAGCTGAGAAAGAAATGAAAGACAATTTAAAAACTACAAAATACTGATGAAAGAAATTGAAGAAGATACAACCAAATGGAAAGACATACTCATGTTCATGGATCAGAAGAATCAATATTGCTAAAATGACATTACCACCTAATCTACAGATTCAATACAATTCTTATCAAAATATCAATGACATTCTTCACAGAAAGAGAAAAAGATCATAAAATTTGCAAGGAACCCCCACAAAAGATCCAAATAACCAAAGCAATTCTGAGCAAAAGGAACAAAGTTGGAGGCATCACACTATTAGGCTGCAAAATACGCTACAAAGCTGTAGCAACTCAAACAGCTTGGTGCTGGCATAAAAAGAGACACATAGACCAATAAAACAGAAAAGAGAACCCAGAAATTAATCTACATATCTACAGGCAACTGACTATATATATATATATATATATAAAATTGCACTTTAGGTTCTCAGGTACACGTGCAGAACTTGCAGGATTGTTGCATAGGTACAAACATGGCAATGTGGTTTACTTCCTCCTTCCCCGCCCCCCGTCATCTATATCTGGCATTTCTCCCCGTGTTATCCCTCTATTTTCAATTTTTTGAGGAACTGTCATACAGTTTTCCATAGCAGTGACACCAATTCGCATTCCTTTGGAAGAATATTCATTCACCAGAATATACATTCTGGGTGAACACCTTTTATTGATATGTGCTACAAAAATTTCTTCCAGCCTGTGGTTTACCTTTTTATTTTCAAAATAATAAATTTTGAAGGGTAAAAGTTTTAAAATATCATTCAGCTTACCATTTGTCTCATATTGTTTATCTCCTTTTATGTAAGTCGACTCCCAAGAATCTCAAAGATTTCTTGTTTTCTTTTAGAAGTTAGTTTTACAGTTGCAACTCTTACATTTAGTCTGTGATTCATTTTGAGGTAAGTTGTGTGTATGGTATGAGATAAGGGTCAATTTGCAGTTTTTTCTATATGAATATTTAGCTGGGCCTACAATATTTGGTAATGACATTTCTTTCCTCATTGATTTATCTTGGCATCTTTGTTGATGTTACTACGCCATAAACGTGTGGGGCTGTATTTCTGTACTCTGTTGTTCCACTGACTTATATCTGGCCTTTCACTAATACCAAACTGTCTTGATTTTTACAACTCTATAGTTAGTCTTGAAATCAGATAGGGCAAGTCTTCCAACTTTGTTCTTATTTATAGAAATGGTTTTATATATTCTAGGCCCTTGACTTTCCATGTACATTTTAGTATTGTCTTGCCAATTTATACAAAAACCTTACTGAAACGAGACTATAGCCAATATATAAATCAATTTGGGGAGAATTTCCATCTTAACATTTGTTCCAGTCTACGAATGTGATGTATTGTTCCTTTTATTTAGGTATTTTTTTTTCTCTTTTTCAGTAATGTTTTGAAGTATATATATTGAAAATTTTTATTAGACTTTTCTTAAATACCTTATATTTTTCAAGCTACTGTGTGTGGAATTTTTAAATTTTCCATTTCCAGTTGCTTGCTACCAATTTATGACTACAATTAGTTTTATAATTTATTTTTAATTGGCAAAAATTATATATATTGATGTGTACAACATGGTGTTTTAATTTATGTATACATTATAGAATGGTAAATCAAGCTAATTAACACACCCATTACCTCATATACTTGTCAGTTTATTTGTAGTGATAAAATTAAAATCTACTCTCTTAGCAATTTATAAGTATAATATATTCTTATATTAACAATCGTCAACATGATACACAATAGAGTTTTTTAACCAATTTTTTTCTGTAGAGTTGAAATGTTGTATCCTTTAACACCTCCCCAATTTCCCCACCCGCCAGCATCTAGTGACCACCATTTTGCTCTCTATTTCTCTGAATTTGACTTTTTTAGATTCAGCATATGAGTGAGACCATGTAGTATTTGTCTTTCTGTGTCTGGCTTATTTTATTTAATACAGTATCCTCCAGGTTTATCTATGTTGTTGGAAATGACAAGGTTCCTTCTTTGTTAAAGCTAAATAGTATTCAATTTTGTATATATACCACATTTTCTTTGTCCATTCATCTGTTAACAGACCCTTAGGTTGATTTCATATTTTGGATATTGTGAATAGTGTTGCAGTGAACATGGAAGTGCAGATATTTCTTTGACATTCTGATTTTATATTCTTTGGATATATGCCTAGTAATGGGATTGCTGGGTCACGTAGTAGTTCTACCTTTAATTTTTTGAGAAACTGATTTTTTGTATTTTAACCTATTTCCTGTAACTTTACTTAAAATCACTTCTTGCTTCTGGTAGATTCCTGAGACTTTTCTCTGAACAATCATACCTTCTGAAAATAGAAAAATAGGGATAGTTTTTATCCTTCTTTACAGTCTTTATGATTTTTCTTGATTAGTTTTGTCTTGTTACAATGACTTATACTTCCAATTTATTATTAAATACGTGGTTAATAATGGTTAAAATGTGACTCTTTGCCTCGTTTTTGATCTTAGGGGGAAAAATTTAGCCATTCCCCATTAGATATGATGGTAGCTCTGGTGTTTTTGTAGTTTCCCTTTTTCAGTTTAAAAATTTTATTCCCATTTGCTAGTTGGTTGAGAGATTTTAGAATGAATTTTGTCAAATGATATTTGTACATGTATTGAAGTGATGAAATAGGTTTCTCTTTTATTGTTAACATAGTAAATTATGTTGATTTTCACATGTTAAAACAACCTTGGGTTCCTATAATAAATCAGTGTTGATGTATTCTTGGATTAAGTTAGGGAGTATTTTATTAACGATTTTTTTTAATCTAAATGCATAAGATGGGTAATATTCTCCATTTTTGAAAAATTTAGTGTAAGACCAGTTTTTTAAAATTAGTTATTATTTGCTTTTCTCTAATGACCAGTGATGATGAGCATTTTCTCATGTTTGTTGGCATCATATATGTCTTCTTTTGAAAATTGTCTGTTCCTGTAATTTGCCTACTTTTGAATGCATTTGTTTGTTTTTTTTTTTCTTGTAAATATGTTTTAGTTCTTTGTAGATTCTGTATATTAGCCCTCTGTCAGTTGGGTAGATTGCAGAAATTTTTTCCCATTCTGTTGGTTGCCGGTTCACTCTAATGATTGTTTCCTTTGCTGTACAGAAGCTCTGGAGCTTAATTAGATCCCATTTGTCTATTTTGGCTTTTGTTGCCAATGCTTTTGCTGTTTTAGTCATGAAGTCCTTGCCTATGCCTATGTCCTGGATGGTTTTGCCTAGGTTTTCTTCTAGGGTTTTATGGTGTTAGGTCTTTTTATGCTGTTTAAGTCTTTAATCCATCTGGAGGTAATTTCAGTGTAAGGTGTAAGGAAGGGGTCCAGTTTCTGCTTTCTGCACATGGCTAGCCAATTTTCCCAGCACCATTTATTAAACAAGGAATCCTTTCCCCGTTGCTTGTTTTTGTCAGGTTTGCCAAAGATCAGATGGTTGTAGATATGTGACATTGCCTTCAAGGCTTCTGTTCTGTTCCATTGGTCTATATCTCTGTTTTGGTACCAGTACCATGCGGTTTTGATTGCTGTAGCCTTGTAGTATAGTTTGAAGTCACGTAGCGTGATGCCGCCAGCTTTGTTCTTTTTGCTTAGGATTGTCTTGGCTATGCGGGCTCTCTTTTGGTTCCATATGAAGTTTAAGGTGGTTTTTTCCAGTTCTGTGAAGATGGTCACAGGTAGCTTGATGGGGATAGCATTGAATCTATAAATTTTTTTGGGCAGTATAACCATTTTCATGTTATTGATTCTTCCTAACCATGAGCATGGAATATTTTTCCATCTGTTTCTATCCTCTCTTATTTCATTGAGCAGTGGTTTGTAGTTCTCCTTGAAGAGGTCCTTTACATCATTTGCTAGTTGTATTCCTAGGTATTTTATTCTCTTCGTGTGTCACGGCAGTTAGAATGGTGATCATTAAAAATCTGGAGACAACAGATGCTGGAGAGGATATGGAGAAATAGGAACACTTTTACACTGTTGGTGGGAGTGTAAATTAGTTCAACCATTGTGGAAGACAGTGTGGCGATTCCTCAAGAACCTAGAAATAGAAATTCCATTTGACCCAGCAATCCCATTACTGGGTATATATCCAAAGGATTATAAATCATTCTATTATAAAGACACATGCACACGTATGTTCATTGTGGCATTGTTTACAGTAGCAGAGACCTGGAACCAACCCAGATGCCCATTGTTGATAGACTAGACAAGGAAAATGTGGCATGTATGCACCGTGGAATACTATGCAGCCATAAAAAATGATGAGTTTATGTCCTTTGTAAGGACATGGATGAATCTGGAAACCATCATTCTCAGCAAACTGACACAAGAACAGAAAATCAAACACCACATGTTCTCACTCATAGGCAGGTGTTGAACAATGAGAACACATGGACACAGGGTGGGGAGCATCACACACTGAGGTCTGTTGGGGGGGGATAGGGGAGGGGCAGCACAGGATGGGGAGGTTGCGGAGGGATAACATGGGGAGAAATGCCAGATATGGGTGACAGGGAGATGGAGGCAGCAAACCACATTGCCATGTATGTACCTATGCAACAATCCTGCATGTTCTGCACATGTACCCCAGAACCTAAAGTATGTTAAAAAATATATATAAATATATGTATTTATAAATAATAATTTCCTACCTATGAAGGCTAATACTAAATCTGATCAAAATGTATCTTTGAGGAGGTCAGTTGTGATTTATTTATAGATAAATAATAACATGTAAATCTAATAGTCCTATAAATAACAAAAATTTTAAATAAACTTCTAATAGTATGAATGTGCTCTATATTTACAAAATCCTTACAAAAATGGCTAGCTCCAAAACATTTTAAGAATTCATGTTTACTTAATTAAGATGACTTTGGACAATTTAGATTGGTTTGATAATTTAAGGTCGGGTGCAGTGGCTCACGCCTGTAATCCCAGCATTTTGGGATGCCAAGGTGGGTGGATCACTTGAGGCCAGGAGTTTGAGACCAGCCTGGTCAACATTGCAAAACCCTAAAAACTAAAAATACAAAAATTATCCAGGTCTGGTTGCACATGCCTGTAATCCCAGCCACTTGGGAGGATGAGATGGTAGAATTGCTTGAACCTGAGAGGTGGAGGTTGCAGTAAGCCAAGATCATGACACTGCACTCCATCCTGGGCAAGAGACCAAGACTCTGTCTCAAAAAAAAAAAAAATAAGAAAAAAATTAGTTTTAACAATGAAAGAGGCAAGCTCTAGGTTTTTTGCTCAACTGTTTATTAAATAAAACAAATTTTACTTTTTATTTTTTTTAATTAGTTATTATTACTATTTTGAGACAATCTCCCTCTGTTGCTTAGGCTGGAGTCCGGGGTCGCCTTCTCAGCTCCCTGCAATCTCGGCCTTCCAGGTTCAATCTGTTCTCATGCCTCAACCTCCCAAATATTTGGGACTATAGGCTCCCACCATCATGCCCTGCTAATTTTTAAAATATATACATATGTATTTTTTTAGTAGAGATGGGGTTTTGCCACGTTGGCTAGGCTGATCTCCAACTCCTATACTCGAGCAATCTGTTTGCTTCAGTTTCCCAGAGTGCTGGAATTACAGGCATGCATGGACCATTGCTTCTGGTCTGTTTTTTTTTTTTTTTTTTTTTTTTTTTTTTTTTTTTTACATTTACTGTTTGATAGACTTCACCAGTGAAGCTATCAGGAACTGAAATTTTCCTTTTAGAAAAATTTTTGATAGTTAATTCAATTTCTTTAATAGCTCTAAGGTTATTCATATCATCTGTTTCTTCTTGTGTAAACTGTATTTTTAAGAACTTTTTTTCATTTCATCTAAGTTTTCAAATGTGTTGGCATGAAATTATTATCTATATTGTTATTATATATAATGTAAGATAATATTACATGTTATCTTATCCTTTTAATATCTTTGGGATCTATGTTATAAATATCTTTTTCTTTCCTAATATTGGAAACTTATATTTTCTTTCTTTTTGTCTTGGTCATCTAAGAATTTCTTGATTTTATGATCTTTTCTAAGAACTAGGTTTTGGCTTTTTTAATTTCCTCATTGTTTTTCTGTTTTTTATTGCAGTGATTTCTGTACTTAGATTTATGATTTCTTCCATTTACTTGTTTGAGGTTTACTTTCTATTTTTATTACCTTTTAAGATAGAACTTTGAGTCATTTTTAATGTTTAATATGTGCGTTTAAACCTATAAATTTCTCTTTAAACACTGCTTCCCACAAAGGTCAATATGTTTTATTTTTGTTGTTTTCTATTTAAAATATGTCATAATTTGTGTTGTAATATTATCTTTGACCCAAGCATTATTTCGAAGCATGCTATTTAATTTTCATATAGGTGAAGTTTTCTGAGGTATCTTGTTACTGATTTCAAATTTAATTGTTTTGATCAGCAACTTGGGCTGCATGATTTTAATCTTTATGAATACTAATTTAATGGTCCAGCATATCATCAAGTTTGATGAATATACCATGAGACATAAAAGAACATTAAATCTGCAGTTGTTAAATATAGTATTCTATAAGTATCAGTTACGTAAAGGTGCTTTATAATATTGCTCAACTATTTCATGACCTTACTAATTTTGTTTTAATTATTCAATCGATTGCTGAGAGGAATGATATAATCTATTATTATTATCTATTTCTCCCTTTAATTCTGTCAATTTTTACACCATTAGTTTGAAGCTGTTTTATTAATCACAAACACAGTTACAATTTTCATCCTCCTGTTGAATTTTTATCAGTATGAAATGTCCGTCTTTATCTGACAATTATTTTTTATCTTGAAGTGTATTTAGTCTGCTATGAATTTATCCACTGCAGCCTTCTCATACTTATTATTTGCATGGTATATGATTTCCTATTCACTTATTTCTAGCCTCTCTGGGATTTTTATTTCGAGGATTTTCCTTATAGGTAGTACTTACTTGCTTCAGTTTAGTTCTACTCTCTTAATTTTTTGTTTTCTGATTTTCTTTTTCCCTCTTCCCACTCTCCTTCTTTCTTTTGAATTATTTGAATATTTGAAATATTTTAATTGTCTTCTTGGCTTTTTTGGTTCTATTTCTTTGCATTCTCTTCTTATTGGTGGCTCTGGGAATTATAATATATGTATTTAATCTTTCATAGTCCACTTAGAAGTAAAATTGTACCATGTCACATAAATGTAGAAGCGTAGCCAAAAGGTCTCATTGCCTAAACCCAGTCTTTTTTATGCTAAATTTTCATATTTATTAACTGTATGTATTTTGACAACCCCATCCGATATTATACTTTTGCTTTAAATATTTACATGTATAAACTAAAGAGTTCAAGATAGTCTTTTATGTTTACCTAGATATACACTATTTTTGAGCCTCTTTTTCAGCTTCTTAAGATCATAGTTTCCCCCTGGGGTCATTTTTCTTCAGTTGGAGGAAATCTTTTTACCATTCTTTATAAACAGGTTTGCTGATAACAAAGGCTCTTAGTTTTACTTTGAAAATGTTTCTTCTGAAACATTGGAAGATACTTTATGTAGGGTTAAAATTTTGTTTTGAATTTTTTACTTTCAGTCCTTTGTAAACGTACATTTTCTTCTGATAAGAAATGTACAGTGACCCGAATCATGGTTCCCCTGTATGCAGCATGTCATATTCTCTCTAGCTGTTTTCCATACCTTATCTTTGATGTTAAGCAGATTGATTATGATGTACGCAGGCATTAATTTCTTTGAATTTACCCTGTTAAATTTGCTGAGCTTATTAAATTTTAAATTTGTTTATGTCTTTCACTTAATTTGGGATTTTAAAAATTATTTCCTCAAATATTATTTCTTCCCCATCTAGTCCCAGTGGAATTCTGTTTTATTTTTAATATTATCTCACAGGTTTTGGAGATTCATTTAATTTTTTATCAATTTTTTTTCTGTGTTCCAAATTGGATAACTTCTTCTATGAACTGTCCTCAAGTTAATTGACTTTTTTCTTCAATTCCATTGTGATATGAAGTTTATCTGATATGTTTTTAAATTCAGATATTTTATTTTTAAATTTTTAATTTTTTGTATCTTTATATAGCTCCCTTTCTCTGTGGAAATTTTCTGTCTTTTATTAAAAAATCATTTTTTTTCACAGTGTTCTTTATTATGCTCACTGCAACTCTTTGTGTGATAATTCCAATATCTGCTCATTATTTTTTCTCCTCCAGTTTTTCAGATTCTTTTTCTGTTGAATAAGTTTGAAACGTAGCCTGGACATTGTAATTGTTGTGTCGTGTAGTCACTGGGTTCTGTTACAATCCTCTGGAAAATCCTGAATTTTTGTCTTAGCTGGATATTAACCCAGTTAGGTTCAGACTGCAACTTCTCTTTCACCTTATATGTTTAGTTTTTCAAATCTCAGTTTAGTTCTCAAAGATTTTGCTATGAAGATTCAGATTTTCCATTTGATTTTAAAGATAAAAAATTCTATTTATCTGCTGAAATTCTGATTTTATAATGGAAATTAAAAGTTTTTGTCTTATTGTCATTGTACATTTTCATTAAAAATTTTAATAATGGAAAATTTAAAACATACTTATTGTGCATTTTCATCACAAATACCGACGCCTTACACTAAAATTAACTCCAGATGGATTAAAGACTTAAACATAAGACCTAACACCATGAAAACCCTAGAAGAAAATCTAGGCAAAACCATTCAGGACATAGGTGTAGGCAAGGACTTCATGACCAAAACACCAAAAGCATTGGCAACAAAAGCCAAAATAGACAAATGGGACCTAATCAAATACCTTAACTTTCATGTTCGATACCTCTAACACTGCTACTTTTTAAATCTGTTTATATTTTTCCTTTTGGTTTTTGGTTACCTGTTTTTGTCCTGATAATGCCTGGTAATTATTTCTTAAATGCGCAACATTACATAATGCTGTATAAAACATTTTAAAGAAATTTGAGACTATGATACTATTTTTCTAGACAGTCTATAAATTTTTCCTTTTGGGCAGTGGTTATCACTTTTTCCAGTGATTGAGTTTATTTGAAACTCATCTTTAGTCTTTGTGAATGATGGTTAATTCTAGTTAACCTTTTGGCATTATTTTGAGAATCCCAAGCAAACAGCTGTTATGATTATCAGACTCCTTCCCTTTAGAGACCCTGAACCCAAGCAGCTGTCTCCCTAATCACATAAGATTGTTGGAATCTCTTAGTTTTTCTCATCCACCATTTCTTGTTTACCTTCTCAGCTTGTCAGCCACTGCTTTATGATCAGTAAATATTGCAATAGAAAAAACAGACTCAGACTGTCATGTTTTCTTTCTCTTCAGATTTGACCTCTCATGTCTTTGCTAACTTGGTAGTTTTCCAGTGTACTCAAACAGATGTTTTTTGTTTGTATTTTTTTTCTGTATTTTATAGTTATTCTCAAAATGAGAAATTGTCTGTGAGAGACAGGTGTACCACTACTGAAAACAGAAATCTCTTTGTAATTTTTTATCTACAGATAAATCTTTGTGTATATTGTCTATGGATTCAATGTTTAAAAAACAAGAAAATTGTGATTATCATTTAGAAATATTAGATATTAGATTTTAACATCATATTTATCATCATGAATGTCACAATCATCATCATCATCATTCTAGGTGTAAAGTGGGTTGTATGAGGAAAGCCAAACGAACAAAACAAATATCCTAAAAATACAAAGCAAGTTAGTATGACTTGGACATAAATATTGAGACAGGAACCATGAAAGTAGCAATTGGGATCAGATCATAGTTGGCACCATATATAAGGAAAAAAAATTTTTGAAACTTATCCTCTGAGGCATGCAGAGCCTTTGAAAGGTGTAAAGCAGATTGTCATTGTTGGCCATATAATTTTCAGAAGAGCAAGTTTTAGATTTCACATTATTGAGGGGACTACTGCCCACTTAGTAGGAGGGTGTCTGGGATTCTACTTCCCTTCAATGCGTAGGATATTTTCATATAACAAATAATTTTTTCTTTCCCTCATGTGACTTTCAAATGTTGGATGTTCATTTACATTAAAACTGAGTTACAATAATCTGAGCCTAGACTTTAACTTTGTTTTACATTTAAGTGCATACTATTTGTTTTAATATACATCAAATTTTCCAAAAACGCAACTACTATGTAAATACAAGAAGATTTTTATTGCATTGCTGGTAACATTGTCAAGAGTTTGATATTTTTAAAGGAATTATGTCATAAATGACAGTGCTACACATGGTATTTGTTCACAACCATGCATATCTGCATCCAACTGTATTCTCATGTAGGTACAGGCAATACTGTACTTAATTATATCCTTGGGTATATTGGTGCCTGAGCATTTGTATGTGGAAATATGTATTATTATATCACAAATTACATTTATTTTATTTTGTTAGTATTTTTATGTTATTTTATTAGTTTTGAAATTAAGCCCACTGGTAAGTTAAAATAGCTACAAATTTCAATTTAGAACAGTAAAACTACATTTAAAAAATCATATTAAAAGGAGACATTATAGCCCACAATGTCACTGGTTAGAAGCATTGTTGTAACAAGTATTTTTATTCTAGAAAAATCATTCCTATGGCTATGCATAAGACATACATATCATGGATAAAATGAAAGACAAAGTGACCAGCTTAGTGACCATTATATGAAATCATGCAAGGTAAAGTTCTGAAAATGTTAATAAGTGTGGTGATAGAGAGAAAGAGATGTATTAGTGGTATATGAAAAAGTACATATGGAAAGTAAGTAGGAATTGAAGCAAATACAAGTTGGGAAAACGTTTTGTCCTCTATAGACCTCAAAATACCTAATTTTTTTTTAACATAAGAGGATAGGTATGCATAGTCCCAGAAATATGTGTGTGCAAAGCAGCTTTGCTGTTTTCTAGCTCTGTAGAAAGTCTTGTTACTGCACCTAGCTTTCACTAGTACACTCCAAAAACATGTATATGCCACAACAACAAAAAAAAACCTCAGTATCTTTCTACTTAAAGATACTTTTATCTTTCTTTTATCCCTATATTTTTCTTTCATAATTGATGGTCGATGTCATTACCAACTAGTACTCAAGCTGAAAATCACCATTATGGCTTTTTATCCCATAATTCACCTTTCACCAAATTCTGTTGCATACTGATATGGTTTGGATCTGTGTCCCCACCCAAATCTCATGTTGAATTGTAATCCCCAGTGTTGGAGGCAGGGCCTGGTTGGAGATGATTGGATCATGGGGCAGATTTCTCATGATTGGTTTAGCACCATCTTCTTGGTGCTGTTCTCATGAGATCTGGTCATTTAAAAGTGTGTAGTATCTCCCTGCCCACTCTCTCTCTCTTGCACCTGCTTTGGCTATGTAAGACAGCCTGCTCCCAATTTGCCTTCCACCATGAGTGTAAGCTGCCTGAGGCCTCCCCAAAAGCAGGTGCCACCATGCTTCCTGTATAGCCTTCAGAACTGTGAGTCAATTAAACCTCCTTTCTTGTAAATTACCCAGTCTCAGGTGTTTCTTTGTAACAATGCAAAAATCAGCTAATACAGATACTCTTTAGAAAGGTTCATTATTTATCCAATTTCTCTTCTTACTGCCCTCTCTACCAAGTAAAGGTCCTTGCCATCTTTCATTATTCTCATGAAACTGCCATCCAAAAAGGTCTATGTGTCTACAGACTTTAAAACCCAAACAGATTCTGTCCATTGTGTAAAGTTGCTTAAAACTTCAATCAAATTACGTCTTTCTCCATTTAATACACATTAACCAGTGGATGCTTTCTGACTACCTTTTATTTTAGGTAAAACATTTGCAACTTTTATTATCTAAGGTGGGTTCCAAAATAATTTTTCATTTTACCTTCTAACTGTCCCTTCTCTTTGTCCAGTCCTTAACTTTCACCATAGATCAGTTTGAATTCACCAAGCACATCATGTACAATCCCAAATCCATACTTTTTGTTTTCTTCTTCATGCATTCCAGAGGCTTAGTGTTGGGTCCATTGTTCTTTACCAATTGTAGATTAAATAGGATGTTTATGGTTATTTTAGTAAAAAATATTGGACATCATGCTGTTGGTAAGAAACATAATTGCCCATTATGTCACCTTATTCCGTGTGAAAATAAACTCTAACTTGTGTCTTTTGACCTCCTACTCTTATATAGAACACAATTTTCTTAAGACTGACAAGTGTCTATTTCAACCAGATCAGACAAAAGTAGTAAATTATTCCTGCTAAACAGATTGTAGTCCTCAACAAAGCCCATAAAATGTGTTTAGCTTAATCAACTATTATTGGAAATGAGAATCATTTTCAAATCGCTCCAAAGGAAAACAAACCAACAAACTTGTAAACATGTACTTGGCACAGAAATTCAGCTTAATTGAGCTGAAATTTTAAAGAGAGAGAGAGTGAAAGAGAGCTAGAGTGAGAAGCATGTTTGATGAGGGCTGGTAAACCTACATGTCAGCAATAATAAACTTGTTATTTAATAAGGGTAATAATAAAGTGCCCTAAAGATGAATTGTTATCGCAGTTGACGACTGTTTTATTAAAATGTTAATGGCCTGAGGCAAAAGCAAACTGTTCTCTTAATCAGGCAGAAGAAGTGTTTTTTTTTTTTCTTTCTTTCTTTTGTTTTTTCTTTTACTTTATTTTTAAAAATTATTTTTAGGAATTATCATACCCCATAGCACATGGGATTTGAGCAAGCCGTGATAAGCATATTTGAGATTTGGACTAGACAGCAGTCCTGAAATCTTGACTTAAACTATGAATGCGTTTCACACGCTCACTCATGGTTATACCTCTTCCTGTTATCAGCCAAATATAGGACACATTTTCACACATGAAAATTTATTGAAAGAAATTTCTATATATGAGTTTCAATTTTCTTTTCAAGGTTGAAAGGCATAACTAGCAAGGTTTTTTTGTTTTGTTTTGTTTCTGTTTAGTTGTTTTTTTATTCTTACCTACCTCTGTGCACATAATAGCAAGCCAAAGATATTCTCCAGAAAATGCAATTGCCCACACCATACAATGCAGCTTTTTGATAATGGCTGGAATAAAAATGAAAGTATTCATCAGCACCGTCAAGGACAATCAAGCGAGTCAACCCAAAGCTGACTGTGTATGCATGTGATGAATTACATTGTGATTTGTTTGGGCCCACAGCTAGGACCCCCAAAGACCTCTGTCAGATAATGGTGTTTTCTACCAATGTGGTATTAGCTCAGATCACAAAGAAAACAGAATTCACATTCAATTCTTTCTTATCAATATTTTTCACAATTTTTTTCTTATAGATTTATAGCTCTATGTAGTGTATGTCAGTGAAAAAATTTGCAAATCATATATAGCACCTAACATTGACAATAGTATTGTGTCTCTGAAAGAGGAATAATAAGAACTATTCAATATGTTTTACATTATTAGTGATTTTAAATAGTAAGCGATGGGTGGTTGCAAGAAGATGAAGTTGATAGCCATGACAGCTGTCATGCTAGAATGAGAGGAGCATGGATTCAGGGCAGGAAAAGACCTGGAATCTACCTTATCTAGGGAGGGCTAGTCAACATCCAAGTTCTCATGCTAGAGTTTTAATACAGAAATGCCATAAGAAAGAGAGAAGCCAAAATCCTCAAAAGTCCAAATATGAAGAAAAAATAGAAAATCCAAACGATTGCCAGACCCAGAAAGTAGCGAGTAGTCTATAAGACCCTAAAGTGTGATCAGCACCAGCAAATTGGAATGTAGCATCTGATCTTGTTTTTATATTCCTTATACATTGGAGAAAAGGGTAAAGTAGAGATTTTGAACCTGTAGGCGTTAATCTAAATCTTAGATGACAATATTTTTATTGTTGGTTTTCTGAATATAAAAAAATCATTTAAAAAGCATTAGGAGTTTGATAATGTGTATTTCATAAATATGTTTTCATGCTAATAAATGTATCATTACATACTGGGCTAAAAGGAAAATACGGCCATGGTGTTTTTCAGCTTCTCTCATCGAAAGGTAAAACTAATTCTTTTCCCTCCCTCCCTTCTTTCCTTCCCCTCCTTCCCTCCCTCCCTCCCTCCCTCCCTCCCTCCCTCTCTCTCTCTCTTCCCTCTCTCCCTCTCCCACCCCCTCTGGTTGAATTACATAGTTTTTTTCAAAAATCCATGTTTTGGTTTATTTTGTATTTTGCTTGCTATTTTTGAAGCTATAAATATACATTTTATTTGCATTTTGGGTAAGCCTTAGTTAAAAATTATTTGCAGTTTTAAATACAGAGATGTTTTAACAAAACACCATGAACGTTCGTGTATCTATTAACAAATTGAATAATAAAAAGTTACTAATAGAGTTGAAGACTTTTATACCAATAGAATCCCCCTTGTCTGCTCACTGCTCGTAGAGCACACCATGATTCATTTATCCATTCATATATATAATATCCCTGTTTTGACTATCACTTATAGTGCTGCTAGAAACTTTCTTTTACATGTCTTTTGGTACGTACATATATATGATAGGTTTATATACGTAGAAGTGGCATTGTTGTTCATAGGATATGGAAAGTTCGGCTTTTTGTTGACATCCCCAAACACTCAACAAAGAGTTTGAAAGAATCTGTGCTCCTGCCCACAAGAGTGAGAATTCCAGTTATACAAATCCTTGACAAAACTTGAAATCATCCTTTTTTTTCACTAGGCATTCCATTTGCTTTTTATATTTTTTGGTTTTAATTTGTATTTCCCTTATATATAGTGAGATTGAGAACTTATCATTGGCCTTTTGGACTGTTTTGATATTTTACTTGTGTTATTTCATATTAAAAATTATTTGAAGACCTATGTTTATTAAGAAATAAATAAAAAATTTACATTTTATACAATGCACTTTAAACATTTCTATGCTAATGCCAATATAGTCATGTGCTAGATAACACCATTTGTTCAGCAATGGACCCTAAGATTATAATGGAGATGCAAATTCCTGTCTCTTAGTGGCATCATGGTTGTGGTGATGCTGATGTAAACAAACCTACTGCCAGTTGTATAAGAGTATAGCACATACAATTATCTATAGCCCGAAGTGTTTGATAATAGTAATAAACAACTATGTTTCTGGCTTATGTATTTACTGTATTATGCGTCTATCATTATTTTAGAATGCACATCTTCTACTTATTAAACAATTTAACTGTAAAACAGCCTCAGGCCAGTCCTTCCGGAGGATTCCAAAAGAAGGCATTGTTATCATAGGAGATGAAAACTTCATGCATGTTATTGTCACTGGAAACCTCCCAATGGGACAAGATATGGAGGCTGAAGACAGTGATAGTGATGATCTGTTCCTGCGCAGGCCTGGGCTCGTGTGTGTTTGTGTTATTAGTTTTAAACAAAAATTTAAAAAGTAAAACAAGAATAGAAAAACACAACTTTATTAAAAAATATTTTATAGCTATACAATGTGTTTGTGCTTTCAGTGAAATGTCATTATAAAAGGATCAAAAAGTTAAAAAAATCTAAAAGCATATAAAGTAAAATAGTTATAGTAAGCTAAGGTTAGTTTACTATTAAATAAAGAAAAAAAATAAGTAAATGTCCTGTAGCCTAAACGTACGGTGTTTCCAAAGTCTACAGTAGCAAACAGCTGACGACCTGGCCCTTCACATTTGCTCACCACTTACTGACTCATCCAGAGCAACTTTCTGTCCTGCAAGCTCCATTTGTGGACAGTGCCCCATGGTTTTTTATCTTTTACACAGTATTTTTACTGTACATTTTCTGTTCAGATATACAGATACCTTTGTGTCCAATTGCCTACAATATTGAGTACAGTAACATGCTATATATGTTTATAGCTTAGAAACAGTCTACGCTGTTATGGACTATGTGTGCAGCAGGCTATAGCATCCAGATTTATGTAAATACGCTCTGTCATATTTGTGCAACCGCAAAATCATCTAATGAAGCATCTTCTCAGAAGGTGTCCTCATCATTAGGGGACACATGACTGTAATTTATCTATAGACTCTTGTGAACTTTGTGAGACAAGTTTTATTTTCTTCTTTCCATTCTTCCTTCATTTCTTTCTTTTTCCTTTTTTCCTTTTTCTACTATGACCTTTAATAAAATATCAAATAAAAATAGTGATTAAAATCTGAGGGGGGTTTCTATATTTCAACATTGAACTAGTTTTAGCTGTTTGTATCTTTTAGATAGTCTTAATTATTTTAAGAGAGTTTCCTTTGTCTTCCTAGTTTGTGAAGGATTTTATGATGAGTGAATGTGACAGTTAATACTGAATGTCAACTTGATTGGATTAAAGGTTACAAAGTATTGATCTTGGGTGTGTCTATGTGAGTATTGCCAAAAGAAGTTAACATTTATTTGAGTCACTGGGCTGTGGAAAGCAGATCCACTTATAATCTGGTGGGCACAATCTAATCAGCTGCCAGAGAGTATAAAGCAGGCAGAAAAACATGAAAAAGAGAGACTGGCCTAGGCCCCCAGCCTCTGTCTTTCTCCCGTGCTGGATACTTCCTGCCCTTGAACATTGGACTCCCAGTTCTTCAGTGCTAGGACTCAGACTGGCTTCCCTACTCCTCAGCTTGCAGACAGCCTATTGTTAATTAATAATTAATAATTAATAAACTCCCATATATATGGGAGTGTTCATGCATGAATTAAAAAGTAACTACCATTAATATGTTCAAGAAAATGAGGCAAAAGAGAATTTTGGCAGAAAATTGGAAGTTCTAAAAGGTATCATATCAACAGGAAATAATAAAAACTTAAAGCTACAATAACTAAAAATAAAAATCCAATATCCAAAGAGAAGCCCTTCTGAAAAGAAAAAACAAAAAACAAAAAACAACTCAATTACATCTCTGGAAAAATTGATGCAAAATCCTGAAGAGAATATAAGATATGTGGAACTCGTATATATAACACGAGTATAATTGGAGTTTCAGAAAGAGAGAAGGACTATTTAAAAATTAAATAGTTGAAAAATTTTCAAAGTCCACTGAAGACATCAAACTATAGATTTAAAAGTTATATATTTTTAATGTAGGATGTATTAAAAAGAAATAATATGTACATCATAGTTACACTATTATTATTTCTGAGCACAAAATCAAAAGGTCTAAAACAAAGTAATTCAAAACTGTAATTCAAATTCATAAATAAAAGATAATGCATCATTATAAATATTTTATTTATAAATTATTCCAAAAATGGAAGATTACAATGAAATCATCAAATATAGAAAAACCATATAACCACCTAAAACATATAGAAAAAGCATTTAATTAAAATCAACATTCAGTCATCATAATCCATTTAGCAAACTAAGGATGGAGGAGAACTTCTTTAATTTGGTATAACGTGTCTTTAAAAATTTATAGATAATATCATACTTAATGGTGGAGTACTAAGATGTTCTTCTCTTAGATTTGGTGTGAGGAAAAAATGTTGTCAAAATTTTTACTCTTTATAGTCCTGGAAGTCCTAAGCAGTGCAATAAAACAAGCGAAAATAATGTAAGGATTACAGATAAAATTGTTCTCATTGTCAGATAACACTATTGTGAATTTAGATAATTCAAATAATTCACAGTTAAAATCTTCAAGCTAATCAATTTATTTAACAAGTTTCTGGCTTACAAGTTCAATGTAAACAATAGTGAAGTTCTACATTCTACCAAATACGAAATAATATCACTTGTAATAGCATCAAAATACATACAAAGAAGAAGCTGGAAGCAAACTAGGTATTCAGCAAGTTAGATATATTTTGCTATTTCTAAACTCAAGAGTTACTATGTAGAAAAATGTTGAAAAAAATAAGGTAGATCAATAGTATCGAATTAGATTTATAATGATATACATACATATTTTTAAAATCTGTACTGGCTTAAGTATCCAGTAGAATGTAGAAAATTGTGTTATGAGTCAATAAATAAATGTATTCGGAGATAGTTTGGATGTTTGTCCTCAACAAAATCTCATATTGAATTGTAATCCTCAATGCTGGAGGTGGGGCCGGATGTTTGGGTCATGGGGGTGGATCTCTCACGGCTTGGTGCTGTCTTCTTGACAGTGAGTGAGTTCTCATGAGATCTGCTTAAGTGTGTGGCAGCTCCTGCCTCTCTCTCTTGCTCTGGCTCTGGCCATGTGATGTACCTGCTCCCCCTTCACCTTCCACCATGATTGTAAGTTTCCAGAGGCCCCCCTCAGAAGCTGAGCAGATGTCAGCACCATGCTTCCTATAAAGCCTGGATAACTATGAAGAAATTCAAACTATTTTCTTAAAAGTTACCCACTCTCAGGTATTTCTTTATAGCAATGCAAAAATGGCCCAACACATATTCAAAGTGAGCAAATGAATAGTGAAAAATAAATACTTCAATTGTAGGACTTATGCACAAAAATTGATTAGCACACCCATTTTCTCAACTTCTTAAAAAAAATTTGTTGTTTCTTTTTTGTCTGTAACCGAAAGTTTAGATTTCTTGTATTAATCTGTTCCCCTTTTACAAAGATTAAAATGATCCAGTGTAGGGAATTAGAGTATCCGTTAAAATATCATAATAGAAATTCTGAGTGGAAAAGTGAGAGGAGGAGAAATGTAGATCACTTTCTATTTTGGCAGCCCATAACCTGCGGAAAGATGGCAAGAAACAGTCATTGAAAACTCCTGAACTCCAGATCCTGTGCTAATTAAATGCTTCATATGTATCAACTGTCTTTATCTTCTTAATCACTCTGTAGTACATGTTACTGTACTCTTTGTACAAAAGAAGAATATGACATTTAAAGAAGTTTGAAAATTTGTCTAAAGTCAAAAGTCGTGAACTTTCGCTGTGGCAGTGAAAAAGTCCAGGCTCGTTCTTTATCCCAAAGCTACTTATCTTATCATATATATCTGAACCACCTAGAGATCTTAGTAAAATATAGGTTCTGAATCAGTAAAGGTGGAGTGCAAAATACTACTTTTGCAACAAACTCTTAAGTGGTACCAATGCTGCAAGTCCAAGGTGCACTCCAGGAGCAGCAGGGCAGTTCATACCATATTGCAGGACATTGTGATGCAGGCAAACCCCCAAATCAGGGCTCAGCTCAGGAAGGTCTGTGGCTTCACTGAGGAAAAAGTTCAAGAGTGACTCAACAGTGGAAGAAAGCAAGTTTATTAGAGCAATAGTGTGCAGTGAAATTGCTGCTCCATAGACAGAGCAGGGGTATCTGATAGGCAGAGTAGCACTCCTGGATTGTTGGCTAGCTATATTTATATCCACTTCTAATTATTTGCTGAATCAGGGGTGGGATTTTAATGAGCTTTCTGAAAAAGCATCAGGGAGTTCTGAGAACCATAAACGGCAACTTCTGGCCATTGCCATGTTGTTTGTAAACTGTCATGGTGCTGGTAGGGGTGTCTTATAGCATTCAAATGTATTATAATTCCTAGTCCTTGCTGGTTGGCCAGTTTCTTTGCTACATCCTGTTTTGATCAGCAGGGTCATGAAAACAAGTCCTGCTGATTGCGTACCTCATTGGAGTTAAAAAAAATAATTGAAATGAGAAATAGCATTTGTAATACAACCTAAAGAATAATTACATAAAATATGAAAGGTAAGTATATAAAATATATACAGTTGTTATATTTACAAAACTCAGGTGTTTTCACAGAATTTTTGAATTCTCTATGAATCTGGGACTTAACTGCTTGAAAAGTGTTTGCTTAGCCATTGCAAATTATGGTTATATTTCTTTCTTGTTCTGATGCATGGGTAGAGATTAACTTGTTTTTATTTTCCGTTATTGACTTAACTAGAAATAATCATTTCCGAAAGTGAAAATACATGTTAATAAAAGGACGAAGATGAGTAATTCAGGAATTATTATAATATAAATTAGATGGGAAAGGAATGTATTCTCTTAAAAGAAATATTTCACCCTGAACTTCTTACAAGTTGCTGTTACATGCTGCCTAGAGATCACTTTTGAGTTGAAAAGTGGGATTTTTATATACAGTAATCCAAGAATCATTCTGACCCCTATTCCTTACAGCTAAATAAACTGCAAGGCTTGCAGTCTTTGGTGTTCTGCTGGCAGGAGCATTGAGATAAGAATTCCCACTATGAACACTGTGTTATCCTTTTGCCACTATCTACTGATTAAACCTCAAAGGCTCTTTCAAACTGTCAGAGAAAGCACACACAAGGCATTCTATGTGGATATGTGTGGCAGGGAAGGGCAGGGAGTTCTTGAATTCTACATTTTGTGAATACCTGACTTTCACTGTTAAAGCACCTTGTGTCCCAGCTTTTGGACATAGTTCAGGATTGCAGCTAGGAAGCCTGCAGGACGTAGCCTGCTAAGAAGGCTTCTGGTAATCAAGGAAACACCAGGTGCATGCTGTAACTAGAACTCAGGGGAAATTATTAGACTCTAGCATATGAGGCAGTTGAGGGTCAAGTCCAGGGCTAAATAGGAGGAAGCTTAATTTTGATTAGCAAACAAACAACTTAAACCTATTAGGTCACAGGTGGCAGGAAGCTTATATTATCAGCAAAGGGAAAATATGTAGCACAAGGGAAGCACTCTGAGCTGGAATGTGTAATAGACTTTTTCATCAGTTAGATAAGAGTGGGGAAGGGAGAAGGTTAGAAATAACTTTTAAAAAATGCCAATTACATGCTCAGATGGTGATCAAAAGTGCTTGTGGATTTAAACATAAGTAATTGCACTCAGAAACCTCGATCACGCAATGTTATAGATAACCTAGCAAGGGAGAGTTTCTTTTTTTTTTAGAGACAGAGGTTTGCTGTGTTGCCCAGTCTGGGGAACAGCGGCTATTCACAGGTGTGAACATAGCACATGAAAACCCTGAAGTCCTGGGCTCAAGTGATTCTCCTGCCTCAGCATCCTGAGTGGCTGAGACTATAGGCATGTGTTATGTGCTTGGCTCTCAGCAGGGATTCTTTATTCCGGTGGGAATAATAGTTTGCTAGGGTGTCTGCCTGGCTGACAGGTGTTTGCCTGAGACCTCATTTATCTAAAGATGGTTCCTGAGTTTTGGGGTTGTCTCTGCTTGAAGATCCAGACTGGCGAGTTACGATTTATAGGAAGGGGCGACTGAGAGAGAAGAGAGAGACTGTTAGCTGGGAAGCAGTCTGATATTCTCTCAATAACGAGGTCTTAGTGGCCCCTATGGTGGTTACTCCACCTGCCTTAAGCAGAGATATAGCTGGTTGGTCCTTGCTTACCCAGGAGCTTTGAAACTGGTATGAGATCATATTTATTCCAGGGCTTTTCTTCTTCTAGATTTCATAACAAATACTCTGCTGACATTGCTTATAATACATCAGACCACCTGAATGAGATGTCAGGGAAGAAGATTGGTACTTTTCCCCTCATTTAGAGATCAAGCTACGTATTTTCAGATAGGAAGAAATATTGCTGGTTATGAAAATTTTATGTGAAAAGGCCCATGTCCAAACACAAGCTATTGTAACATAATCTTCCTATTCCTGCCTTTCAAATACGTGTTAAAGTCTGGATTAGGGTTTTTTTGTTTCATTGTGACTGTTTCTTTCCTCTCCACTGAGAGCAACCCTAGACATAAAGGTGGAATGACTATAGATATGATCTTATTTTAGCAGTGGCAAATAAAACTCAAGTTGCTTGCCAACTCTGATCATTTGTTTGGATGCAGGCTTCTAGAGCCCTGGATTGAGTAGATTTTGTAGTTACTCCTGAGGGTCAACTGAAAAACTAGTCATGATGGATCATGGATGAAAGTGGGAGAAATGGCAGTACATACCCTTGACCTTGACCAACTCTATTATTTTGTAGCTGAGGAAACCTCAGATTAAATGGTATAAATCAGGGGTCCCCAGTCCCCACACAGTGGACAGGTAGCAGTCTGTGGCCCATTAGAAACCAGGCTGCATAGCAGGTTAGCGGCAGGTGAGCAA
This sequence comes from Sapajus apella, assembly GCF_009761245.1. NCBI lineage: Eukaryota > Metazoa > Chordata > Mammalia > Primates > Cebidae > Sapajus > Sapajus apella. The sequence continues at coordinate 6,132,955 of NW_022437003.1, read as the reverse complement.
CGAAAGCTTCATCTGTATTTACAGCCACCCCCCATCATGTGCATTACCTCCTGAGCTCTGCCTCCCGTCAGATCAGTGGTGGCTTTGGATTCTCATAGGAGCACAAACCCTATCATGAACTGCACATGCAAGGGATCTGGGTTTTGAGCTCCTTATGAGAATCTCATGCCTGATGATTTGTCACTGTCTCCCGTCACCCCCAGATGGGACGGTCTAGTTGCCGGAAAACAAGCTCAGGACTCTCCCAGATTCTATGTTTTGATGAGTGTATAATTATTTTATTATATGTTACAATGTAATAATAATAGAAATAAATTCACAATAAATGTAATATGATTGAATCATCCCAAAAGTATCTTCCTTCATGGTCCATAGAAAATTTGTCTTCTACAAGACTGGTGCCTGGTGCCAATAGGGTTGGGGAACCACTGGTATAAATGACTTGCTAGACAGTAAAGGAGGGCCAGGCTTGGTGGCTGGTGCCTGTAATTACAGCATTTTGGGAGGGTGAGGCGGGAGGATCACTTGAGCCCAGAAGTTTGAGACCAGCCTGGGCAACATAATGAGATTCCATCTCTATTAAATAAATAAATAAATAAATTCTATATACATATAAATATATATTATATATACACATAGATACGCATATATGCCACCATACTTGTGTGTGTGTGCATATGCCCATGGTTCCAGATACTTAGGAGGCTGAGGTCTGAGGATGGCTTGAGCCAGGAAGCGGAGGTTGCAGTGAGCTGTGATTGCACCACTGCACTTCAGCCAGGGTGACAGAGTGAGACCCTGTCCCCTCCACCACACACACAAGAATGAAAATAAAGGAGATAAATTTAAAAGCTATGGAGACGTACTCCAATCTCTTTCCATTACATCATCCAAATGATATGTTTTACTTTTGATGTCTACATAGCAAATGAGGTAATAAAAACGAGCCGTGGTTTGTTTATTAGTTATCATACACTATTGGGAAGAGACTGTGGGGTCCACTCGCACTTGTTTATCTCCCTTTCATTCAGCCACGCACTTTCTCGGTGAAGGCATACTACGTTATCTGGAGAATGCCGCAAATCCCAGTATGACCTAGGGATACAGATTTGATACTACAATAACAGAAACTTTTGGTAACATTTTGAAAGGTGGGAAGGAATGCTAGCTTCTTGGAGCCACTGATTAGTGGGTCATTTCATGTTAATGAGAGAGCAGAATAGTGTAGTGGAAAACACTGAACTAAACAGATGTGGGTCCAAACCTTGGAACTGCTGTGTAGATGCCTGTAAAGGACTAGGAAAGTCATTAAATTTCTCTGGGTCTTGGATTTCTCAGCTGAAAAAATTCAGAATTTTTTTTAAAAGTGAGCCTTTTATAGTTAGTCTAGGAATCATATCTCTAAAGCTCATCACAGTATAACTGATGAAACATAACCAGTCAGTAAATATTAGCTTTTACTATATAAAAGTTGCACAGAATTAAATTTAAAAAAAAATAAAATTCCAGTGAATTAAGAAAATTATATTTTTTAAATCTTCCTGAGGCTGGGACATTAACGCTACTCCTAAATGCTCTTAAAACAATGCATTTGCAGAGTCATTGGGAACCTCTTATCGTCCTACCTGCAAATCTCGTTAAAAATAAAGATTTCTAGGGGTTGTTCCATTCAAGATCCACTAAATGAAAATATCTGGGGATAAGGCCTCGTTGCCTATATTGTTTAACACACTCTATTCTTGTGGGAAGCCCCAACCGCCCTCATCACCTCATGAATTAGAAATCAATTGAGAAATAAGAAAAAAGGGGTCAAAATATTATAATTACTTTCAAGATTTAGGTTGGAAGAGGTAGTTTGGATCTGTGGAAAGTCTGCCTTTTAATACTGAGTCCCAGAGTCAGAAAAGCATCCCTTCAGTCACAGGCAATGCTAGACCAGGAAGGGCTCACCGCAGGGCAGCAGGCTTTCGGAGGAGAATGTGAGCCCCCTAAGGCCATCCATCCCACCAGGAAGAGCAGAATCACTTAGGCTAACATACCATGAGTCAAGTAAACTCTTTTATTTGCTGCAGATAAGAAGGGGTAGGGATGTACCAAGTAGCCAAATTATCACCCTAATTTATACCCCTTTCTTTACGCATGAAAGGAAAGCTCATTAGTTGAAAAAAGGAAATCTATCATCGCCCCCTCACACATCTCCTGAGCAATATTTATGCTCATATTTTTTTTTTGAATTTTTTTTTTCAGCAGCGAAGTGTTCTTGGGGATGTTCTTTATTTATTTTTTTCCCCCGTTTATTTTATTGCATTTTAGGTTTTGGGGTACATGTGAAGAACATGCAAGATTGTTGCATAGGTACACACGTGGCAGTGTGATTTGCTGCCTTCCTCCCCATCACCTGCATCTGGCATCTCTCCCTTTGCTATCTTTCCCTCTCCCCAGCTCCCCACCCCAAACCGTCCCTCACCTATTTCCCCCCAACTGACCCCAGTGTGTAGTGCTCCCCTCCCTGTGTCCATGTGTTCTCATTGTTCAACACCCACCTATGAGTGAGAACACGCGGTGTTTGATCTTCTGCTCTTGTGTCAGTTTGCTGAGAATGATGGTTTCCAGGTCTATCCATGTCCCTACAAAGGACCCAAACTCATCGTTTTTGATGGCTG
>NW_022437003.1:6113645-6129892 GCF_009761245.1 Sapajus apella | reverse complement strand
AATTTTTGTATTTTTAGTAGAGATGGGATTTTGCCATGTTGACCTTGCTGGTCTCAAACTCCTGACCTCAGGTGATCCATATGCCTTGGCTTCCCAAAATGCTGGGGATCTCAGGCATGAGCTACCACATGCAGTGAAGAGTCTACATTTCTGTTCAGTAGCCCTCTGCAAATCATCCCAAGTGTAACCCTCATGTAGAGTACACTACATTGTGTGCATGGAATATTTGCAGGGCCTGAATGTGCAAGTAAAGATGGAGCTGATGTGATGCTGGTACTGCCGTCCTGTCCTGAACTGCTGTGAAGTGTGCTTCTCTTCCCTGCTGCTGGGACACCTCTGGTTACTCTCCTCCCAGAGTTGTGAGAGGCCATGGTGAATGAAGGTGTGATGTGGCTTTGTCAGTTCCCCATATTTTCAAACACCAAGATTTTAAAGAGCAAGGAAAGTAGAAATAGAAGAAAAAGAATCAACATATGCATAAAGTAATAGATATGAAGAGAAACAATTAGTATATATGAACAAAAATGACACGGAAAAATCCAGATACTCTCTGGTCCTGTATCACTGAAAAGTCATCATATACACAAAATAAATATATTTTTTATTTGTAGATTTTTTTCTTCTGCAGGATGTTGGCAAGAAAGGCCTCATTTCAACATTACTGTTACCATTATTACTATTGCTATGAGTTATAAAACAGTAGTAAGGTTATTTCCTGTTTGAAAGATGAAACCTAGAAATGGGAGAATGAAGTAGTTTCATGGTCTGAAAAGGGTAAGAAAACAAAAGAGTGGCCGGGCGCGGTGGCTCACGCCTGTAATCCCAGCACTTTGGGAGGTGGAGGCGGGCGGATCACAAGGTCAAGAGATCGAGACCATCCTGGCCAACATGGTGAAACCCCATCTCACTAAAAATACAAAAATTAGCTGGGCATGGTGGCACGCGCCTGTAGTGCCAGCTACTCAGGAGGCTGAGGCAGGAGAATTGCTTGAGCCTGGGAGGCGGAGGTTGCGGTGAGCCCAGATCACGCCTGCCAACAGAGTGAGACTTTGTCTCAAAAAAGGAAAAATAAAAGAGCTTCTTCACGTTTGCTACTTCCAACCCCAACTCTTCCTCTATCGTTCTTTTATTTTTATTATTTATTTATTTTTATTTTTATTTTTTTGAGACAGTCTATTGCTCAGATTGGAGTGCAGTGGCTCAACCTCGGCTCACTGCAGCCTCCACCTCCCAGGTTCAAGCGATTCTTCTATCTCAGTCTCCTGAGTAGCTGGAACTACAGGCAGGCACCACCATGCCCAGCTAAATTTTGTGTTTTTAGTAAAGATGAGGTTTTACTATGTTGGCCAGGCTAGTCTTGAACCCCTGACCTCAAATAATCTGCTTGCCTCAGCCTTCCAACATGCTAGGATTATTGGTGTGAGCCACTGCCGCCAGCCACTTTCCTTCTTTTAATAGTACGCAGCTATGAATTATTTAAATTACAATTGGGTCCTTGGTTGCAAGAGACATTTGCAACATCTCTGTTGAAAGATTAGTATAAAATCTGTGGAGAAACCAGTGTCATCCATCACTGCTGATTATCCTGAGGGCCTGTCCAGCCCTGGTGAGGTACAATTTAACTGTGAAATTAAGTTAAAAGTGCCCTGTATTTCAGCAACAATTCTTTTACAGTTTTTTCCACAGGGAAAACCTGTACAAATGTTTTTCTGTAAGAAAACCTATACAAAAATGAAGTAATTGTTGACTACTACAGATTGTAGCATAGAATTGAAGATAACTCAAGTGACCATCTCATGAGTAACAGGGAAGTGAAGTGTGGAATATGCACAAAAAGGGATTGTATACAGGAGGAATAATTGTATGCAGGAAACTTTTTTTTTTTTTTTTTTTTTTTGGAGACGGAGTTTCGCTCTTGATACCCAGGCTGGAGTGCAATGGCGCGATCCCGGCTCACCGCAACCTCCGCCTCCTGGGTTCAGGCAATTCTGCCTCAGCCTCCTGAGTAGCTGTGATTACAGGCACTCACCACCATGCCCAGCTAATTTTTTGTAGTTTTAGTAGAGACGGGGTTTCACCATGTTGACCAGGATGGTCTCGATCTCTTGACCTCGTGATCCACCCACCTCGGCCTCCCAAAGTGCTGGGATTACAGGCTTCAGCCACCGCGCCCGGCCCAGGAAACTTCTTTAGGTAGAAAGTGACGCTCCCACTTGGCACAAGCTGTCATGGGCTTCACGTGGTTTTCAGAAGATCTTATGGAAAAAGTTTTAGCTCTTTGAAGTCTGAGAGACCAGGCACCCCCCTCTTCTATCCCATAAGGAGCTGAGTTCAGAAGAGGGAAAACAGCCAAATTCAAGAGCAAGCAAGAGGAAGCAACCAGGGGAAGTCTTGGGACCCAGCTGAGGTCCACTGGCAGCAGCCAACACTGTTACAGAGATGCCAGCTCTGCGTGTACAGGCTCTGAGGATACAACAGCCGTGTTCTGGTTTTAGGCTCAGTCTTTAAGAAAGCGATTTTCCCCAGATTCCCCCTTTGTGGGAGCTTTCTTTAAACTAACGCCTATCACAGAGTTTTGAAGAGCTGAACATAGAGTCATTTAGTAAACATTTTGTAGATACTACACCCTCATCTATGTAGGAAAACATGGTTAGGGTTCAAATACATAATGCTGCAATGATAAAAGATGGGAAATAGGAAATTAGTAGCAAAATAAAATTCATATACATTTTAAAAATACTGAATATAGTGTTAGATTTTTTTGCAGATACACATATAAGGAAGAAGGGTCTGACATGTAGAATGAACAGACATACCTTAAATATTTGAGAATGAATGTCGAGGGTAGGGAAGTGGGATTGCATATGAAATGCAGCAGAGAGAGAGTGAGAGTGAGCAAGAGAGAGAGTGTTGCAACAGTTGATGATGCTAGCATGCCAGGAATGAGAGGTACAATTGGTGTAATTTTTCACATTTGTATATTACAAATACATAATTAAATATTATAAGTAACATATAGAACTATAAATAAAATCAAGATCAACTAGCAGTTCCTGACACAGGATCCCACAGTTATCCACTAAAATACTAACTAATGTGGGCAAAAAAAAAAAAAGATAATACAGTAATACAAAAATAATACAAAATAATACAGTAAACCTGTTGCCAGAATCTAGAATGAATTTCTACTCTTAGGTCAAAGAAGGTGGAATATAATGATATTATCTCCTGATAATATTTGGTTTCATGGCATCTGAAAGAAGTTAGGAAGGTGTATTAACCTGCCTCTCCAATCCTGTCTTCAACCCCTGGATTCTAACTGAATGACCAGGATGTGTGTTAACCAAAAAACTGGACCACTATCCCTTGATCATAAAGGGGCTGTTCATAGAGATGACCAGAAAGTAATCTCAGTTCTCACTGTCTATATCAGAGGCTATCCAGAAGTGGACCAAAAATTATCAGTCGAGTCTGTGTGCTGCAGCATTATTTATAATGGTTGTTACTTAGTCCAGTTTTGCTGCTATAGAAAAATGCTTGAGACTGTGTAATTTAGAAATGTGGAAATTTACTTCTCATACTTCTAAAGATTGGGAAGTACAAGATCAAGGTGCTTGCAGGTTTCGTGTCCTATAAAGGCCGTTCTCTCTGCTTCCAAGATGGTGCCTTGCTGCTGCATTCTCTAGGGGGAACTAATGCTGTGTCCTCACATGGTGGAAGATTGAAGGATAAAAAGGGATAGACTCCCTCTGCCAAACCCCTTTAATAAGGCGACCAAGTCCTACTCATGCGAGTGGAGCCCTCGTGATTTAATCACTTCCCAAAGACCAAAACTATTAACATGGCAGCATCAGGGATTAAGTTTTCACATGAATTTTGGAAGGACACTATCATTCAAATCACAGCAGTAGGCTAAAAGCTCAGAAGTCATCTGAGCAACAATAAAATACATTATAGCCATCGGGTGGCATATCATACACCCATTATAATCATGTTTTTGAAGAAGAGTAAGAAACATAAGAAAACATTCATGATATTACCTGAAAAGCACATAAAACAAAACTTATAAAGTACTGTACTATTTTTGTTTAAACATTAAATATATGTATATGTATGATAAGGGTAAATATACCAACATACTGACAATGGATATGTTTGGATGTCAGGAACGGTCATGGTTTTACTTGTTTTCTTTACTCATCTCTATTTCTCTAATTTTTGATAGTTAATGGCATTTCTTTTATAAGTGATAAAAATAAAAGACAGTGGCTTACTCTGTGCTGGGCATGGTTCTAAGTCCTGTGTATACTTCATATGTATAAAGTCTTTTTTATCCTTATAACAGATCTATGAAGCTAGTACCTAATTGTACCTGTCTATCTACAGTTGGAGGTCCCTGAGACAGAAGCTGGGCAAATGGCTCAATGGCACTTGGGCTCAGGAGTCTTACCAGTGTACATGCTGTCACCTGAGTTTCTTTATTCCACGCTTGGAGAAGTCTTAGTGCAACTTTACAATGTAAGATGGTGGTTTCATAATAACAGCTTTGGGCAGGGAGAGTCCACTCGTACCAGGTGAGGGAAACAAAAGAGGGAAGGGAAAGCAAGGGCCTGAAAGACATGACACTCTTTTACCAAGCTAGCACTCTCAGTTCTAGAGCCAAGTAGCAAATACACAGTTGTTTCAAGGAGGAAAGTAGTTTGGCTTATTTTTGTTTTATGTGCTTCTTCCAAGAAGACGATATAAGAAGCAAAAGAGACATATATTAGCTCCATGGTTAGCTACATAAACATCTTCTGAGTTGCAAGTTGAATGCTTTATTAGACACTGACATGGATTGGTTTTTTTGTTTTGTTTTGTTTTGTTTTTTGAGACAGGGTCATGCTCTGTTGCCCAGGCTGGAGTGCAGTGGCTTGATTATGGCTCAATACAGTTTGGACCTCCTGGGCTTAAGCAATCCTCCCCCCTCAGCCTCCAGAGTAGCTGGGACCATAAACATGTGTCACCACACGTGGGGAATTTTTAATTTCTTTTGTAGAGACAGGGTGTCACTATGTGGCCCAGACTTGTCTTCAGCTCCTGGGCTCAAGCAATCCTTATGCCTTGGCTTCTCAAAGTACTGGGTTTGTGGGCATGAGCCACCATGCCTGGCACTGACAATGGTTTTTGATGAAGGGAGTACTCAGTGGGAAGTCTACTTTGGAGAGACCACTGAATGCAGAATTCTTCACCCTTGGGGAAATCCACAGAGAGGCGGGCCTTCATCCCTAGTGAGATCTTGTTGCAGAGATGGGCCAATGTGACTCTGCCTCCAGCCAACTTTGTAGGTAGTATAAGTCTCTGGTCTAGGTGTTGCTCTCATTGTTTTGCTTCATTTATTTGCAATTTTCTGATGTGAAACCCCAGTAAATGTCAGGGTCCAAACAGTAAGGTGAGCCTAGATAAACTGACCAACTCAGACAAAGCTTGTCTTTTCTACCTGAGTGATGATCAGGTGCCATGGTTCAAATGCGTTCACTGCTCCTTCAGCAGTTGGGGTAACTGAAAATGTATCTGTGGATCACCATGCATCTGATTGCTCATTCTGCCCGCTGTGAAAGAGCTAGCCTTTCACAGTGGGCAGACCAAAGCTGCTTGCTTCAAGTTCTGATGCTGGGATCTTTTATTGCCACAAAGACCTGATTACACTTTTAGATGCTTCCTCAGGGCTGTAGGCTCTTGTTAAAACTAACCTGTTGTGGTGCCCTTCGAAGTACTTTTTCTCCAGGGTTGCAGTGAACTGAGAGGTCTTATTTAGCATTTATTAAACAGTAAATAGCTAATTACTCAAAGTAGCTATTTACATATTGAATTTATTTTTCTTGGCATCTTTAATGTCTGATTAACATTTTCTTCCTACAGCTGGAAGGTACTTACGCAGAATAAAACATTCCCTTATTTAATCTCAAGTGGAATATACTATAAGTGTGATCATTTTAATTTGTGTCATTTATTAGCAGGAGAGAGCTATCGTACAGGTGGGATGCTCTATCACATGCCAATTAGCAGGTGGCTTAGAGGACAAGAGGGAAATTCATTTACCAGGGGGATTATAGAAGTCATAGAAGGAGAAGTTCAGCTTTGGGAAAAATAGAAGAAATGACATTGGGATGCCCGATTTTGGAGACTGGGGACAGGGCTTAAAGCAGTAATAATAATACTGTACAGAAATCCTAAGAGAATACTTAAAATAGAAAGTCTGGCATCCTTTTTTTAAAAAAAAAAGTCACTGATTTTTTTTCTAATCATATGAGAACCACAGAAAGTTAATGCTAAAGGAGACCTGGCTGATCTAATTAAAGTGTGTTACGTAAATGAAGAAATGAAGGCATAGAGAAGTCTTGCCCTATTGTACTTTAAATTAGCAATGTGGATAGATGTAAAAAACTTGCCTGCAGTCTTCTATTCCACTGACTGTTTTAGGAGCCCACATGGCAAAATTTCTTGCCTGTAGCATACTTTTCTCAGTTGCTTCCCAGGTGGCCCACATCAGGATGTTTGACTACACTGTACTTATATCTGGGAGACTTCCAAAGTATGTTTTCAAAAGAATAACGTGGCAGGTTCACATATAGGAAGAGAGAGGAAAACAGAATTTCTTCAAGCAGCACATGACTGTATTATTTAGAAATAGCACTGTGGGAAAATGGTGTCCACCACAAAAAGCAGAAGGAGACAGTTTTGCAAGCAAACAGTAAACAACTTGTTTACTGTTATTCTCATTGAACTGCTGAGCTTCTTGTATCCTCTGGCTCCTGGCAGCCAATAGTTAGCTGTACATTGAAGCAATCTCTGTTAGGATTAACTCAAGTGTTTGCCTTATGCCTTACCCAGACCACAGTTGTTTGTTACCCTTCCTAGCCAGATTGGAAAACTTTTAAAACATTGCAAAGCAATTTCTCATTTTGATATGTAAGTACTCAATAAATATTTCTTGAGTGAGTGAATGCAGAGTGCCTTTTATGATTATGCAGGTTGTGCTTCAGAATCCCAGCCAAGGGGCATAAATGGGAGCTGAAATCCAACTGCCCTCTGGTTGCCAAGCCAGGTGCTCTGGCATGTGGCTGTTCCCGAGCTCTTGAAAGAGAGGCTATTTGCTAACTGGTTCACACTCTGAGATGTCTTTTATTCTAATTGGCACAAAGATACAAGACGGGCTAGATGTAACCTAAGAAATGTATGCAACCTGTGATGAAGGGAGCAGTCCTGACCATGAGCTTCATGCCTTGCTAAATATAAATAGCTTTCTAAGTGCTGCTATTGCAATGGGAGCTCCCAGGGATTTATAAGGCATCTAGACAAGTGTCTGAGAATTGCTGATATTTTCTTCCTGTGCATGTATTATTCCTTTTTGATGAATTGGTAATAGTCTTAGAGTTGGCACCACATCATTTAATAATATTTTTTCTCTCTCTCTCTTTATCTCTCTTTTACTCTTTAAGGTTTTCAAATGAATTTCTTACTATTGTATGTATTTGTAGGCATAGAAGCAATATCTCTGTGTCCTTTGACACATAATAGGAGTTCAACAAGTATTTCTTTAAAACACTAGATTGTAAAATCCTCGAAAACAAGAAATATGTCATCTACTTCTGTTTAGGCCTCTTCAGTTTCCAGCACTGCAGGCAGAATTAAGTTTGTTAACTCTTTAGCAAAGTACGGTAAACTGCCTGAATTCCACACTGCTCTTGGAAGTTTTCAGAGACTCCAGCCTTCTTCCCTGGATCAATATATTGGCTGACTTTCCTTAGCAGGCTGTAGGTTTTCTAAAGGGAGTCTGTTACTTAAAGGCAGATATCTTCGACTGGATTTTCTGCCTTTACTCTCTACCATTCTCTACCCTACTCCGGGCCTTGGGAGGCTGATTTATATGAACTGCACAATCAAACTCTCATGCCCTCAGGCTTCTGGTTGGATTTAGTCAGTGGGGAGCCCTGGTAGGAGGTTGGAGGGGAGTGGACATTGAGATCTGACTGTTTATTCCCCTAGCTTTTTCCCTGGGAAGTCGCTTCAACGTTGTGTGTTCCGCCATCTAAGGTCTCAAGTTGTACAGTCTCACCACTCTAAGTGACAGTGACTGTTCCCTTGTCTCACTCCACCGGGTCCAGGGATAATGGTGGCATGGCTGTTACTTGTAGCAAGTTATTTTGCTATTCCTTGTAGTTTTCCTACATCCCTATCTCCATCTTTATAAATAGTTACTTTATTATGCCCTCTTTAAATTACCCTTGAGTGTGTCAGTCATTTCACCTTGCACCCAATGTGGGATTAACTAGCACCATGCTAAGACACAGGTAAAAGACGTGAAGCGGCAGGAGTCCCTGCCCTGCACGTTTGTCCTACTGTTTGCTGTCTTAGAATAGCCCTCTAACTTGGTCTTCTGGTCCTCTCATTTTTAACCCCACGTTCAGTCTTTGCATTTTGGTTTACCAGCTTTCTTCATGTGACCCTCAGCTCCAGGGTCTGGTGCAATGTTATTTTCTTCACTTGGATTCAACCATGTTTGGAATGATTTTACCTCCCTTTCATATCCCTGGAGGACACTACCCAGAATTTTCTGGGACTTCTTCCTTTATGACACCAACCGTTGAAGATAGATTTCTGACAAGTCACAACTATATTAGCAGTAAGCAACTTATACATCCCTTTTCTTCTTTACAAATGACAGTTGTTGAGAGTGATCTCACCTTTTTCCGTTTATAAGAAGACTCCTTCCTATATTGCATCAGCTTTAACTTCCGCCTGTTCCCTGCTACCCAGGGTTAGTGTCTTGGAGTACATATGTTACAAAGTTACTGGCCCTCAGTCTAACAGAGCAACAACTTTAACAGATTAATTCCTCAAGCTTGGGACCTTGGGTTATATAAAATTAAATGAGTTCCCTGATGTTACCAGTTCTATAAATCCAACATTCTGTTGTATTTACATAAAATGAAGGTTCATTAAATTCTATCCTCCTTGTACTCTAGCCCCAAAATGGTATTGTAAATTTTCTTCTTCTGGGGTTCTTAATGATCCAAAGTATACTCTTTCAGGTGATCCACTGGCAGTGTTTTGAAATATAGAAGTGTTGCCCACAACTGTAGATTTTTTTTTAACAAAACATCTGGCTGTTGCTTTTTGTAGGTTTGTCTTGAAATCTGTGTAAGTGAACTAGTAAATACTAAATACTGAGACATGATAGATAAAAATATTAATGTCTCTTTTGTTTGCATGTGAGGTGAAGGTCTTGCTCAGGAAATATTCAGGGGAAGGTAAAAGGCTGTTGAAGTAATAGGGTTTCTATGCTCCTTAAATGTCAAGTCAGAATCAGTAACAGCACTGCAACCTGATCCTAGTAGCAATGACGTGTAAGAATGGGATACACTCCAGTATAGCCTTCTGCAGGGCATGAATGGGGAAGTAATTGACGAGGACCTATCAATAAATAATTCAGGTGACTTTGAGTTCAATACTAGTATTTACTGGGAATCAGAGTGGGTCTTTGACAGACATGCAGATACAGAATCTGCTAGAGATCTCACTGATATGTACATTTGAGTCACAACTGCCCTATAAGAATTTATAGGTGTCAGACAGTGTTCCCAATTTCACTGTTTCATGAGAGTGGTGTCCTTATGAGAACAGATCAAGAAAATTTCAGGCTACCGGTAGACTACCCCATCATCTAAAAGTCTCCAAGGCATTAAGAAGGCCCCTAAGATGATCCCCTGAAAGTCATCAGAACTTGAAATGATAGAAAAATGTTTTTACCTCAGAGGCTTCTGAGAATTGGTTAGGAGAGAAAGGAAAACACAAACCTATCTTCTTCTTGATCTAGGAAATTGTAATAGAATAGATGAGAAGTAGTGACAAATAAATGGATGAACATTAACTATTTACAATAGCAAAGACTTAAAATGAATCCAAATGCCCATCAATGATAGACTGGATAAAGAGAATGTGGCACATATACACCATGGAATACTATGCCGCCGCAAAAAATGAGTTCATGTCCTTTGCAGGGACATTGATGAAGTTGGAAGCTAACATTCTCAGCAAACTAACACAGAAACATAAAACCAAACACCATATGTTCTCAGTCATAAGTGGGAGTTGAACAATGAGAACACATGGACACAGGGAGAGGAACATCATAGACCGGGACCAGTCGGGGGTGGGGAATAAGGGGAGGGAGAGCATTAGGACAAATACCGAATGCATATGGGGTTTGAAACTTAGAGGACAAGTTGATGGGTGCAGCAAACCACTATGGCACATGTATACCTGTGTAACAAACCTGCACATTCCGCTCATGTATCCCAGAAGCTAAAGTAAAATTAAAAAAAGAATATAAAAAAGAAAGAAATTTAATTCCCATCCTTACTCCCCTCCACCCCCCAAAAAAGGAAGAATGAGCCTTAGTTTGCTGGATCTGATCGTGACAATGGGGGGTTGGAAAGGGTGGGAGTCCTGGGAACAGATGGGTGGCAGTGTTGCCATTAGTATGCTTGAATCAGGAACCAAACATAGAGGTGGCTTCAGAATGTTTCTTTCTTAAAGAAAACAAATAGAAAGCAAGAAGATATCATCTCCTCACAGCCATCTTTGGTTCTGCCAGAGTGTCTTCACTAAACTCTGTAACTTCCCTTCTCTGCACCACTAAGTCCTTCCCGTTCTCCTCCAGAAAGCCTCCCCTGACTAACCTGGCCGACTGCAAACTCCTTCACCCAGGTGTTGCCTCTCCTTTAACACTTACATGTTCCTATCTTGTACGTTTGGTCCTCTTACATTTAGATTACAGTCTCATGAAATGAGGGGAAGAATTTCTTCTTTAATTCTCCTCCATCAGTTCTGAATCTGCCTTATGAAAGTAAGTGCTTGATAAATACCTTGATGGACAGGCTAATAAAATAACACATAATAAATGCACTGGTTGTTAAATTGATCCTGACACTGCCATTTATTTTGGAATATTCCCAGTGAGCAAAGTCAGGTCATTTTGGCCACGAACATTGGCTACTTATCTATTTGTCTATTTGCTGATATTGTGCCAGGCATTTGATCTTAGAGAGTCACCTGAAATATATTGCACATGTAGTAAGTTTTCTAGGTGTTCTGTCACGTTCAATATGTATTAAATTATTAAGCAATAAATGGATACTTTGCTAGGATGGCCTGCTCTATGAATATATATTGAATGAATAAATGCAGTGAGAAAAAAAAGGATAAATGAATGAATCATTAATTGATGCCCTGTATCCCCAGAATCCCTCTAATCATTGGACTTGAATCTTCCACACTGTAGATTGAGCCTCGTGCCAGACTTTGTTACCTAGCACAAGGAATGAGAGGAATCCTGTCAGGAGGTCTTAAATTCATGGTCAACCTAGTCCTTTTGCAGGTCATGCTTTGAACTGGTAACTGAGTTCCTATATGGCGTGTCTGTGACAAAGTCTCTGTTCAATGCTGTGTCCCAAACTGGATTTCCTATCTCCAAACTTCAGGCTCCTCTTTACTGTATCTCTGATTCCTCATTCTATGCTTCCTAGTGCCATACTAGCCCAGTTAAGGGGATTAGATTTGATCCCATAGTCATTGGTAAGCCATTGAAGGGCTTTAAATCTAAATGTGTTCATCTTTCAGTCAAAGCCCACTGCTGTTTGGATAAGCTCCCAGCTCGTCAGCACAGCACGCAAAGTCACCCAGCATCCAGACAGTGTCAAACTCTCCTGCTTCTTTCTCTGTCACTCTTCCCAGCAGTCTCCATTACTTCTAGAATTTGCCACTTTCCTTCACTCCTGGCCTCTCCAATATGGACTGTTTTCCCTCTCGTCTTTCCCTGGTTAACTCCCACTTAGTTTAGATTTCACCTTAGATATCACTTCCTCTGGTAAACTTCCTGTAATAAATCCTCCAGTGTATTCCTAGGGTACCATGTAATTGCCTCATCGAAGCATAATATCACATTGATTTTGAATACCTTATATTTCTATTCATTAGATGCTAACTTGCATGAGGACTGGGACCATGATAGTCTTCTGTGCCATTTTATTTTCAATGATTAATTTTCGAATTGAGAATAAGCGTATGGATGAATGGATGGTGATATGGTTTGGTTCTGTGTCCCTACCCAAATCTCATGTTGAATTGTAATTTCCAGTGTTAGGGAAGGGACCTGGTGGGAGGTGACTGGATCATGAAGGTGTATTTCCCACTTGTTCTCATGAGACCCGAGGGTTTAAAAGTGTTTGGCACTTCCCCCTTTGCTCTCTCTCTCTCTCCTGCCGTGATTGTAAGTGTCCTGAGGGCTCCCTAGTCATGCTTTCTGTACATCCTGTGGAACAATGAGTCAATTAAACTGCTTTTCTTCATAAACTACTCATGTAGTTCTTTTTTTTTTTTTTTTTGGAGACGGAGTTTCGCTCTTGTTACCCAGGCTGGAGTGCAATGCCGCGATCTCGGCTCACGGCAACCTCTGCCTCCTGGGTTCAGGAAATTCTCCTGCCTCAGCCTCCTTAGTAGCTAGGATTACAGGCACGTGCCACCATGCCCAGCTAAATTTTTTTTGTAGTTTTAGTAGAGACGGGGTTTCACCATGTTGACCGGGATGGTCTCGATCTCTTGACCTCGTGATCCACCCGCCTAGGCCTCCCAAAGTGTGGGGATTACAGGCGTGAGCCACCGCGCCCGGCCTCATGTAGTTCTTTATAGCAATGTGAGAACTGACTTATACAGAGGATATCAATCTCTTTCCTACTTAGATATCCTGCCATTATATTTTGGATTCCTGAGATTGTATAGAATCCAAACATGATCTAGAATAAAGAAATACATGTGGGTTTCTTATAGGCTTTTGAAAGGGCAGGTGTTACAATGACAGAGAGAGAGAAAAATGGAGATCAGAGCAGGTGTCAAGAACCCAAGTAAAGCTTTACCTTACTTAATAGAAAATACATGTTCTAGCAATGTACTCAATAAACTAAACTCTTACTGAACAAAATGAAGCTACTTAAAATCAAGGGGCATTTGACAGATGATATAGCATGGTGATTCCTACTTAAGCCCAGGTGTCATCTTGTTTGCCTGTTCTCAACATGGGTAAAGCACTCAGAACACTCAGTTTATCAAGAGACAGGAATCTCTTGGTGTGGGGAAGATGTTCCATTAATTTCAGAGCCTCACGTCTTTAATGAAAGAAAAATCCACTTTTCCTAATTTGTAAATTTGGGGCTTTACAAAATGGATTTTCATTAGGTGCTTCTTGATGACTTAGAAAAGGTTTATTGGATGAATTGACAAATTGATAAAAGTGAAAAGGTTGAAGATAAAACAGATGTGAGGATCATGCAGGGACATAGAAGTCTCTTTGAGTCTTCTAAAATCACTGTAGCGAGCAGATGCTCAGATAAGTTGAAGCAATAATGATTCTTCCCAAATTTTAATTTGGGTTTGGAATATATCATTCTTAAGTATGCACAGTATATCAGGGCTCTTGCCTTTGTGGAAAGGGGAGTGAGTTTTTAAAAAAAGGAGATTGACTTCCTAGATGGCAGGGACATGCTTTCATTTCAGAGGAACTGCCCTTGTAACTGACTCGGAGCAGTGTTGCCAGGAGCAGGCTGCTGGAGCCTGCAACAGATGCTGCTCTGCATATGGCTGCCTTCACAACTTTCAAGAAAATGGGTTACTCAAACCCACCTACCTGTCCGTCTTCAGCTGGTGTGTCTTCCTTCAGCTGGTGTGTACAGCTGAAAGGAAAACAGAATGTTCTGAAGGGGAAATAAATTGGTGCTTTGTTCTCTGGGATTTTATATAACTCTCACCTCCAGGATGTTAGAAATACCATGTTTCCCAAACACTTCTCACTTGGAAATGTACACCTTGGCTATGCTGAGGCCCTTAGGGCTCCAGCTTTCCTTTTTTACTTGTCATTCTGTTTTGCCATTGCATAAAGTGTGAACTTAGGAGTGTGGCTGTCTGAGACATGGGGACAAAGGCAGCTTTTGAGTCATTAGAATGGCTGAAAGCCAGTTATTTTTCTCCTCCTCTGCTGTGGCTCTGAAGTTAACTGCTTGCTGCCATTTCTCAGGGTGAAAAGGGGGAGCTGTCCCTTTCAAGGACCATGAGTCTAGGACCCCTTTTCTTTACCACCTGGAAGCTTTACCACTCTTATCACCGTTTATATTTCGCTTCCATGAAAAATGCAAATTTACAATGTGTGAAGGAAATTCAGGATTCTATCTGTATGCAATTGAGGCAAATTGAACATAGATCTCATGTTATCCAGTACTTTTTAGTTTGAGTTTAGAGTTTTTAAATTTGTTCCTTCTGTTTTGAATCCTTTTATTCTTTAGATCTTTCTCTTAGATTCCAGTTGCTTCAGGGAAAGATCTGAACAGTTTAGTGTAGTTTCTCTCCTGTTGTACTCTATGATCGAACTACCTTTTGTGTAAATTTGATTTCTGGAGGAATACATTATTTCTTATTTGAGTAGATCACAGTTCGGAAGTCTTCAAGACCACACTTACTTCTAACACCAACTACACGTTTGAGGGACTCCCCAAGATCACACTCACATCTAACATTAGCTGAAAGTTCATGGTTTCTCAGGACCACATTGAGGTTCAATCATTTGCTAGATGGACTCAGAGAACTCACTGAGAGCTGTTATAGTCATGGTTATACTTTATACAACAAGAGGATACATTACAATCAACCAAGGGAAGAGGGGCATAGGGTATGGTCCAGGAAGGTTGTAAGCATAGAGTTTCTCGTTGTCTTCTCAGTAAAGTTGTGTTGACAGCACTTGTTTCAGCAATGACGTGTGATGATACACACAAAGCACTGACAACCGGAGAAACTCATCCCTTTTTTGGTGTCAGGAGTTTTACTGGGGCTCAGCCATGTAAACATGGCTGACCACCAGGGTGGCTGACTTTAGTCTTCAGCTTCTCCAAAGGTTAAGCTGCCACTGCATGTTCTAAAGCCCCCCTCTCCACCATAAGTCACATTTTTAACATAGACCCTGGCATGGCCCAAGGCCCACAGGTAAACAAAGACATTCTTATGAGGCAGGACATTCTACAGTGATAGAGGTTACCTCCTAGGAGCCAAATGTGTCTTTGTGCAAGACGAACCCCTTGCTGCCCAGATACTTTATGCCTCCAGCTGAAAATGTCTGGCTTTCTAGTTGTTTCACTAATTCAACTGGTATCTGCCACTTATTTTCTATCTTTTTTCAGAGCTTTTTTTTCTAGCCTCTATTATGAAATAATTTTGTTCTTCCCCAGCTACTGGTTTTCTTAGGGTTTTGATGTTGTTGTTGTTTTATTTTTTTAACCACCAGAAGGTTTGTTTGTTTGAGATAAATGAAGATTTGGGATCTCCTTCTTGACAACTTTGTTATTGGGGGGAATGATTCAAACGGCAAATCTCCAACTGAATTCTCATACATGCAAATTCTTATTAGTAGGCATGTAAGACATTAGTTTTTATTTTTATTTTTAAATAGCAGAACCTTTCAAACCTTGATAAAGTCTTGATTTTCTTTCCTTTTAAGGCATTCTGCCAACCTTGAGCAAAGGTTTACTTGAGGCAGATGTGAAATATTCTAGCTTCATGACTCGTGTAAATAGGTGACAGAATTCCATTTGAGTCTGAATATAGAACCCAGTGCCTGGGCCTAAGGTACCCTTTCCCAGGGCTGAAGGTTGCCATTCTCCTCAGATCTTTATACTCAGTCTAGCAAAGGCAGAGGTACTGATAGGAGATACTGCCAATCTTCAACTCACTTCACCAATGGGAAGGTATTTCTTGTGTAATTATAAAACCCTTCAGGGATGGTAAAGGCATCAAGAGAGTTGAGGTGGTCACTTTCTGAAGTGTGGACTCTTGATTATTCTTTCAAATCTTACCTAAACACTGTGTAGTGTGTAATCCGAATTAGAATACATCAATTGTTAACTAATTGTCCTTAGGATATACGTGAAAAGTAGCCTGTGGCTATAGCATGCAATCTGTGCTGGAATACTTTAAAGTACACATTAGACAATGTAAAAGTCTCTTCAAGAAGTAGCTGTTTCTTCAGCCTCTCCATTTTCACAAGTCCACCCTGGATATTCATTCCCTCTCTCCCTCTTTTTCTCTCTCTCTGTCTCCCTCCCTCCCTCCCTCTTTCCCTCCTTCCTTCTCCCTCCCTCCCTCCCTCCCTCCCTCCCTCCCTCCCT
>NW_022437003.1:5965004-6113545 GCF_009761245.1 Sapajus apella | reverse complement strand
CTCCCTCCCTCCCTCCCTCCCTCCCTCCCTCCCTCCCTCCCTCCTTCCTTCCTTCCTTCCTTCCTTCCTTCCTTCCTTCCTTCCTTCCTTCCTTCCTTCTTTCCTTCCTTCCTTCCTTCTTTCCCCCACTTTTGCCAAAAGACCCCTTGGCTTCCCACATTTCCCTTCTCTCACCATCAGTACTCTAGTCCAATTTGGGCCCACCTATGCCAGCATTAGACAAGAAAAAGTCACCCATTCTAGCAAATTTGGTTGATGCATTATTCTTAAAGCAGTTAAGGAATCACACACTTATGGCTTTCCTATTCATCCAATAAATATCTATAAAAACGTACTCCTTGTCCGCAGACATCTTTTTTGTTGTTAAGTTCAGTGATTCTCAAAAAGTGCTCCATTAACTCCTGGTATTCTTCAAGACACATTTAGAGGATCCATAAGGTCAAAACTATTTTTATAGTAACGCTGAGGTATTATTTGCCATTTTCACTTTGCTGACATTTGCAGTGATGATAAATAAAAAGTAATAATCTGTAAAACTTCTAGTATCTTAACAACGATTAATACAATAGCAACAAACTGAAGAGAGGTTACTACAGGTTTCACAGCAAAAATAATAAGAAGAAATAATAATAATTAAAAAGCCAAGTTATTCTTAACCATGTCTTCAATTAAACAATAAAATTCATTAATTTTATTAAATATTGAGCCTCAAATATACAATTTTAAAATATTTTGTGTGACAACATGGGAAATATCCATAGGGAATTTCTGCTTTATATTGAAGTACAAAGGTTGTCTTTTGATTGAGTTGTGAGCTGACCAATCAGCTTTTTGCATGGATATTATTTTTACTCAAAAAACAAAACAAAGAAAAAAAAAAAAACCTCCACCAGTACACAAACTATGGCTTTTCAGAGTTATGCATTTGATAGACATTTCCTTGAAAATGCCAGTTCAAGAAAACAGACCATGGTATGTGTTGCCATTATGAAATTTGAGCTTTCAGGTAAAAATTTGACTTTTTCAAAACTTGTATCCATGAGCTTTATGGCTTTCTAATTCTTACTGATTTTCTGATAAACTCAATGATGAGATCAACAAATGTGCCTTTTTGACATTTTATAATGAAAGATACAATATATCTTTCATATTTAACATTTGGAAGATGGGCAAAACTCAATAATCAATATTTTCTAACATATCATTGCATGATATCACAAATTCATGTGTAGCATACTATTCCATGTACAAGGCAGACAAATGGATTTTAATGTAGTAAAAGTGTTTACTTATGATTTAAGATTCCACATTATATCTAAACTTTAGAGAACTTTCACTTAATGAGTTTTGGTATAGTTTCAAAAAAGGATACCTGGAATTATCTGAAAAGGGCTATTAGAATACTCCTTTTCCTTTCCTCAAATATTTATCTGTGTGAATTCATATTTTTTTTCATATCCTTCAGGAAGAGAAGCATGTCTCAACAGACTAAATACAAAAACATATATGTGAATCAGCTGTTTCTATTAAGTCAGACATTGAAGAGATTTGCCAAAATGTAAAAGATCATCACTTTTCTCACAAATTTTTCTTTTGGGAAATATAATTATTTTTATAAAATATTTTTGATATTGTTTATTTTAAATAAATAAGTGGATGTGTTTACATTTTTTAAGTTTTAATTCTAATAAAGTAAATAGTGGCAAATATAACTTGTATAAACAAAACTCCTTGGAGCCTAGATAATTTTAGATTTTATTCATGTTCTGAGACCTAAATTTTGATAACATGGTTTTAGAGAAAGGGAATCAGCAGCAGCAGCTTGCCATACAACCCTTAAGAACAGGAAGTGGTCAGAGGAGCCAGTGCACATCATGCCTAGGAGGAAAGTCCTCAGGAATGTTTCACAGGCTTGAGTGAAAGGCAGGAAGTCAGGAACAGAAGGGCTCAGAACTCCATCAATTAATGAAACACAAGTTGATATGAGACCAAAAGGCCTAGGGTTACAGTCCCAGTCAGAACAAGGGAGCTATATGCAAGCTGTGGGGACAGGTAACCTGGTTCAACTACAGTCAAATCAGATATCTTGACAAATTCATTGTGATACCATGCTAATGCACTTTGAATACTACATTTACATTTAGAGAAATAGTTCTTAATTTCGTTTCTCTAAAGATCAGTTTGCGTGTAGGTGGTCAACACCAGATGTTTGTGAAATCCTAGTATCTTATTCTGCTTGTTAGAATCATACCTTAATACTAATATTCTGCTCTGGGAATTTTGTAGGTAATATTCTATGGATTAGCAATGATTATTAAAATATCTTTTAACCATTGAGGCTATATAAGCCATTGTACCCACTGCTTAAATCTCTTTCTGTCTCTCTCCTTCTCTCTCTCTCTCTCTCAGACACACACACACTCACTCACAAAAGTGCTTAAGGATGGGTCTAGGGAGATGTGATATCCCATGTGAAAACCCTAAGCAAAATCTTTGAGGTCGATAAACTAAACACACAGACACACACACACACACACACACACACACGCACACACACACAATGTTTATAAACCTTTGTCTTTCAAAATAATGCTCTGCCTAACTTTCCCCCCAGTTCAGGTATATCACTTAAGTGTTGCTTTGTCTTTAATGCCATGTTTTTCTCAGTTGCTCTGTATGATTAAATCCCACTACACCTCTTCCCTGTATTATTTTTCTCCAGCTTTTCCCTATTGTCAATCTCCTCCTCCCCACCCTGTTGATGCAAATAGGGTGTCATCTTTTTGTGGCTTTTGTTTTTGTGGTGGTCTTTGACCCTGCTCTCCTTTTCTTGAGCGACAGGGTCAAAATAGTTTCCTGGTTTTGTTTAGTCTGAAGGTGGCATTGTATATTTGCCTTTAAATCCCTCCCTGGAAAAACCTTGCTTTCCCTTAGAAGCTGGCTAACCCGGCTCCCAAGTCACACCTGCTTCCAGCTGCCACATTTCATGAGCCTGCTGTGCTAAAACACATTCAAATGGCAGGTGCTGACAATTTTACATGATCCCAAAAGCCAGAGAAGCTGGATCAAGAGGAAGCTTTTTACCCTGTGAAAATCACACTGAAGAGAAGTGAAAGAATTCAGCTCTTTATTAGCCATTTTGAGTTCTCTGTCTTGAGGAGCTGAGAAAGCATGCCTCCATGAGTTTGAAGCAGAGTATTAAGTGGTTGATAAAAGACTGAAATTTATAGGCAAAGTCGAATGTACAGAAGGGTGGCTTTATTTCTCCTAAAGTAGAATCTGGTTTCTAAGTTAGTGTAAAATCCCAATCGGCTGGGCACACACCTGTATTCCCAGCAATTTGGGAGGCTGAGGTAGGCGGATCACAAGGTCAGAAGTTTGAGACCAGCCTGGCCAACATGGTGAAAACCAGTCTCTACTAAAATTAGCAAAAATTAGCCAGGTGTAGTGGTAGGCACCTGTAATCCCAGTTACTCAGGAGGCTGAGACAGGAGAATTGCTTGAATCCGGGAAGCAGAGGTTGGCGTGAGCCAAGATCGTGCCATTACACTCCAGCCTGGTTGAGAAGAGCAAAACTCCATCTCAAAAAATAAATCTCAATCAAGACATCTTTCCTTTTCAAATATTCTTCCTTCTTCTGCCCCATGACGATGTGGGGATGGAGAATGAGAACTTCCATGGAACAAGGAAGTTTCTGCTTTGCAGACTGTCTCTGTTCCTTGTGTCCTTCCTGTCTCTGCTGAGGTATGTTCTCTCCCTGGGGCTGTGGTTTTCAGGTTCTGTCTCTCATGTGCCCATTGTTTTTTGCTCTGAGTGAGGATGCCAGGACTATTCTAGGTTGCTGGGCCATCTGCTGACCAAATTCCCCATCTCAGTTCTCAGGGCACTCTTTGAAGTTCAATGACACCATCTAGCTGACTCATGGTTTTGAACTTACTCTGAATTATCTGTCCTGAGACCTCCCTGACCCTTGCTTTGGCAACCTCTGGCAGGAAATTCTACTCTAGATTCTTAGCGAACCCATGTACCCATCTTGGGCTGGTGAATGAATTGGGTGATAGGAAGTTTTCCAAATATTCTCCATGCCATGCTTTTATCGTGGGAGATCAGGGGTAGGTATGTCGGGGGACTTCTGCAGTCCCTGACTGCCCACACCTGTCTTCCAGCTCACATCGAGGCTGCTTGCACAAGGCTGAGCTGGGCCTGCAATTAGTTCTGTAGACTAATAGGATTGAGGGCTTGCTGTGCTTTCCTTACCCAAGAGACCTTTTTTACCTGCTTTGTTTGGCTTTATAGGACCTAGGAGTAGGATAATTTGAATAAGCATGACATCCTTAAAGATTCTAATTTGGCTCATAAGAGCATCTGAAACTTTGGCCCAATGCCAAATTCAGTATCATGCATGTAACATATTCATCACATGTTCTGAACTCTTTAGATCATCACACCTAGCATTCAAAAATTCTAACTTCCAAATAGTCCTGGGTGGCTTATTGTAACTTCTAATAGTTAATTTTACACGCTAATGTGCTCTAGTCATCTATGATTTGGTAATTGGCTTATTTAAGAAAAAAAACATTTAAAGGTCCTATCCATGCATCAAAAATAAAATATAATTTCTGATAAACTTGGCCACTTGTATTAACTCTATTTCCACATGAGCAGCTACATAAAATAATTTATTTCAGTTGATGATTTAACAATAGAAGATGTAGTTCAAATAACTGAAGCAGAGATTGCTGAGGAGATTCAGAATGCTTAGAAGCTGAATATCTGCTTGCTGTCCTCAAAATTAGCAAAGTATAAAGTTTCATAACTGGGATCTAGCATCTCCTCTTCTCAGATGCTGGAATAAGTTCAGAGAAACAAATATCTCTTTTGATTTGACAATGCTGGTCTCTTAACCCTATCAGGAAAGATGGAAGGTGAGTTACAAATTAAAACATATACTGAGAAAATTATCTTCAGTAACCGTAAATGACTCTAATGTGTAGGCATATGTTAACTTTTATTGGAAATAAGATACTAAACTTTCTTTCCTAGCCAGATAACAGAAAAATAGTAAACGTATTTGAAGATGTGAATATTTACAGTTTTGAACCTATGGATACATTCCTACTGCTAAGTGGAGGAGGAGTATGTTCACTGTTATTAGAAAATTAACTGTAAGGCAAGAGCAGGTTTAGAACTAGAGTTATTAATACAAGTAGCATTTGTATCACAACTTATAGCTTATAAAACATTGCTATTTGATCCTCACAACAACATTTTAAGGGAAATGTGTGTTCCAATAATTTACTAGTGAACCCAGGTGTTGACACTTTTACTAAGATAAATCAAGTGGGAAATAAAACAGGATTTAAATTTTATAACAATTATTTTGCAAAATGATTTCCTAATCATAGATATTGGGCTGCATTTATGTACATTCTTTTATCCAATATTTTTAAAGTCATGAAATGATGTCACCTCTATAAAACAACTTGGTTACCAACTTGGTTGGTTAACTCAGATTCATTTGTTAGAAAAGTTTAGAAAAAAATTAAATATATAGAAAAGTAAACAGAATGGTATAACGAACACCCATGTATTCAGTAGCCACTGGTAATAATTGTGTGCATTTCACCATACTTGCTTTATACCCTTTTGCTATATCACTTAAACTAAGTTATAGACTTTATGATATTTCACTTCTAACTGCTTTAGAAGACTCTCTCTAATATAGATATATTACTACTTCTCCACTATTATATAATTAACTCTAATTCCCCAATAATTTTTCTATTTCTCTTTTTTAATTTTTATTTTTTTGGGGTACACAGTAGGTATATACATTCATGGGTTACATGAGATCTTTCGATACAGGCATACAATGTGTAATACTCACATCAGGGTAAGTGGGCATCCATCGCCTCAAGCATTTATGCTTTCTTTACAAGCAATGTAATTATACTCATTTAGTTATTTTTAAATGTACAATAAACTATTGTTGGCCCTAGTCACCGTGTTGTGCTATCAAATACTCTTATCGTATTCATTCTAACTATATATTTGTACCCCTTAACCATCCCTACTTCCTACCCCACCCCCTACTACCCTTCCCAGCCTCTGGTAACCATTCTTTTACTCTCTATCTCCATGAGTTCAATTGTTTTAATTTGTGGCCACACAAATAAATGGGAACATGTGACGTTTCTCTGTCTGTGAACGACTGACTTCACTTAACATCGTGACTTCCAGTTCTATCCATTGTTTTTGGAAATGACAGGATCTCATTCTTATGGCTCAGTAGTGTTTTTTTTTTTCATTTATTTATTTTATTGCATTTTAGGTTTTGGGGTACATGTGAAGAACTTGCAAGATTGTTGCATAGGTACACACATGGCAGTGTGATTTGCTGCCTTCCTCCCCATCACCTACATCTGGCATCTCTCCCCTTGCTATCTCTCCCCAGCTCCCCACCCCCGACCGTCCCTCTCCCATTTCTCCCCAACTGACCCCAGTGTGTAGTGTTCCCCTCCCTATGTCCATGTGTTCTCATTGTTCAACACCCACCTATGAGTGAGAACATGCGGTGTTTGATCTTCTGCTCTTCTGTCAGTTTGCTGAGAATGATGGCTTCCAGGTTCATCCATGTCCCTACAAAGGACACAAACTCATCATTTTTGATGGCTGCATAATATTCCACGGTGTATATATGCCACATTTTCCCTGTCCAGTCTATCATCGATGGGCCTCAAGGACCTAGAAATAGAAATTCCATTTGACCCAGCAATCCCATTACTGGGTATATATTCAGTAGTGTTACTCCATTGTGTATATGGACCACATTTTCTTTATCCATTCATCTGTTGGTAGACACTTAAGTTGCTTCCATATCTTAGCTGTTGTGAATAGTGCTGTGATAAACACGAAAGTGCAGCTGTCTTTTTGATATAGTTTTACTTACTTTTGGGCATATACCTAGCAGTGGAATAATGGATCATATGGTAGCTTTATTTTTATTTTCTTGAGGAACCTCCAAACTATTCTTCACAGTAGTTATACAAATTTACATCCTCACCAACAGTGTACAAGGTTTCCTTTTTCTTCACATTCTCAATGGCATTTACTATTGCCTGTCATTTGGATAAAAGTCATTTTAACTAGGATGAGCTGACATCTCATTATAGATTTTATTTGCATTTTTATGATAATTGACGATGTGGAGAACCTTTTCATATACCTGTTTGCCCTTGTTTTTCTTCTTTTGAGAAGCATCTATGTAGATCTTTTGTCCATTTTTTTAATCAGATGATTAGGTTTTTTTCTATAGAGTTGCTTGAGCCCCTTATATATTCTGGTTATTAATTCCTTGTCAGATGAATAGTTTGCAAATATTTTCTCCTATGAATTTTCTGTTCACTTTGTTGATTATTTCCTTTGTTTTGCAGAAGCTTTTAACTTGATGTGATCATATTTATCCATGTTTGCTTTGGTTGCCTGTGCTTGTAGAGTATTACTCAAAAGATCTTTGTCCAGAAAAAAAATCTTTGTCCTAGAGAGTTTCCCCAATGTTTTGAGTACTTTCATAGTTTGATGTCTTAGATTTAAGTCCTTAATTCAATGTGATTTGATTTTGTATACTGTGAGAGAGAGAGTTCTAGAATCCTTCTTCTGTATCATATGGATACAGTTTCCCCAGCACTATTTATTGAAGAAATTGTCTTTTCTTCAATGTATGTTATTGACACCTTTGTCAAAAATGGATTCACTGTAGATGTATGGATTTGTTTCTGAGTTCTCTGTTGTATTCCATTGGTCTTTGTGTCTGTTTTTATGTCAGTATCATGCTGTTTTGGTGACTACAGCTCTGTAGTATAATTTGAAGTCAGGTAATGTGATTCCTCCAGTTTTTTTCTTTTTGCTCAGAATGGCTTTGGCTATTCTGGGTATTTTATTGTTCCATATACATTATAGGATTGGTTTTCCTATTTCCGTGAAGAATGCTTTTGGTATTGTGATAGGAATTGCATTGAATCTGTAGATTGCTTTGGGTAGTATGGTTATTTTAACAATATTGAATCTTCCAACCCATGAACATGGAATATCTTTTCATTTCTTTGTGTTCTCTTTAATTTCTGTCATCAATGTTTTATAGTCTTTATTGTAGAGATCTTTTACTTTGGTTAAGTTTATTCTTAGGTGTTTTAATTTATTTGTAGTTATTGTAAATGAAATTACTTTCTTGATTTCTTTTTTAAATTGTTCACTGTTAGCATACAGAATTTTTGCTAATTAGTGTATATTGATTTTGTATCCTGAAAATTTACTGAATTTGTTTATCAATTCCAATAGTTTTTTGTGGAGTCATTAGGTTTTCTTAAATACAAGACTATGTTATCTGCAAACAGGGGTGATTTTACTTCTTCTTTTCAATTTTAGGTGCCTTTTATTTCTTTCTCTGATTGTTCTAGCTAGGACTTCCAGTATTATGTTGAATAACTATGGTGAAAATGCTCATGTTTGTCCTGACCCAGATCTTAGAGTAAAGGCTTTCAGTTTTTCCCCATTCAGTAGGATACAAGATATGGGTGTGTTGTATATGGATTTTATTGTGCTGAGGTATGTTTCTTCTATGCTCAATTTTTCCTGGGGCTTTTATCATGAAGAGATGTTGGGTTGTATCCAGTGCTTTTTCAGCATCAGTTGAAATGATCACATACTTTTTTGTCCTTCATTCTGTTGACATGATGAACCATATTGACTGATTTTCATGTATCAAACCATTCTTGCATTCCTGGCATAAATGACACTTGGTCATGATAGATTATCTTTTTAACATGTTGTTGAATTCATTTTGCTAGCATTTTGTTGAGTATTTTTACATCAATGTTTATCAAGGATATTGGCCTGCCGTTTTCTTTTTCTGAGGTGTCTTTGTCTGGTTTTGGTATTAAGGCGGTACTATCCTCATAGAATGAGCTTTGAAGTATTCCATCCTCCTCTATTTTTTTTTTAATACCTTGAGTAGGATAGTTTTTTAAATGTCAAAATTCAGCAGTGATGTCATTGAGTTCTGCACTTTTCTTTGCTGGGGGACTTTATTACTGCTTTGATCTCATTACTTGTTATTGGTCTGTTCAGGTTTTGAATTTCTTCATAGTTTGATATTGGTAGGTTGTGGATATCTAGGAATTTATTCACATCTTCTAATGTTTTGGCATATAGTTGCTCATAGTAGCCTCTAATGATCCTTTGAATTTCTGCAGTATTGGTTGTAATGTCTCTTTTTTCATCTCTGATTTTACTTGCTGCTTCTCTCTTTTTTCTTATTTAGCCTGGCTAGAGGTTTGCCAATTTTATCTTTTCAAAAAACCCACTTTTTGTTTCCTTAAACTTTTGTATTGTCTTTTTTTGTTTCAATTTCATTTATGTCTGCTATGACCTTTATTATTTATTTTTTTCTACTCATTTTGGGTTTGGTTTGCTCTTGATTTTCTAGTTCTTCAAGATGTAAGATTGTTTATTTGAAGTTTTTCTACTATTTTGATGTAGGTACTTCTTGCTATAGACTTTCCTCTTAGTACTGCTTTTATGGTACCTCATAGGTTTTGATATGTTGTGTTTCCATTTTCATTTATGTAATTTTTAAATTGTTTTCATAATGACTTCATTGATCTACTGGTCATGCAGAAGCCTATTGTTTAATTTTCATGTGTTTTTATAGTTTCCAAAATTCCTCTGATTTTTGATTTCTAGTTGTATTCCATTGTCAGAGAAGATACTTGATATAATTTCTAATTTTTTGAAGGTTTTAAGACTTTTTATGAGCTAAAATATGGTCTATCTCTGAGAATAATACATACACAGAGAAGAATGTGTATTCTGCAGCTGTTGGATTAAATGTTCTGTAAGCATCTATTAGATCCATTTGATCTATAATGCAGATTAACTCCAATGTTCTTTGTTGATTTTCTGTCTGTGTGATCTATCCAATGCTGAAAGTTGGGTGTTGAAGCCTCCAGCTATTATTATATTGGGGTTTATCTCTCTCTTTAGCTTAATAATATTTGCTTTAAATATATGGGTGCTGCAACCTTGGGTGCACATATTTACAACTGTTATACCTTCATGCTGAATTGACCCCTTTATCATTATATAACAAACTTCTCTCTTCTTACAGTTTTCATCTTGAAATCTAGTTTATCTGATATAAGTATAGGTACTCCTGTTCTTTTTTGATTTTTGCTTGGATAGGATGTCTTTTTCCATCTCTTTATTTCTGTGTGTTTCTTTATAACTGAAGTGTGTTTCCTATATGTAAGAGATTGCTGAGTCTTGTTTTTTTATATGTTCAGCATTCTGTGTTTTGATTGGACAGTTTAGTTCATTTATATAAATGTTATTATTGATAAGTAAAGACTTACTCCTGGCATTTTGTTAATTATTTTCTGGTTGTTGTGTGGTCTTCTCTTCCTTCTTTCCTTCCTTTCTTCCTTTTGGTGAAGGCAATTTTCTGAGGTAATATGTCTTAATTTCTTGGTCTTTACTTTTTGTGTATTTGTTGTATGTTTTTTTATTTGAGGTTACCACGAGGCTTGCAAATAATATCTTATAATCCATTATTTTAAACCGATGAAGAGTTAACACTGATTGTGTAAATAAACAAACTAATGAATAAGCAAAAACTAATAAAAACTTTGCCCTTGTACTTCATCCCCCGATTCTAAACTTTTTATTGTTTCTATTTATATCTTATTATATTGTCTATGTCTTAAAAAGTTGTTGTAGTTATAATTTTTGATCAGTTCATCTTTTAGTATTTGTACTCGAGATATGAGTAGTTTATGCACCACAATTATAAAATTATAATATTCTGTGTTTTTCTGTGTACTATTACCAGTGAGTTTTGTACATTCAGGTAATTTTTTGTTGCTCATTCAACATCTTTTTCTTTCAGACTGAGTAACTCCCTTTAGCATTTCTTGTAAGAAAGATCTAGTGTTGATGATATTCCTCAACTTTTCTTTGTCTGGGTAAGTATTTCTGCATGTTCTGAGGGATAGTCTTGCAGGATATACAAAAGCTTTTTCCCTTCAGCACTTTAAATATTTCATGCCAGCTCTCCTGGACTGTAAGGTTTCCATTGAGAAGTCTGCAGCCAGACTGATTGGAGCTCCTTTGTATGTTATTAGTTTACTTTCTCTTGCTGCTTCACCATCCTTTCTTTATCCTTGACTTTTGGGAATTTGATTCTTTAATACCTCGAGATAGTCTTCTTTGGTTTAAATCTGTTTGGTGTTCTATAATCTTCTTGTACTTGAATATTGATATCTTTCTCCAGGTTTGGGAAATTCACTGTTATAATTCTCTGAATTATCCCTTTGATGGCTTATTTCAGCCATCTTGCTCTTCACCCCTCTCACTAAGTCCTCAATGTTATGTAATATCCTGTCTATGTTCGGTTTTTCTGCATTAGCCTTAAAATAGCCTTTAGCGTTGGTGTGCTCAAAGCAAGATCCAGTTCAGGTTCATCCATACCATTTGATTGTTGTCTCTTAATAGTTTTGCA
This sequence comes from Sapajus apella, assembly GCF_009761245.1. Classification (NCBI taxonomy): domain Eukaryota; kingdom Metazoa; phylum Chordata; class Mammalia; order Primates; family Cebidae; genus Sapajus; species Sapajus apella. Next base: position 6,101,991 of record NW_022437003.1, on the reverse strand, counting down.
CTGGGAATCCATAACACCCTACTTTCCCCCTTCCATGCTGTGTACTTGTTGAGGTTACCAGGTCATTATCCTATGGAAGTTTCTACCCTTCCATATTTCTCAGATTGCCTTTTTGCTTAACTTGTTCCTCTGATGGCTGCTGTTCCTGTTAACTAAAAACTAGATCTACAATACAATCTCAATGAGGTTCAAATGTGGCATTTTTAGAATGCTGCATCATGGGTAAGGCACAGGGAACAGAGGTCTGATTGACCCAACCTTAGTGATGCTGATACTAGTAACTATATGAAGGTGATTGACATTTGCTTGTAAAGTACTGTATTTTTTGCAGTTTTCATACTTCATAAGTAGTTTTACTAAATTCTGGACTCAAAGTTGAACACATATAATCATCAAATTTTAGAAGTCACCTCTTACTTTAGGATGTTGCTTGGGTTGTATAGCATATGGTATATAGGTATTTAACCAATATGAAAAGAAACATGCTCTGGAGAGTGTATTTAATTTATCTTTTAAGTCAAACCGAAATTCCTATCATTTTCAAATGAGATGTTTTCGATGAAAGAAGAAATAACCATATCTAGACAGCTACTTTTTATTCTTTTTTTTCCTACTCCAGTGACCATCTATTTTTTTGGCAAACCATATTCCCTGAGCAGCTGCACATATGAACCCTGCCTTACAAACACTTTAGAGTTCACAAGAGCAAATGCAAATATTAAAGTTTTCTGTCCTCTTCATTTTTTTTCCAATACACACATACATACACATATACATATAGGGAGAAAGAGAATACAAAAAAAAGGCAGCTAATTTACTCAATTTTATGACATGTTTTTCACCTGATAATGATAATCAGGATAGGTCTCAGTATTAATGTGTACACTGATGTGTGTGTATTCATATGCACATATATACACACACATATACCTATATATACACACATATGTATACCCATACACACACACACTCACACACACACAGGGTCACACACATATATACATCTCTCTCTCTCTCTCTCTATCTATCTCCAAAAGTGAATTGGAATCTAATGTGTGTCTCATGATTGATTACATTATAAAATCAAGGTAATATGTGAGAAAGGCTGCATTAGCTCAGTTAAGATGTATGAAGAGAAATCTCTTTGCTCTATATTCTGTATGCTCAAATACTCTTCTACATAGCAGTCCTGACGTGTCAATAATTTTAAAAGGAGTTTTGTTTTCACTGAGAGTAGCACTTTTAAAGCTCTTTGGTGGAGGGACATGTGGCCTGGCTTCACTGATCTGCAAAACAACGTCCCCTCTGAGTACTATTATCATCCAGACGGTTTTCTTACTGTGCAGTTATGAAGGTTTATGACCAAGTTATAAACAGGAGAAGGGAGCTTATGTTAATGAGGTCAACACTGTTTCTGTTATGTCTTTGACTTATTAAATAGTCTCCCAAAGGGAATACCTTTTCCAAATGGGCTGCACAGAGAGATAAAGTTTTACCAGATGAAGACTTAAACTGCAACTGTGCTTGATGATGTGGAACTGTATCTTCATCTACATGTAACCGTGTAATGATACCTACTGTAGTACAACTTTTATATCAATATTTATTTGTGTATTTGTACATATAATAATTTATATAACTGTATCTTTATGTCAGTCAGCCTGGGCTGCCACAACAAAATACCACAGGCTGGGTAGCTTAAACAGCAGAAGTTTTTCTCACTGTTCTAGAGGCTGGAAGCCCAAGATGCAGGTGATGATTCACAAGACTCTTTCTGCTTGCCTTCTTCATATGCGACAGAGAGAGAGAGAGATGGATATTGAACAAGCTCTCTGATGTTTCTTTTTGTAAGGACACTAATCCCATTGTGAGAGCCCTGCCTTCTTGACCTCTTCTAACCCTACAAAATGGAGATCAGGGCATCAGAATATGAATTTTGGGGAGACACAACCATTCGCTCCATAATAATCTTTAGAGTGAGCCAGTGAAAGGAAATAATTGTCTCCATTTTGTTGGGTTGATTGGTTTAAAAATAAAAAGATTTGGATGGTATGTGCCTTATTCTCCAGTGGCTGGCTTCTGTATCAGAGGAGGTGCTTCAGTTATGGTAAGGTTGATACCTGATCAGGTGAGAGTGTGCACATCGAGTCAGAGTAAGGGCAGGCATTGCTGAAAAGTTCAAATATCGAGTGTATGGTTGGTTGTCAAAATAGATTAGTTTATCTCAGCACAATGACTAAGGGTCTGCTGGTTGCAGTTTTGTGGTCAATGTGTCAATGCTTCATCAACTGGCAATTATAGTCTTAATTCACGATGTATGTAGCCTTTTATAAGGAAGTCACCAGCTTGCTACTGGGTGGGTTGGATAACCAGACAGCTGCTCATACATACCAATGAAGGTTTTGTGAATGCAATTTGGGAGAGCCCTTTTAACAAGTTAACCCAAAGTGTCTATTTTTAGCTTCTGTGTGATATGTGATATGAGACCACTTAATCAGCAAGTTTATCTCCAATTTTAGCTTCACCTGAATTAAAGTTGATGTGATATTGCTTACTGTCACAGACATTAGCAACTTTAAAGAGCAGAAAGAAAGAACCTTAAATTAGTTGCAGTCCAAGGGAAGAATCACAAGAAAGTCACTGGTGGCTTTGTGTTGTTTTCAAAATTCACAAATCTCAGATGAATATTCTGGTAAAAGAAATAATTTGCTTCTTTTCAAAATTTCACAAATCTCTGATGAATATTCTGGAAAAAGAATAATTTGCTTCTTCACAGGAACAGATTTTTAATGCCATTTATTTCCTACTTTGGCGGCTTAAGACAATCTGCCTACATACAAAGGAAGCATAACAAAACAAAACAAGCTGTTTGGGGAACTGACTCTTCAACAAATCCCTCTTGAATGAGCCAGTGTTCCCAGTAAAGAAGGATGCTTTACAACCCCTACTTACCACTCAAATGCCTGACCATTGGGCAGTTGGAAGGTTTCATCATCCAAGACGGCTGAATAATCATTGTTGTACCAATTTGCTCTGAATATGTGGCCAGCTCAGGGGTGTGAGCTTTGTTCTTTGTGTGAAGAGAAAGAGAATGCAAGCTTCTCATCTCCCCTGCTAGATTATTGAAGAAGTGACTGCTCCAGGTATTAATGTAACATTGCTGCTTCCTCTGTGTAAGTCTGGCAGGACGGCATTCATCTGCAGCCCCAATAATGCTGATATCCACATGCCAATAAAGCAAAGTGAGACTTACCTGAAGCAAAGATAGCTGTTTCAGGATGATGGCAAATAGGAAAAGGGCTAGTTACAGTTACATGGCAAAAAAAAAAGCCCAGAAAATGTAACTAGGGAAGGCTACCTGTGTAGGAATGTATGGTAATAAGTAATCAAACAGACATTTAGTTTGTGCTGGGAAGTATTATAAGATTTAATGACCTAAAAATGTTAAAGTATTGTCTCTACCTTCAAGGGGCTGGCCAGAGAGGGAGATCAGCATGAAGGTAAATGAAAGTGTTATTATGTAAGATGTAATGCAAATTTTTACCATTCACAGGAGAAACTCTTAGGAGAGAGCCAGGCCCCCTCCTGAGAAGGTCAGGAAAGGCTTCAAAAGAGAGGCAAGGTGTGAAATGCGGAAGGGGAGAAAACTCACAATAAATATCACCAGGTAGTATATGATAAATTAACATGAAGACAGCAAAGATCCTATATAATAAAAGCTTAGAGAAGGAAAAAGTACTTCCATTGGAGAAAGATTACATACAGAGGAAGATAACACATAGAGGAAGAAACTGAAGTGAGTCTTGAGTTCGTTGTATAGTTTGAAGATGAAAGAAATCCTAAAGCTAAACTATGCTTACATTGCCTTAGTCCCTTCTTATGTACAGTCTTTGGGGGTCCAGATCTAGTGATTCTGAGATATTTGGGGTAACAGAAAGTTGTTCCCTTTTGGATGTGTATGGAAATATGAAATATAAGGCCAAATCAGCCTAAACTGTCTTTGAAATAGCGATGTAATTTCTTTTTTTACACAGTGACTTTGTTTTTGTTTTTTTAAACAAAATGCATACAGAACTACCTTGTCCTTCATTGTAAAATAGCTCCCAGTGAAACAGCAAGAGGTAAAATTTATGTAGCAGGCAACATTACTAGAGAAAAAGAAAGGTAAAGTTCATTTCCTTTCAACATAAATTCAGGAAGGAAAGAAAATTTCAATTTTCATTTGAATTTGACTCTGTGGCACTTAGAGTATTCCCAAGAATTTTTTAAGTAAATGGATTACTTAGTACATCTTTTAGTCCTCGGATTCCTGCATGAATTATTTTCCCTCCGTGTGTTAAGTGAGATATCCTTACAACTGTGTAAAGTATGGATTCTTGGTTGGGCAGACTATGTGATTGTTAATGATCACTGAGGATCAGTTTTCAGTTTGATATGAGCTGGGAGTAGGTTTGTCAGCTTTCTTCAGAGATGTCTATTTCCATTTGAGGAAATTCCTCATGCTTAGGCAATCAGCCACCCAAAGAACAGGCCCCAAATAGTAGTTTCTGAATATGAGTGTGTATGACTCCTGGATGTATGTGGCTTTCTGTGGAAAACAAACACCCTGCAAATGGTTTGATGGATTAAATAGAGACTTAAATCGGTATATGACATTGATTAAATTTTCATTAGTTCTTCCTTTTCAATTTTGAAATATTTCTTTCTCATACAGCAGTGCATGAAGCCATTGCAAGAAGGTTTTATGGTGTGGTAGGAGGATCCTAGGGTTATAGAAGTAATTGGATTAAGCCCTCACTTCTTTCTTTCTTTTTCCCTCCCTTCCCCTCCTTTTCTCTCCCTTCCCCTCCCCTTCCCTCCCCTGCCCTCTTCTCCCCTCCCCTCCTTTACCTTTCCTTCCCTTTTTTGACAGAGTTTCACTCTTGTTATCCAGTCTGGAGTGCCAGGTTGTGATCTTGGCTCACTGCAATCTCCGCCTCCTGGGTTCAAGCGATTCTCCTGCCTCAACCTTCTGAGTAGCTGGGAAAACAGTAGCTGGGAAAAATACTGCCACTGCACCCATATAATTTTTGTATTTTTATTAGAGGCAGGGTTTTACCATGTTGGCCAGTCTGGTCTCGAACTCCTGACCTCAGGTGATCTGCCTTCCTCAGCCTCCCAAAGTGCTGGGATTATGGTGGTGAGCCACTGCGCCCAGCCTGAAGCCCTCATTTCTTAGTTGTGCCTTGAATTACCTCTGAGACCTCAGGCGAGCACTTCATTTTAGGAGACTATATATTCTTCCTTTTTAAATACATGGGAGTGAGCTAAATTAATGATATCAAATCCTTCATATTCACTATTCTATGATTCTAGGGATTCTGTAAATAAATTGGAGTTACCTTAGGTTCAGAAATGGGACTTTAATACCTCTGAAATTTTGTCCTTAGGAACATTTGCAACATTGGGCTCCTACAGTGCCTAAATCAACTTGACTACTAGGACACAGCTCCTTATCATATCGTCATGAGACTCATAGAGAGTTTGGCAGTATTGTCTGGATTTTGAAGTCGAGCCACTTAGAATACATATAGGAGAGGATTTACGTAAGGTTATATTGGTCCTGTGCATAACAAAACTGGCTTCAAGATAAAGCCACCTTTCTCTGCAGCTCTTAACTACCTCAGAGGAGCTTTACTTCTGCCATGATTTCTATTATCTGAGTATCTTATGATGACAGAAAAATTAATAGGTGATTGTGCCCTGTTTTTGTAATTTTGGGTAGCTCTATGGTGTAATGATCAGGAGACTGTCAGGTTGAACCAAGACTTTTTATTTGGAATCTTGTGGGAAACCAATTTGCAAGATATGTCCCATTAGTACTTTGCTTAATTTTATATGTATTTAGCCAGTGATATCAACAGCTGTTTTCATTCTAAAGCATTAGTTACCTGCCGTTATATGCAAGGCATTGTTTTAAGCTCTATGGAAAACACAAAGATGGCCCTTTTCTTCAAAAAGAAAGAATTGTGAGGACAATTCAGTTTACGGTTTGTATTTACTACTATTCAAAAATGTAACTATGTTATGCTATTTATACTATTGAGATGGTAAAAGAATACCTAAAAGACTGAAGAAAATTATAAAGATGTTTGGGTTTTTTATTTATAAGTGGTGTTAAATCGTGTGATAAGCAATGACTAGTTATGTTCAGAAACCTAATCTACTTCAGGCCTAAAGGGTAGAATCCCAAGTGACCCATACAAAATTCTTGTATATTAGGACTACTTTTTCATTTGATAGAAAGTGGATAATTTATTATTTTTCAACTTGAAATATATAGGAAAAATTATAATACACTAATTTACTTCTTAAGAAACAATAATTATTGGCTTGCATGACGCTCTGTTGTTTAAAATGCTTTCACGTTATAGCTTCTTAGTTTTTCTAGTCCAATTTCAGCTCACAGTGTGAGGATATTGATACTTTTGATATTGTTATTTCAGTTAAAGCTTAGGATGTGGACAGTGATAAGTCAGAAGTATAGTTCTTTTTACGTATAAATGTAGAACATATCTGAACCTCTTTCTAGAGTTAAAGATGTCAGGAGACTAAAATTTCTTGTCTTCTAAGAGTAAAGGATATTATGTTTTTCAGGTAGCTTAGGTGAGATAGTACATGTGGTCACAATGCCTTTCCATTCTTTTCTGATTTTGTAAATTTAGTTAAGCACCATAAAAGCAATTTCCAATGTCTCATTTTTACTGTAAGAAATATGAGATATAATTGTGATGGACCCAATCATGTACAATATTTGAAGTGATACCTACTTAGAATGATTTATGCTGTGAGAATACAATATTTAAAATGCTGATAACCTTCACTAGATTCAGGAAAACGCCTGTTTATAGGTCATGAGATTCAGGAGCCACACTATTTTCTGCGGCCTCATGATAGTTTTTCTGCAGATGTATTTTTTCTGCTGGGTAAGAGAAGCGAGAAATTTATACACAATCTTCTCATTGCTATTTTTTTAAAATAAGATACCACTCTATTAAGCCAATAGAAATGCATTTATATTTTTTCATTTATCTTTGTTTATATGAAAGTAGAACAAGTATAGGATAATACTCAGGTGAAAGAAGCATCCTGCTTAAATAGGGCTTCAGAATATTTTAAGATAGATTTCCTCTCATTTCTGCAGGTGTTCTGAGCCTCCTGTAGCTCCCAGGGGAAGCTGTTTTCCCTGTCTATGAGAGTTGATGGCCATAGGAAAGCTCCATGTGGAGGCCCAACTTGCAAAGGGGCAGCTGTTCTGAGTGGTCCCAGAAGCTTGGCAGCAGTGGAAGGAAGTGTTCCACTGAACAACATTTCCAGTGAACAAACTCTGCTGCTAGAGTTTGGATATGTGTCCTCTCCAAATCGCATATTGAAATTTGATCCCCATTGTTGGAGTTGGGGCCCAGTGGGTGGTGTTTGAGTCGTGGAGGTGGATCCTTCATGGATGGCTTTGGGCTATCTTTGTGGTAATGAACGAGCTTTCGCTTTACTAGTTCCTATGAGATGTGATAGTTAAGAAGTGCCTGGCATGTCCTTCCCTCTCTCTCCTTCCTCTTACCAAGTGATGCCTGCTCCTTTTGCCTTCCACCACGAGTGGAGCTCCCTGAATCCCTCACCAAAAGCAGATGCTGGCACCATGCTTGTACAGCCTGCAGGAACATGAACCAAACAAACCTCTTTTCTTTATAAATTACTCAGCCTGAAGTACTCATGTATAGCAATATAGATGGACTAAGACACCTATTTGTGGAAAGATGAATTTGAAAAAAAAAAAAAAAGCATCTATACATAGGAACGCATTTCAGAATATTGGATGAGATTGATAGCTATGTCTGTGTCGGGTCTTCTCATAGTCTTTTTCATCTGCGAAGGCTCATTATGAATATCCTGGTAGGGGATACCGTGGGCATGGTCTCCTAAGCTTTTTTGACAAGGAACCCCCTTTCTGTTAGACATCTATTAAATATGGAAGAAGTAAAATTTTGATGAGAAGAGTTCAGACAATGCTGCCTTAGCAGCCACAAAATTTCCTCCTTAGGTGAGGAGGCTCACATGAGAAGAAAGATCTGGAAGGCGCTAATGGTGTCAACACAGACAGGGTGCTTCTTCCCTTGCTGCTGTTAAGCCTCTGCAGCGCTCGGCTCCAGCCTTTTGCAACTACATCAACACTCTCTGCTGTCTCCTTTGTCCCAGAAAGAAACTTTATCTCCATGAATTTGCTCCACACTCACTGTTTTTCTGTCTTGTGGCTCACCTCAATACTATCTGAAGGTGGAGCCTCCATGCATTTGTGCATCTCTAGCTCACTTTCCTAGGATAGCCTTTTTTTCCATTCATCTCTCATTTTCACTCTGGTCCTTGGGAATCTTCTTGCCAGAGATATTTTTAATGACTTTTAAAAATAGCATTTAAAACCCTTATCTGAATTCATAAAAACAGTTGTTATTTTCTGTACGATTTGTGTGTGTGTGTGCATGCGTGTGTGTATGTTTGCAATAGCAGATTTTTTGAACATTTCTCTCCTTTCTTTTGATGACAGTTTATGAAGTACAGAGCAGAAAATATTAGGTCACATTTACTGTATTATAGATGCTCATGAATGTGCAGCAAGCTAAGAACAAGAATGGAGTTTTTCTGATATTTTTTCTCAAAATATGAGTATGAAAATGCAGTGTCTAGTTTGTCCATACGATTCTGCCCCTAACTAGGTCTGCAACTTTGTGGAATGTAACCGCTGTGTGTTTTGCTTCTTCATGTGAAAAGTAAGGATAATTGGAAAGATTAGATGAGAACGCACATACAAAACATAGAGGAAGGTGCCTGGCAGGTCACAGGTGGTGTTTGTACTTCTCTCATTGTTTTTGCCTGCCTAGTTGACTGATATGGTTTGGCTGTGTCCCCACCCAAATCTCATGTTGAATGACGTTCCCATAATCCTCACATCATGGGAGGGACCTGATGGGAGGTAATTGAATAACGAGGGCAGTTACTCTCATGCTGTTCTTTTTTAGCAACTGTGTTCTCATGAGACCTGATGGTTTTATAAGGGGCTTTTCCCTCTCTTCCTTCGGCACCTCTCCTTTCTGCCATTATATGAAGAAGGACTTGTTTGCTTCTCCTTCCACCATGATTGTAAGTTTCCTGAGGCCTCCCAGCCATGCTGAACTGTCAGTCAATTAAACCTGTTTGCTTTATAAATTACCCAGTCTCAGGTATGTCTTTAGTAGCAGTGTGAGAATTGACTGATACATTGACCTTGCAATTGATTGGGTTCAGATGAAGCCCTGAGTACTCAGCTGGGAGAATTCAGCTGGTTGCAAAGTCAGATCAGTGCAGTTGGACTACAGGAAGAAAGCCAATTTCTGGTTGTATGTTCTAAGACTTCTTTATGGGTAAAGGCTTCTGTGTGAAATAATTAGTCAAGAGCATGGCTCCCAATGACACAGTATTGCAACATGAATCAGCAGAGACAACTCTGAGGGGGACTGCAGTGTTGGGACTGTATTTGAAGGTCATTGTAACTGGTATGTACTGGGGTACTGACCGCAGACTAAGGTTTCAGACATATGCCCATATGTGCAAAGTTGTTGCATAGTAAAATGTTCTTTCACTGTGAAAATGAAAAGCATAAAGGTGCAGATCAGGCAAGTCTGAGACCAGCCAGAGGGCTTAGGCTACTTCCTCCCAGTAAGCATAAAAAAATATAATTTTTCATTCCTTTTCATCCATTTATAAATTAAGATATCTCAGAATTTCTGAGATTTAATGGAAGTATCGACCAAATTAACACAGGTAAACAATATATACCAGTTTGTTCTCCAATAGGTTTAGTTTTCTCTCTCTCTCTTTCTGTGTGTGTGTGTGCTCCTTTTTGTGTGTCTTTCTGCCTGTTGGGCTACCCTCTCTTTGTATCTCTGTTTTTACCTTTCTTTATTTCATCTCTCTCTCTTACTGTCTCTTCTTTCTGCCTCTCTTAGCACATAGAAATCCTGCTTAAAAATCTTTTTTGTAAGAACATTGGAAAAAAAATACTTTTAAAAATATTCTTTTACCTGCAATTGTTACACAGTAAACATCACAAGGCAAATGATACTTTTCTTTGCCCAAGAGGAAATATCTAATATTTTGGAAACAGTCGACTTTTTGAAAATAGTAATTTTCATTTCTGTGGTATCCCTGTACAATTTACAAAGAATGTCCACATACCTCATCACATTTAATCCTTACTGATATTGTTATCATCTCCACATCATAAATGTGAAAAATTTAGGGATTTTCACAGGGCTGAATGAAGCAATTTATGTAAAATACCTTAATAAGAGTCTGGAATGTGGTAGGTGGCCTGAATTTCCTTTGTCTTTCCTTCTTAGATAATACATCAAGTCTCAGTTAACAATTTTCTTAATCAAAGGACAAACTCTTTTCACATTAAACCATAGCCTCCACGACAAAGCAATTAGTTGAGCCACACATCTCTGGAACAGAAGAAAGAGGAGGTTAGCTATGTGATCTCTTTTTCTGCTTCCTTGTGTGTGCTGTCTGAAAGCATTTCTCTGTAGTTGTAAAGGGGATGAAGCCCATGAATGGGAAATTTGGTAAGAGAGAGAAAATGTATACTTCTGCTTTTGATTTGTTTGTAGACTTGAAATTTCAGTACATACATCTACAGAAAGGGATAATTTTCTATTTTATTTGCTTTCCCCCCATCTATTCATTTATCTTGATTGGACTGCCATGCAGAAAACACAATAAAATACCCTGCCCTGCAGAGCCCTGAATTTGAGGCACGCTTGGGGATGTGAGAGCCATACACACAAATACAATATAAGCGGTGGCACAGAACAGTGAGCGCCAAGTGGTCATTTTTGTTGGAATGCTTCACAGAACAGATGGGCTTTTATGAGTTTTCTGAAGTTTGTTATTATAAATCTAAATTGTTGTTCTGAGGATTCTTTTCTTCTGGATACATTTTAATGTCTTTCCTTGTCTTTGGTGCATATGAAATGCAAAGACAGTTCCTCCTTGGAACTGGGCATCTCAAGGCAGTATATACTTCTCTTGCTAGTCACTCCAGTAATCCTCACTCCATATATTCAAGCTGTCTCGTTGGGGGGAAAGACTTGGTAGTAGAGTCTGTGACCACACCTTAGGTATTAGTTAGCAGATCTCATAATTCACCCAAAGTTTACCTTTTACTCATGCATACTAACCTAAGTTGTAGAGGTGCAGGATAGGAGTTGGAGATGGTATGTTCCTCCACGTGGTCACTCAGAGATCCAGGCTGACAGAGGTTTCGTCACTGCCACATGAGGCTTCAGGGTGTGTTAGAGCAAGAAGAGAAAGGACCTGGAGAATCATGAACAGAATTTGAATTGCCATAGCTCATGTATCATTTCTTCCTGAATTTCACTGGCCAGAAGTAGTCACCTGACCTTCTCTGTGAGCAAAGGGATTGAAAAGTATACTTTTCTTTAAGTTAAAAAGGAGGAGTAGAAAATATAATTTGATGAACACAGATCTTTTCCTCAGCCTTATTTGATGTTTGGAAAAATAGAAAGTTCAGCATTATTGAGTATCACACTTTGCAGCCTTCTCCTTTATTCAGAAGAGAAATGCATGTAAAAAGGACAATCGTATAATAAACACATTTATATTTGCCTTTAATTAAAATAATAAATATTAAATAACTAAAATTTCTACATGACAATCACATTTTTATGTTTATTTTCTTACATTTTCTAAGTACACATTAACAATTGAGCTAGGAAGGACTCTAAAATGTTCTGGGTGGCCAGGACAGGCCAAGCTGCCATAAACTAGACATGTCTTTAATATTAGGCTCATGACATTTAAAAATTTAATGAGATTAGATTTAAAATGGAAATTTTTGGTATTTCCTTTGCTGCTTCAGGCTGAGAAGAACACTTCTTAATAGTTTTTTTTTTAATGCATATTTTTACCTACTTTTAAATACAGAAAAAAATTAAAGGCAAAAAGTCCAAAACTCTGAAGGTGAAAGGAAATTATCTGTCTCATGCATTTCTGGTGGCATTATAAACTAGTACACTCCTTTGGGAAAACAATTCAGTAAAACATATCAAAAGCTTTGCAAGTGCAGTATTGCTACCAATATGTCAGGAGTCATAAAAATGCTCATAACCTCCGTAATCCCACCTCTGGGAACCTAACTCAAAGAAACACAGTAATCCCTTATCAACCATCTCAGGTAACATGCATGAAAGGCAGTGTGGTTGGCCACCACTCCAAAAAACTACTTTGGTAAGGTCATGACTTGATTAAAATGAATGGATTAGGAATATAGAAAATGTGGCATTATATTAATTTTTTAAAATTAAATAAATAAACATTTTAGAAATCATCTATTAGCCAAAATAAACTAGCCTCTTTGGCATAGACCCTGTTTTTTCCTTTTTTTTTTTTTTTTTTTTTTCGCAAGATGACTGTTGACTTTGTAAGCTCCGGTGACAGATTTTCCCAGAAGTTTTCTTTTCTCTAGACTACAGCTCTCCAGTTTTTAAAATAAGCTTGTGCTAACTGGAAATCTAAAGTGTTTTTTGCTTGTGTTCTTGTGTGTTTTATATCTTAAGTTTTAACGAAGTGGCCTTATGCTTCACATTGGCATATTTTTCTAGGTCGAGTCATTCAGATATTGAATAAACTTCTTGTCTTCATGTTATGTCTATAATCTATCACATAAAGAGCAGAAATTATGCTGGGGTTTTTGGCCGTGTTTTGTTTTGTTTTAGGGGACCAATTTGAGTGGGCTATTTGTATGATGCCTGGTTAAATTTTTGTTTATCCCTAAACTGTAGTTCGTAAGAAATTACCATCTCATAATTTGGGCAGGAAAGGCTATTTGCCTAAGGAACATTATAGATTTATTTCAGCATTATTTATGCCAAAGGAAATAAGTACCTCCAAATAATAAAAAAGAGTAATAAATGATCTACTATTAATATATGAACTATTATGAAACTGAAATAATTGTTACGATGACCATGACTCACCCCATTATAATATAAATACTAAAGAATAAAAATAACAGCTACTTTTTATTGCTTCTTACCCTGTGCCAACTATGCTGTCTCTTACCCTACCCCAACCCTAATGTAAGCATTTATCCTAGAGGAAATTCACTGTTGGGCTGACAGAGGGATCTAAGGTGAATATGGCCAAGATTTTGCCACATCTTTCCCTCCCTCCTGAGCATTCTTAAGCCACTTCCCATTTCAGAGTCTCTGGATTCTGGAAAGTTTGGGGACACAGTGAATCCGCCAAAGGATAGGACAAGTTCTGCTTTCACCTTTTTCAAAGTCCCTAACTTCAACTCTAACCTGGAGACCATATCACTAAGAAACGTTGATGTATGACTTGCTGAGCAGCTGAGCAGAAACTGGTTCCACTGAATCCTACGGAAAGTACAAGACTCAATGTGTAGGTTTACCTTGAGGGAAGATGTAATACAAAACAGGAAGTGCATGAATGAAAAAGGGCTGCAATACGAGAGTTAGGAGGAATCCAAATTCATTGAACAGTGTGTGATGTTAACAGGTATGCCAAAATTCAGTTTTTTAACACAAAAATGAATGTAAGCTACTGCTTGAAAACACATACAAACGAAAAGTCAGAAGAGGCTTTCTTCTCTAAGTATCCAGGGATCCCTTTGATTTTTCTGGATTTGGTTTCTTTTTGTTTGTTTGTTTTTTGAGATGGTGTCTTATTCCTGTTGCCCAGGCTGGAGTGCAATGGCATGATCTCAGCTTACCACAACCTTCACCTCCTGGGTTCAAGCTATTCTCCTGCCTCAGCCTCCTGAGTAGCTGGGATTACAGGCATGCGCCACCCAGCCCAGCTAATTTTTTGCATTTTTAGTAGATACGTAGTTTCACCATTTGGTCAGGCTGGTCTTAAACTCCTGACCTCAGGTGATCCTCCCACCTGGGCCTCCCAAAGTGTTGGGATTGCAGGCACGAGCCACCGTGCCCGGCCTGGATTTGATTTCTTAAGAGATTCCCCTGAAGCTTCTGAACACAATCTTGCATAAATTTTCTTTCAGCACTCTCAAAAACATCCATTAAAAAATCTCACTAATGTTTGAGAATCACACTTTATAATGAGATACTTTATAATGATCCTTAAATAAGGTTTACTTCTCTTAATAAAAATCAGTGGAAATTCTTGTTTCCAGTCGATTTTATTTTTAAGCAAGGCTAAACCACCTGCATCACATATCTCACTTAAGATAGCTAAGGATTTCTCACTTGGGAGCTAAAATGGAGGTTCAGACTCAATGTTTCTTTTAAGCCCAGTAATTCTGGTGGTTTCATTTAACAGTGAGGAGGACACTGAGCTGTACTACTTGTCACAGTTCTATAGAGTGCTTTCTAAGTTCACGTACCTAAATGATTTAATTCAAATATATTTATCATGAGATATGTAAAAATATTGACAACTTTTATTTTGATGACTTTCCTAGAAAGAAACTCTCCCTCTCATTTTTCTTGGATCCCAAAACGATCAACTATCACAAACTCTGTCAAGAACCATTTAATTATTGACTTGGAATATTTATACCTTTCTAGAAAGCAAGCACCTTGTTATCTCATCTCCCTATAATTACATATCCATGAAGCTAAAAGGTTGTATGACAGGCACCACAGAGTCTTAGTGTGTTTTTTCTTTTTTGTTTGTTTTGAGACAGTGTCTTGCTGTGTCACCCAGGCTGGAGTGCAGTGGTTTGATCTCAACTCACTATAACCTCTGCCTCCTGGCTTCAAGCGATTCTCTTGCCTCAGCCTCGTGAGTAGTTGGGATTACAGGTGCCACCCACCACACCCAGCTAGTTTTTGTAGTTTTAGTAGAACGGGGTTTCACCATGTTGGCCAGACTGGTCATGAACTCCTGACCTTGGGTGATCCACCTGCCTTGACCTCCCAAAGTGTTGGGATGAAAGACATGAACCACTGCATCCAAGTCTTAGTGTTCTTATAATAGTAAGTTGAAGGAAGAAGTCTGTGAAATTAATTCCATCTCTATTAGAAAACATAGAGAGAAAACCATGGTTTTTAATGGAGAAGCTGCAAAACTATAATTTGAAAGTGAAATTACTTATTTGAAACCCTTGTACCTAAGTAAGTGGCAGACACCTTAAAAAGCATTCAATTTCTGTTTGTTGAACAAATGAACTAATATATGCCCCAAAGATTCATTGCACGGCATTGATCATCACAGGTGTGAAGGATGCTAGACACAGCAAAGTAGTTATAATCAGGGCAGATATATATTTACATTATTTTACATTTCTGATTCTTTTTTCCTAAAAAATAAAATACTACCATCCATACTTCTCATGTAATTTTAAATGCCGTAGAAATGGTATTCACAGCCATATTTAAGTGAATAGTGAAGAGTAATTTTTTAATGGATCAAAAAGTAACATATGTAACACAGTGAAAAATCTTTATTTCTTTCCAAGTAGTCAAGTGAAAAAGAGGAAACTGAAACTAATCACGTGTGCGTGTGTGTGTGTGTGTGTGTGTGTGTGTGGTGTGACTATGCACTCTCTTCCCCTCTGTTGATGTCTCGTGAACATTAACGTATTTAATCTTTCCATAACATGCTGAGACAGTTACTATGCTTATTTTCAGTTTACAGTTTTTTTACAGAAAACTGAGACCAAGATTATTTAAGTAACTTACCTCAAATTATATAAATGAATAGTGGTAGAACTGGGGTTTAAAACCAAACAGTGATTTTGGGACCCATGCTTTTATCTACTACTTGCTCTTTCTTCTAGTATGGTAATACTTCCATAGAGTCTTGGCTAGAACATTACAATTTTAATACTGCATAGGAAGGTCAGGAATTTAAAAAAGAAAAAAAAAAACAGGAAAACAAACACTGTAAAAATGGATTTCACTGTGACTCATTAAATTCAGAAATAGTTTCCTAGAATTGTGACTACTGGAATTTATCTCTGGGAAATAAATAATAATCTTTCTTTTTTCCATTTTGAATCCTTTAAAACTCTATTTCAGTGTGTTCTCTGAATGTTCCAGTATCTCTGCGCTTTAATTAGCAGCTGTTTCCAAGTGTGATAGGTGATTCATGCTAGTCTTAATATTGTATATAATTGGATCTCTAAGGCAAATTTATCTGTCAGAGTAAAATTGATCCACGAGTAGCTCCCTCTAGCTAATACCTAAATTAGTTTCACCTGGACTCTGCCCTTTGATTCCTTCTGAATTATACCCAAGGAAGGAAAGATAACAGCTGGTGTAGGAAGCAGCAATTTTATCCTAAAGATTCTAAGGTGAGTCCAAAATGATTATAAAAGGAACAAGAAAACTAAACATATTTACGTATAGGCCAACTTTGGAAAATCAAGCTTACAACCCATTATATCTTAGAATATTTAGAACCCAGTATTCAGAATGGACACTTTGAAGAAGTACTGGCCAAGACTCTTACATCAGTGAACAGAAGAAAATCGTGACAAGGGGTTTTGGATTCCATTATACCTTTTTAAACTGTGTAGTCATAGACCCTGTGTATTCATCTGTTCTTCGTGTTTTCCTCTTAGTTTTAAGCAACTCCAAACTTATTGACTCTTCTTGGGCAAAGTACACGATGATCTTTCACTAAACAGATAATGAGTAAGGCTTACTCAGAGGTAGAGTAAATGATGGTTTATTTGTCATGGTTAGAAAAGGCCTTTTCAGCTGGGCACAGTGGCTCATACCTGTAATCCCAGCACTTTGGGAGGCCAAGGCAAGTGGATCATGGGATCAAGATATGGAGACCATCCTGGCCAACATGGTGAAACCCCGTCTCTACTAAAAGTATAAAAATTAGCTGGGCTTGGTGGTACACTCCTATAGTCCCAGCTACTCAGGAGGATGAGGCAGGAGAATCACTTGAACCTGGGAGGTGAAGTTTGCAGTAAGCCAAAATTGCACCACTACACTTCAGCCTGGCAACAGAGTGAGACTCTATCTAAAAAAAAAAGAAAGAAAGAAAGAAAGAAAAGGTCTTTTCATTCCCAAGTTATACTATCAGGAGCCCCCTACTTCACCAAGGTGGTGCCTCTGAGCCCTGTGCAAAGTTTCTCACCTGGGCTCCATGTCTCATCTTCTCCCATCACCTGCAGAACCTCCCCATTACAGTCATCTTTCTTATAACAGTTAGCTCAGTGTACTTATTGCCTAGATCTTGTCTGGCTAGGTTATAAATTATCTTAAAGTCTCTTTTTAAAATATCTAACCCAACCCCCCAAGCAATGATCTCCCAAAAGGATGAGAATTTTATCTTCATTATTTAATGGAAAAATGCTAAATAAGAAATCGTAAGACCCTGACTTTGGGAATTGCAATAGCTTCTCTGATCTTCAGCATGTTCTTCTGTCACATGTAAGATATTGGCCTCATTAGTTTTTCCCAATGTGTTTTTTGAAGAACACTGATTTTTGAGATACTCTGCAAACAAAATGATCCTGCTGTCAAATAATTTGGGAAATACTCATATATTCCTTTTAGACATCAATGACATGGGGGAAAGACTCTCAGAAATCCTTCAGTTAAAAAATAATACAAACAGGGATTAGGTTTGTTTTAACATGAATTTCCACAAATTATAGGCCATGGGATCCTTTTTTCAGAAAACATATTAGTATCTTATAACACCACGATTTCAGGAAAGAATGTTAAGGACTATCAAACTACAAAATCCCTTCCAATACAAAACCTTCGAGGGTTGCAGTCACTGTGCACCATTCATCAGCATATCACTGTTAAAGTCAAAATATGCCTGTGGAGGTAAAATATTAATTGGTTGCCTACTATTAGCCTTGCATTTCTATTCACCTGAAAAACAAGTTGCTCTGTAACCATTATCTAGCAAACACTATATTAGAACCCATTGACAAGGAGATGAAATTAGTAGTGCTTTACCCAAAGAAGTTTAGATGCAGAAGGAGGAGACCAAAGTGTAAAATATAAGAACAGTCCAGGAGTGGTGGCTCATGCCTGTAATCCTGGCACTTTGGGAGGCAGGAAGATGGCTCAAGCCCAGCAGTTCCAGATCAGCCTGGGCAACATAGCAAGGCCCTCTCTGCAGAAAAAAAAAAAAAAAAAAAAAAAAAAAAACAAATTAGGCAGGCATGGTGATATACTTATGTAGTCCCAGTGAATTGGAAGGCTTTGCTAGAGCCCAGGAGTTCAAGGCTGCAGTGAGCTATGATTGAAGCACTGCATTCCAGCCTGGTTGAGAGAGTGGGATCCTGTCTCCCTAGATTTAGTAACAGTTAAGTTTCTGATGGAATTATGTATGGAGTACATTGGAGATGCAAGGAATGTTTGGTGAATCTGGGGAATAAACTATGACTACATCAGTTTAAGATGGTGTGTCATGAGATGAGCGTTAAGAACGAGGCAGGATTTATCAAGGAAGAACAAATGAACTTCTCAGAATATGATCGTCCCCAGGACAGAGGAAGGAAGATGAGATGGAGCAAGAAGCAGCAATGAAGCATCAGAAAACTGCTGGTGGGAGGGGAGAAAAATTCAGGGCATTGCCAACAAGGAATATATGGTGCTGAGATTCTCTGGTTAGGTAGCTTAAAAGGGAGTTGAGAAAGGATGGAAGATACAGATACATTTCCCCTGAAACCTTGGCTGTGATAAAAAACCAAACCTATGTAACAAATTCACATTTCTAACTTTAAATATCCAGAAGGCTTGCTTTATATGATTTAGTATAACAGGGTGACAATTCATTCAGCTGCTTCATAAAAATAGAAAATTACCTTTTCTTTTCTTCTAGGCTTATATATACCTTGAGGGTACCCAAAGTGTTTCAGAGCAGGTGTATAATATGTTGCGCTGAGGTAGATAAATCCAAAGATGAAGCAAAATGTAACCAGCGCAGAGGTCTGGCCTGATTTTAAGAACTATTTTCCAGGGAAAGGGAATGTAATTCATAATATACATTTCTGGGGAAATAGCATTCCCAGCAAAGAGACCTATATTATTGTAAATATCAAGCAAGCCCAATCCTCTGCTTTCTCGTCACAATTTATCTGCCTCAAGTTGATAATAATAATAACGCACTCACTTCTACAGCATCTCAAATCCAAGGATTTCCGAGTGCTTTGTAAATGTGAATCAATTCTTAAGACACTCCTGTGAGGCAGGTAAAAAATGTTACTAATATTTTATGAAGAAAGTAATAGATTGAGAGACTTAACAAACTCACCATCATTCATTTCTTGGTGCTTGAGATTCTGTGATGAAAATATGGATGCCTGTGTGTACGCACACACACACACACACACACACAGAGTGGGACCTGCCTTCTGTGGGGCCACAGGATAGAAACAGGCATGTGTTTTTTAAAAAAATGTGATAAAATAGGTGAGTTCATTCATTTCTCGGTGCTTGAGATTCTGTGATGAAAATATGGATGCCTGTGTGTACACACACACACACACACACACACACCTCCTATTTTATCACAAACAGGATGCAGCCATGATTCAAAGGATGCCAGGATCACCTTTGTTTGCAGAAATCAGCACAAGCTTCAAAGGGAATATGCCATTTGGTCACACTTATGAAGGATGATGAGGTGTTGAAGACACAGGAGGTAAAGGAGGCAGAAGACACATTGTATAAAAAGCCACGAAGACCTGAAACTGCATGATGTATGTAAAGAATTGAAAGGAGTCTTGTATCACCAGAGCAAGGGGCCACAAACTCCCATACTTACCAGGCTAGGCAAGTTATGTAAATGGTAAGTATCTGCACGGAGATTCTGCTGACCTGTAAATCATATCTTTGCCACAGAAGGCAGGGGCTGCTACTCATTTCTAGCTGGAGGATTGGAGGCTCAGTGGTATCATACATCCTGCTTTTACAAGATACACCAGACATCAGAACTTTGAAATCCCCCTAGAGTGAGGAGTATGGTATATGGCCCATCCAATTACATAGTGAGAGATGATAGGGTCTTGCCTCTCATCACAACTCACACAATGAGGAAGGGTGTTCAGTGCTAGGTGGCTTAAAATGAAAATTTTTTACCCAACATATATTGAGATGGTGGTATAGGCTGCTGTCTATATCATCTTGTCTTAGAAAGATTTTTTTTTTTTCTTAAGTCAGAGTCTCGCTCTGTCACCCAGACTGGAGTGAAGTGGCACGATCTCAGCTCACTGCAACCTCGGCCTCCTGGGTTTAAGCAGTTCCCTGCCTTGGCCTCCTGAGTAGCTGAGATCACAGGTGCACACCACCATGCCCAGCTAATTTTTGCATTTTTAGTAGAGGTGGGTTTTCACCATTTTGGCCAGGCTGGTCTTGAACTCCTGACCTCTTGATCCACCCACCTCAGCCTCCCAAAGTGCTGAAATTACAGATATGAGCTACTGCGCCTGGCCAAAAGATTATTTCTTATGTGCTTGCAGGCAAATCACTTAACCTCTCTGGTCTTAGTTTCTGTATCTATAAAACCAAAGGGCTTGGGCCAGATGAGCTCTGCTAGTTCCCTAAAACTCTTTAATGTAACTGTTTTCATTGGCATTTCTACACACATATAAATGTTCACAAACTAGACACAACTTATGTGAAATTTCCCCAGTTCATAGTCATTATTAAGATCATATACAAGAATGCAAGAAAGAAATGTTAGACAACAAGAATGAACAAATAGAAAACAAATAAAATAGTCTACCTAATTCTAATCACATTACAAACTATATAAAATGTTCATGAATTGTGTATGCTAATTAAAAGACAGAAATAGAATAGCTAAAATGTAAGACCAACTCTATGTTCTAAACAAGAGATACAGCTTACTACAAAGTCATATATAGCCTGAAAGTGCATGGGAAAAAATATATCAACAATAAATATAAGAAGACTGGGATATCTATATTAATATCAAGTAAAACAAGTGTCAAAACAGTGAATATTACCAAAAGATAAAAACAAACATTTAATAATGATAAAGGGCTAATTAATTCGGAAGAAATAATTACTCTATGTATGTATTTACTTAATAACAGAGCCTAAGAATATCCAAAGCAAAAACTGACAGAAACGCAAGAAGAAATGAAGATTTCCACAAGACCACTGTGGGAGACTTAAACTCCCAATTCTCTGCACTAAAGAAAAGTACTCAAGAACATACATGAGGGAAAGGACAGTCTCTTCCATAAATGGTATTGAGAAAACTAAATATTTATTTGCAAAAGGATGAAACTAGACCCTTATCTCTTTGTGCTTAACAGGAAAACTAGATAAAACAATCAGTAAAGACATACATGATCTGAACAGCAATATCAGCTAACTTGACAAGAAACTGCAAAGCATATTTTTTTTCAAGCGCACATGTTACACTGTCCAAGATATACGATCATGAAACAAAATGCAGCACATAGAAAAGAATTGAAATCATGCAGATCATGTCCTTTTACACTGATTGCATTAAAATAAAAATCAACGAAAGGGAGTTATCTAGGAAACCTTCAAACATTTAGAAATTAAACAATATATTTTAAGTGATCTATGGGTCAAATAGGAAATTGTAGGCATTTTTAAATATCCTGAAAATACTAAATATTAAAACTCAACATATCAAAATTTATGAGATGCAGTTAATGTAGTGATTTTTTAAAATATGTAGCTTTAAATGATTATACCAGAAGAGAGGTGTAAAATTACTTGAGATAATCATATGTTTTTGTCCTTCATTCTGTTAATGTAATGTATTTTGCTTATTGATTTGTGTATGTTGAATCATTCTTGCATTGCAGGAATGAATCTCACTTGATCATTGTGCATGATCTTTTTGATCCGCTGTTGGATTGGGCTTGCTGGTATTTTGTTGAGTATTTTTGCATCTGTGTTCATCTGGGATATTAGCCTATAGTTTTTTGTTGTTGTTGTATCTTTTTCTGGTTTTCATATCATGCTAATGCTACATGTTACAGTATGTTTGGAAGAATTCTCTCCACTTCAATAGTTTTGTAATAGTTTGAAAAGAATTGGTATTAGTTCATCTTTAAATATTTGGTAGAATTCAGCTGTGAACTCTTGGATCCTTGGCTTTTTCTTTTTAGTTTGATTTTTTAATTTTTTGTTTTTGTGGGTACATATTAGGTATACATATTTATGGGTTACATGAGATATTTTGGTACAGACATGCAATGCGCAATAAAATCATGGAAAATTGGCTATCCATCCCCTCAACAATTTATCCTTTGTCCTACAAGCAATCTAATTATACTCTTTTAGTTATTTTTAAATGTACAATTAAATTATTTTTCCATTTTTTTATTTACTTGCTCAAGACAGAGTGTTGTTCTGTCACCCAGACTGTAGTGCAGGGGTGCTATCTTGACTCACTGCAACCTCTGCCTTCCAGGTTCAAGTGATTCTCATTTCTCAGCCTCCTGAGTAGCTGGGACTACAGGCATGTGTTACCATACCAGGCTAATTTTTTTGCATTTTTAGTAGAGATGGAGTTTTGCTATGTTGGCCAGCCTGGTCTTGAACTTCTCACCTCAAATGATCCACCTGCCTCAGCCTCCCAAAGTGCTGGGATTACAGGCATGAGCCACTGTGCCCATCCAATTAAATTCATATTGACTCTAGTCCTCTTGTGCTAGCAAGTATTAGGTCTTATTCTTTTTATTTTATTTGTTCTGGGATTTTTCGATGGAATATTTTTTATTACTGATTCAATCTTGTTACTTATTATTGATCTGTTCAGGTTTTCTATTTCATCACGGTTCAGTCTTGGCACATTGTATGTATGTAGGAATTTATCCATTTCTTCTAAGTTTTCCCATTTTTTGGTGTATAGTTGTTCGTAATAATCTCTACTGATCCTGTGTATTTCTGTGGTATCAATTGTGAGGTCTCCTTTTTCATCTCTGACATTATTTATTTGAGCCTTTTTTTTTTCTTAGTCTAGCTAAAGGTTTGTCTTCTCAAAAAACCAACTCTTCATTTCATTGGCCTTTAGTATTTTCGGTCTGTATTTTGTTTATTTCTGCCCTGATGCTTATTACTAAGATCACTGAAATGCAAATCAAAACCACAGTGAGATATGATCTCACCCGAGTTAGAATGGTTATTATCAAAGAGACAAAAAATAAGAAATTTTGGCAAGGATGAAGAGAGGGGGGAACTCATACACTATTGGTGGGAATGTAAATTAGTGCATCCATTATTGGACTAATGCATTCATATTGTTCATTTAGTGATGGACAACAATATGAGGTTCCTCAAAAAATTAAAAAATATAAATACCATACGATCCAACAATCCCACTTCTGTGTGTATATTTTAGGGAAAGGAAATCAGTATTTTAAAGAAATATCTACATTCCCGTGTTTATTGCTGCACTGTTCACAATAGCCAAGATAAGGAATCAATGAATGAACAGATTTTAAAACGTGGTATACATGGGAACACTTGCAGCCATAAAGAGAACAAAAATCATACCCTTTGCAGTAACGTGGATAGAGCTGGTGGCCATTATCCTGAGCAAACTAAAACGGGAACAGAAAACCAAATACCACATGTTCCCATTTATAAGTAGGAGCTAAACAATGAGAACACTTGGATGCCAGGAGGGAAACAATAGACCTGAGGCCTACTTGAGAGTGTAGGGTAGGAGGAAGAAGAGGATCCAAAAAAATTCCTATTGTGTACTATGCTTATTATGTGGGTGATGAAATTATTTGTACCCCAGAGCCCCATGATGCACAGTTCTGTATAATAGATCTGCACTTGTACCCCTTAACCTAAAATTAAAGTTAAAAAAATCAAGAATCTTATTTAAAATGTGTGGTGTGTGTGTGTGTGTGTGTGTGTGTGTGTGTGTGTGTGTGTCTGTGTGTGTGTGTGTATGTGTGTGTGTGTATGGAATGCTATTCAGCCACAAAAAATAATGGAATCTGGCTGGGCACAGTTGTGGCTCACTCCTGCAATCCCACCACTATGGGAGGCCTAGCTGGGTGGATTACCTGCAGTCAGGAGTTCAAGTCCAGCCTAGCCAACATGGTGAAACCCCATCTCTAGAAAAATACAAAAATTAGCCAACCATGGGCAGGTGCCTGTAATCCCAGCTAATCAGAAGGTTGAGGCAGGAGAATCACTTGAACCCCAGGGGTGGAGGTTGCAGTGAGTGGAAATTGTGCCACTGCACTCCAGCCTGGGCAACAGAGCGAGACTCCGTCTCACTAATAAATAATAATAATAATAATAAAATGAAATCCTGTCATTTGTACAGCATGGATAAGCCTGGAGGACATTATATAAAGTGAAATAAGACACTCACAAAAGGACAAATACTGCACAATATTACTCATATGTGTAATCTAAAAATGTTGATCTGATGGAAGTAGAAAGTTAAACGGTGGTTATCAGAGGCTGGGGAAAGCAGGATAGTGAGGAGGTTGGGGAGAAGTTGCCCACTGAATATAAAGTTACAGTTAAATAGCAGGAATAAGTTCTGATGTTCTATTATCAGCAGGATAATTGTAGCTAACAATGTATTTTATTTTTCAAAATATCTAGAAGATTTTGAATGTTCTCACCACAAAAATATGACAAGTGTTTGAGGCGATGGATAGTCTAATTACTCTGATTTGATCATTATATAATGTATACATATATCAAAACACCATAGTGTATCCCATAAATATGTAAAATTATGAAGTATTAAGAAAGCAAAATTTTAAAAAGTCAATTACTTAAGGCACTAAGACAAGCAGAGTAAACTCAAAAGTAAGTAGAATGAAGAAAAATAATTTTTAAGGAACAAAAATTAATGCAGGAGAAAATGATAAACCACCGGGGAAGAAAGCAATGACAAAAGTATGCTCTTTGAAAAGGTGAGTAAAATGGGTAACACCCTAGTAAGACTGACCAAGAAAATAAAAGGCAAACAGCATAAATTACCGACATAAAAAATAAAATAGAAACAATCCTTACATATCACAGAAAGAAATATATTATCAACTGCATACCAACAGTCTTCATAAACATAGATGCAATTGTTCTTTCAAATCTGGAAATATATAAACAAAGAAATTGCCTGATCAAGTAGGATTTATCCAGATTGTAAGACAAGTTTAACATTTAAATTAATCAGTGAAATTCATCATAGTAATAAAATAGAGATGAAAACTATACAACTATTTAGATTAATGCAAGAAGCAGAATTTGTTAAAATTTCATACTCAATCATAAGTTTAAAAAACTGGGAAGAAAAGGAAACTTCCTCAGCCTAACAAAGGATATTTATGATGAACAGAGAATTTACACTACATAAATTCATGACTTAATATTTTTAAAAAGTGTCTAGAATAAGAATAGACACATAGAAAATAGACATTTCATAAATAAACTAACAAACAATCATTTGATTTTTGACAAGAGTGCCAATATAACCCAATTTGGGGAAAAATCTTTTAAATAAATAGTGCTGGAATAATATAGAAAAAATAAGCTTCAACTATTACCTCACACCATACATAAAATTTAAATTGAAATAGATCATGGACTTAAATGTAAAGAATAAAACTTTTAGAAGACACATAAGATTTTTCATGACTTGAAAGTAGGCAAAGCTCATTTAGACAGGACACAGAACAAAATAACTGTAGTCAAATATGGTATATTAGCCTTCATGGAATCTACAAATTCCTACTAATAAAAAAGCACCATTAAAATGAATAGTTAAGCTGCATAGTTGGAGAAAAATATCTGTAATCTGTGTTGGGCAAGGGACTAATATCCAGGATTTATAAAGAATTCCTAAATTTAGAAGAAAAAAAATCCAATAAAAGTGAGTGAAAGATTTGTCCACATACTTCCAAAAAGAAGATATGCAAAAGACCAATAAGCACATGAAGAGATGTTCTATGTCATTATTAGAGGAAATAAAAACTACAGTATGTGTTATTATATACCTGCTAAAATATTTTAAATGGACAAAACCAAATGCTGTCAAGGATGTGGAATAACCAGTATGTTTGTATATTGTTGGTTGTGATATAAGCTGGGATAAAAGTCTGGTGATTTCTTACCAAAATAAATATACCTCAAGACCAAATAACTTGACTTCTACATTTTAACATGAAAGGAACCAAACAACGCATGTTCTCACAGGCAGGTGTTGAACAATGAGAACATGTGGACCCAGGGAGAAGAGCATCACCCACTGGGGGTAGTTGGGGGCGGCTAGGGGAGGGAGTGTGGTGGGTGGGGAGGGTGGGGAGGGATAACATGGAGAGAAATGCCGGGTATAGTATGCACCTATGCAGCAACCCTGCATGAACTGCACATGTACCCCAGAACCTTAAGTAAAATAATAAAAAAAAAAAGAAATTAGAACATGTTCACAAAACAGATACAACCATGAATCACTTAATGACAGGGATATGTTCTGAGAAATGCGTCATTAAATATTTGAAATGCATCATTAAGTAATTTTGTTGTAATACTTATTTTGTGTAATAACAGAGTATACTTACACAAATCTAGATGGCATATCTATCTATCTATCTATCTATAGATAGATATATATCTGGAAAGCCAAGTGTTCCAGTATCATTACTGAATATTATTCATTTTCCTTATTTGATCAGCAATGCGAATATCAGATGACATATATGTTTCATTATAATCTTCTATATGCTTCATTAGAATCTTTTGGGATCTCTACTGTATATGCTCCATCATTGACCAAACCGTAAGATTATGTAGCAAATAATTGTTCATGAATTTTCACAGCAGTTTTATTCATAATAGCCAAGAAACTGGACATAGGTTATTTATAGAAGAATGGAACAGCAAACTGTGGTATGTTCATATGTTAGAGTACTAGTCACCAAAAGAAAGGAACAGATCACTTTTTCATGAGATAATATGGATGATCTCAAACCCATTAGGCTAAGTAAAACAAGTCTTATGCAACTGATAAACGGTTTGATCAGAGTTATATGAAATTGTGGAATATCTCAAACAATCTTATAGTGTAAAAAGGAAGGAAGGGAGAAAGGAAGGAAGGGAGAGAGGGAGGAAGGAAGGTAGGAAGAAGGGAGGGAGGAAGAGAAAGAAAAAAAGGAAGGAAGAAAAGGAAAGGAAAAAGAAGGAAGGAAGGAAGGAAGGGGTTGCTTCTCATGTTCTCAGCAGCAGGGGAAGAATATATTGCAAAAGGGAATAAAGGGGTTTTTAGATTGATGATGATGGTCTCTATCTTGATAGGAATTTCAGACATGCAGGTACCTGCATTTGTCTAAACTCAGTGAATGTACATGTAAGATTTGTGCATTTCTTTGAATGTAGAGTTTATACCAAAATAGAAATAAAATCAAGTATGTTGAATTCAGTTGATGATATGCGTGTTGAAGTACGAAGACAAAGAGAGGTCTGGTGTGGTGGCTGAGATGGGAGGATTCCTTAAGCCCAGACGTCCAAGACCAGCCTGGGCAACATAGTGAGACCTTGTTTCTACTAAATAAATAAATATGGACAAAGAGAAATAAAATCTGCAGTTTATTTTGAAATGAATAAAAATATATATGGATTAGAGGGATAGAGAAGTGGATAGATGGATAGATATGTGATAAACCAATTACAATGATGGCAATAGAATCAGTAATGATATATGGGAGTTCACTGTGAAATGTTGCTGCTCGAATATTCCCTTAAAATTATAAAAACTAATTTTATTTTGAATATTAGCAAGAAAAAAATTAAAAATAAAATTTGAAAATATTTTGCTATTGCAGTAGCATTAAAAAGGAAACATTTAGGAATACATTTAAAATATGCATGTATAAGACCACATACTGAAAAGTATGAAACTGCTGAGTGAAAGATAGACCTAAGCAAATGAAGATATATGCTTTGAGTCACCAGGGAAATGCCGATTTAGACAATGGTATAGCACTATACAACCACTAGAAAGATTTTTAAAAGTAGACAACATCAAGCGTTGGTGAGAATGGAGAGCAATTGGAACTCTCATATGTTGTTCGTAAGAATGTAAAATTTTACAACTGCTTTGGGAAAATTTAGGCAGTTTAAACTTAAGCATGCACTTACCATGTGACCCAGCAATTCTCCTCCTAAGTTTCAATCCCAGAGAAATGAAAACAAGTATCTACGCTGTCTTTTACCTGAATGTTCATAACAGCTTTACTCATAATACCACCAAACTAAATATAACTCAATATTTGTCAACAGATGAATAGATAAGCAAGTTATATTTTATTTCTAATAAAGAAATATATATTTTATAATAAAATTTGTATCTGATAAAGGATACAGAAGACTAATATACACAACATGGATAATTACACAAACAACAACAGCAATAAACACAGAGTGAAGAACTCTAAACACAAATGAAATTCTAAAAAGACAATTCATAGAAATTCTAAAAAGACAATAATTCACCATGAGAGTACACCAGTGATTGCTTAGGGCCAGGATTAGGGACTTGGTTGGGAAGGGCACAGAGGAAGTTTTTGCATGATGGAGGTGCTCTATAGTTGATTGTTGTGGTGGTCAGTCAGACATTTGCATTTGTGTCTACATGTCATTCTTCTAATCTCCATCGACGACCTAAACTCTTCCTAAACTTTTTCATATCAGCAAATGATATCACCATCTACTTGATTAATTGAGCTTATATCCCATGCATTCTTCTTCACTATTTACCTTAGCCCTCCATCCAAAACACCACTATGTTTATGCTGTATCTTGAAAATATTATTTAATCTGTTTATTTCTCTTTCTTTGTAGTGCTGTTATCCTTCTAAGTTGTCATTATCTCTTGCCTAAATTACAGCAACAGCTGCCTCATTGGCTGTGGTCTTCTATTCTTGGATTCCAAAGCCCATTGTTTACACAATGGCTAGAGTGAATTTTAAAAAATAGTTAATTATGTCACTCCTCTGCTTAAAATACCTCAATGGCTTTTCATCAAACAAATAATAATTCAACTTTCTTTTGTCATCTACATGAACCTCTTTGGTCTGGCATTGCCTGTATTCAGCCATTTCTCCTTCTTCATTGTACTCTAGCCATGCTGAGACTCTGTCTCTGAATTTGCTGAGCTTGTTGCCACATTTGGACCACTGTATTCCCATTCTTTCTATCATCACCCTTCCACAGTCTCATTGAATGGTTATTTTCATACTTCAGGTTCCAACACAAATGTCTCCTAAGAAATGTTCACTTACAGCATCCTTTTGAAATCAACTGCTCACCCCTCCCCCTCATACACACCTCTTAGTTTTTTATCACATCACCTGTTCATCTTTATTTTATAGCATTTATTGAATTCTGAAATGACCTATTTGTGTTTTTGTTTAATGGTTTATGTTGTCTGTCACTTGAGTGAAAGCATGTAGGATAATTGTCAGCCTTGTTTGCTGCTGCATCTTGAGAGCCCAAAACAATGCTTTGCGCATAACACTTTCCATGAATGTTTTTTGTAGGAATAAACTATGACCAGCACTTTTATTAAGTATAGGAAGAAAATCAGATGAGTATTTTTTTATTTACATTTTGTGATTATTAAAGTAATATATGTTCACTTAAAATATGAAAAATATACAAATAATAAAAGGGCAATAAAATTACTATCTAGAGGTAAAATATGTACAATTTTGGTGACTGTCCTCATTTCTATCTATATCTTCCCTCTTCTCTCCCAATTTCCATCAATAAGGATTATTCTGAATTACCACTATTGGTACTTACCTATTATATATCATGATTTTTTTAAATTGATTAAATATTTATATAAAGCATGATTTTTAATGGATGCATAGTTTTCAATTCCAACTTGGTATTTACCCGCTTTCTTATTGTTAAAGTCTAATTTCCTAATTAGACTAATTTCCTTATCTGCAAATCGGGATAATAAGACCCATCTTTTTCTAGGATTACCATGAGGATTAAAAAAGTTTAACAAGTATTAACTGTTTAGAACATCTCCTGGTACAGCACTCAATAAAAATGAGATGATTATAATAGTAATTGTTGAGACTACTGATTCTTTTAGTTTGGCCTATAAAACTTTTTCTTTTTAGATCAAGCCGTGAAATGTCATGGCAGGCACTGAACCTGAATAAGCCAACGGGCCTAGGAAGTACCACATGTGAGGACAACATATGAAATATCAAGAACTTGTGCTTCTTAGTTCTTACTCTGGGTGCTATATCGGTTGACTCTGAGGTAGATTGATGTAGAGTATAGTTATTAATAAATAGTTCAAGCCTTTGAAGTGCCACATAAAATTCCAGATTAATGTGTTTCCAGGAGTCTCAATTTCCCAATTTAGTATATAATTAATTTAGGCTTCCTAGAGGAGAAGTGCAGTGGTCACTTTTAAAACAAGGCATTCATTGCTGGGTACTCATTTCTCTCATTGTCTGTTCCCTATAATATTTAGCTTCCTCTAGAATAATAATGCTCTATGAATAATTTAACATAAACATTTGAAGAAAAGATACTACTATACGGAAAGAATGAGAAAAATCCTGACTTTAACTCTTCTACTTTCTGTGGATGGCTTGTTTTGCTTTTTCAAAGGCCCTCTTCTTATGGGATTCAGTCTCTTCAACACTCACTACATTGTCTTACTAAGACTGAATTTCCCATCCTGGAGCTTCTGACCTACAGGCTTTTGGTATCCTACAAGGATATTTCATATGTGTGTCAAACCCAGATTCATGTTTTGATCATTGTCTGAAACCTCTCATTTATGACATTGAGTTCATTGTTAATTATATGTTTTTGGGGTGGAGTGTCACCTAGCTGATTGCTTACTGCTTTCTCTATGGACTGCTGAATACAAGTTTCATATCATGTTCTTAGTAGCCGTAACCAGGAAAATGGATTAGTGAAAAGGTAACAATCTACTGTAGTTCTATGTGGGAAATTGTATATGGTCCATTTTTCAAACAACAAGAGAAAAAACAGAATATAAGTACCTTCAAAGGTACTTATATTATATTGAAGGTACTTATGCTTAGACTTAAAGTTTTAGAAGTGGTTTTAAGAGGAACCCATCCTCTGCCTGCAGGGATGAAGCCTATCACAATCCATTTACCACACTACTCATGCTTAAGGGTTCAAGTGCTCAATAGCCACATGTGGATAGTGGCTACTGTGTTGGATGTTTCCATCACCACAGAAAAATCTAGCAGATTCTAGGGAATTCTTGGCTTATGTGTTTCTGTAAATAATTTGAAAAGCAAGTGAAAATTACTACTGATGTGGGGGGTGCTAATGGGTTAGCCTATGGAGGAGGGGGTAAGCAGGGCCACTCCTAGTGAAAAAAGGAGGTGGAGGCAGAACATGAACCCAAGAAAGTGGGCAGTGAAAGTAGAGATCACTAGGGGAATGTAGATACATTGGATATTCTAAAGAGGCAGAACAGTAGACCTGAGCTGAAGAATGAATTGTGGAAGAAACCAAGATATTGTCCAATTGCAAGTTGGATTAGTGATAGCTTTTCACAATTCCTTTAATAATCTCTATAATGGGTGAAATAATTTTGTATATTATATACATATTTATAACATAGAAAAATACTAGAGTCAAAATTCAAAAATAAAAGAGTGAGCAACATGAGCACTCAACAGCAATCTTAAAATAATTAAGGCAAGGACAAGGTTCCAAGATTGATTTTAAGACCAAATCTCTCGCATCATCTCTGGTTGTGGGATTCGAGACAGAATGGCCATTTGTCATGGAAAGACTGGTTACGTGCAAAATCAGAGCTTCAGACTGAGCACTCATTGACCTTCAATGGATGCACTTGCAGCTGCCTTGAGCTAGGGCTCAAGTAAGTGAGATCTGAACTGAGGCTCTCTAGGCGTTAACAGACAAGGAAGGAGTCAGGGAAAACATTATCCTGAAGAAGTAGCTAATGAGCATAAGATTCAGTCTGTGACACCCGGGTGTTCCGAACCTGGGAGTGGGCATCATACACCTCTCAACCAGTGGGCAATTCCGTGGCTGCCTTGGGACTGAAACGGTGGAGAACAAGAACAATTGTTAATTTTCAGACTTATTTATGAAGGGATTCTATTCTATTAGAACCATTTGAACAAGTTCCTAAAAGGAAATGTTGTATACTCGTGTACTTTTGTCACCCCAAATCAACGTATCCCCTATTTCCAGATCCAACAATGATACCGTCCCGTTTCTGAGTCAGAATGGGAGCTGGAATTTTCTATGAGGGTCATTCTGACCTTCATTCCCCTCAGGCACAGACTGAGAAGAAACAAAGGTTCAACGCTATCTCCAAGTCTGTGGTTTGGTAAGCCTCAGCCTTTCTTTCTCCACCATGTTTTGCTGATCCTGCATTTACCATGTTACTACCAAAGAAGAAAGAAGAAGAAGAGGAGGAGGAGGAGGAAGAGGAAGAGGAAGAAGAAGGAGGAGGAAGACAATGGAAGGCGAAGGAGGAAGCAGGAGGAAGAAGAAGAAAGAAGAGGATCTAGATAATCTCAAGACTGAAGGTGGAGCTAGTGGAAATGGAGCTGCTTCTAATGGATTTTCATACAAATCTCACACACTTCTCAGGGGTGGTGATTCCTATTTGAACAACTTTTCTAGATTAGTGGTTTTATTTCTTGGTATTTTTAACTAGTCAAAAACATAGACATAAATAATTCTTTTCAATAGGTTGAGACCTGGGTTTTAAATGAAACCTGATAATGTAGTGTGATTTCTTCCATATACTGAAATGCATAAGGAGAAGGTTCTTTTAGTTTATTGAGATATTTGCGCTATGATACTATAGTGTTTAGAATGAGGACGGAATGTTTTCAAGAAAAGATCAAATGTTTAGCAAGGATAAAACATGCATGATGTGTTTCAGAAATTTTCATCTAAAATGCCTAAAGTTTACATTAGCTTTTATAATTATAGAAAAATTTAAACATATGCCAAAAAAAACTCCATGTGCCCATCTCCCAGGTTCAACAGTTATCAACATGTACAATATTGTTTCACCTATAGCCCTTGTCTCTGTAGTCCCACTCTCACTGTTTCAGTTTGCTGGAAATCCTAGAAATTATATCATTGAATCAGCATGCATCTCTGAAACATAAGGACATTTTTTTTAAACATCACGAGCTTCTAGTTTTAACTACAGAAAATACAGGATAGCACATTAAAGGATGTCGGAGTAATACAATCAGCAAAATTCACAATGCTGAAAATTCTACAGGATGAAAACTCAGTTTCTTTAACAAATAAATTACAATGGATAAAATAAGATTAAGGGAAAACCTATAAGTAGAAGAGACTCAGACACACATTGATTCTAACCAACAATTAGGAGACAATTAGGGAAATTTAAACAGTGATTGCATATTTGATGATATTAAGAAATTACCATGTACTCCCCCCCACCCACCACTCATTTTTAAAGGTAGGTGAGATAATGACTTTATGATTGTGACAAGAATTTTTTTTAATACTTTGCCATTAAAAAATAATATTAAATCCTTATCTATCTGGACAAGTTGACAACCCACAATAATTCTTAAAAGTTGTGGGTAATTCTCTTCTTTCTATAGTAATTTTCATTTACTAAATAATAGAAGGAGAAAAGTGACAATGAAGTATAAAATAAAATAAAATAAGCAAGTCCTGAACTTGAAGGTAAACCTACTGACATCCTATTCCTTTTCCTTTGAGAAGCAAAGAGCTGGTATTTTTTTAAGGGTTAAAGAGGAGTGCACGGGAGCCATTATTATTTAAGTGCTGTTTTTTTTTTTTTTTAACTAATATTTCTGGTAACAAACCTGGAGTTTAACAATAATTCTCTGCTCTTATGAGTTTTGCCTCATTAAAGTAGAGGAGGCCAGGCATGGGTGGCTCATGCATGTAATCCCAGCACTTTGGGAGGCCAAGGCAGGTGGATCACCTGAGGTCAGGAGTTCAAGACACACTTGGGCAGCATGGTGATACCCTGTCTCTACTAAAAATACAAAAATTAGCTGGGTGTGGTGATGCATACCTGTAACCTGAGCTACTCGGAAGGCTGGGGCAGGAGAACCACTTGATCTTGGGAGGTGGAGGTTGCAATGAGCTGAGATTGCGCCATTGCACTCCAGCATGAGTGACAGAGCATCACTGCCTCTCTCTCTCTCTCTGTCACACACACACACACACACACACACACACACACACACCCCACAGACACACAAAAGTAGAGGAGCCCATTATTTTGTGAACAGAGTTTACACACCCTCCTCTGTCCTGCAGGGATTACACAGGCAATTGAAAAAGGCACAGAGAAGATTCCTTGGGCTTTTTATAAAAAGCTTCCCACATCATGCCATATATTTAAATAACAGGCTAAGATGGGGAGTGATGAGTCTCTCAAGGAAATAAAGATGGCACACTCATTAGAAGGCTCATTAAGAATAAAGTACAGAAAGGGGGCTCTGAGAACAGACTCTCATCCTGGTATTTATTAGGACAAAGCACTCTCTTTAATGGGGCACCTAAAAAGCTCTCCGCTGCAATTATCAGGCATTAGTGCTTTTACTGACTTCTTGGGGTCGGCTTTGCCCTCCTCTCTGCCTTGGTAAGCAGTTGACAACACCCTTGTGTTCCAGCCTCCTGTGGCAAATTCGATCTCACTTTTCCTATCTGTGCTCAGGAGCCCTATGCTTCCAGTCCGTGAGGACACTTGAAATTTGGACCTCTTTCAGGGCAAATTGGAGGATATTACCACACTTTATTGCTTATTTCTTCTCCTGAGTCCTCCTTTTTTCCCTTCATTTTAGGTACAATTTGTTAGGCTCCTTTTATTCTCTCTCCCAGGGGGCAGCTGTTGGCAAACTTTTTGAAGAATCAAATAATACAACTAGTAAAGAACTTAAGCTTTGTGGCCTGTCAGGTCTCCGCTGCATGGGGTAGTGAGTGCAAAAGCAGCCACAGGCCATACATAAATAAATGTGTATGGTTGTATTTTAATAAAATTTTATTTACAGACATAAGTGGTGGGCCAAAGGCTGCAGTTTGTTGACTTACATTCTAATGTTCTAAAAGGGAAGTTCTCATTCCGCTTATGAAATAAGAGTAGCCGCATGTTCTCTCTCATAGGCGGGTGTTGGACAATGAGAACACATGGACACAGGGAGGGGAGCACTACACACTGGGGTCAGTTGGGGGGAAATAGGGGAGGGACAGTGGGGGGTGGGTAGCTGGGGAGAGATAGCAAGGGGAGAAATGCCAGATGTAGGTGATGAGGAGGAAGGCAGCAAATCACACTGCCACGTGTGTACCTATGCAACAATCTTGCATGTTCTTCACATGTACCCCAAAACCTAAAATGCAATAAAATAAATAAATGGGGGAAAAAAAAGAGTAGCCATGTAGTATTTTCAGGGTTTTCATTTTATTCATATGACGATTTGCCATTTAAGTTTTTGATGCCAGCCATGTGCCAGGCTCTGTGCTAGGTACTGAGAATACAGAATCATAAAACCCGGGGAGATTACCATCCTGTAAACAGTTGGGCCGACAGGCAAATAGCTACAATGTGATATACTTAGTGCTGCAGTGGACATGTGGGGGGCATGAGACTACAGGGTAAGGGAATGGAAGCATGCTTGAGACTTAAAGCATTAAGAGGATTTTACCAGGCAGTGGGCATTTTGAGAGGAAACAGCCCAGGAAAATGTATACAGACCATGAAAATATACCTGTTCCTGGGCCTTTGAGAATTTGAGTGTTATTGCAGCACCAGTGTTTGTACAGGATTTAAGGGAGGAGGCAGCAGGGATGGGAGGAGGAATTATTCAGGAGAAGAGGAGGCTGGGCAGGTAGGAAAGTCTTATGCTCTGTGCTACAGTGTTAAGGTTTTATTTTGTAGGACATGGGGTGCCACTGAACAATTTTCATCATAGGAATGCCATGGTCAGATTTCCCTGCTGGAAAACCATGTTAAAGATGCAATCCATAAGTCCTTAAAGGCTTTGACTATTCTTCTGGAAAGCTGTCAAAAATAAGCAAAAGTTTCCAGAACTTGGATATAGAAAACCAGGAAGACAACTTAAATAGTGTGAATATCTTTCCTGTTTACTTTCCATTTGAGCTCCCTGGGCCAATTACGGTAGCAATGGAGGTTAAATGTTTGTTTGCTGCAAAAGGAATAAATCTCACTTAGTTCAGTGACAAGAGGAGGAGAATCATTAGGGCTAATAATTTCAAGATCTATACTGAAGAGCTTCCTTCTGAGTATGATTTGAGGGCTGCTAGGTATCCCCTTGTCCTGAAATGACATCCATCCAGATTCTGCAGCCTCTAAAATTACAACAACTGGAGATTTGACTTCTTCAGGTTGAGCATTGCCCTCGCTAGGAACGGTACTTTAAGTTGCAAATACTTCTTGGAAACATGATGTATGATGTCAATCATAACCTAGTGTGATTGGGGTACTAATCTGACCGAGGCTCAGAAGAACATAGATCCCTGAAAAGGAAATCAGGAGAAGGCTTTAAAATAAGGAAAAGACCACATAACCAGGGATGCAGAGAGTAAAGGACAAAGACTAACTGCCTCCTTCTCAGTATGGCCTAGGGCAGTGTTGAGCGTAATCAGGTGGACAAGGACAGGCATAAAATAGCAACTGATTAATAAACATGGGTGGAAGTGTGTATTTTTTCAGACTCAATGGAATTTTTACTGCTTAACAATTCCAGAGCCAATTTGTAAAGCTGTCTGGGAGTGTTCAGTCTGTGAGAGGCAGACACAGGAAAGGGGAGGGAGACAATTAGGAGGGTAAAAGATGCTTCAGACAAGGAATGGGCTGCAAGTGACAACTGAATGAACCCCCTCTCTCTCTGGCAGCTCTTATTCTTTTCCCAACAAGCTCCTACTTGCTGCTTTGTCTTCGGAATGCAAAACCAAAGTGCTTGAGTGAATAAACAAGGACTCTTTATCAAAGAGAGATAGTGCCCTGTTTCTCTGGGTTTGGTGTCTATTTCTGTGCAAGGCCCATTGATTGGAAGCTGGTGGGAGATGCAAGGGCACGTTGCCTCCTTGATGACAAAGCAACAACGTCTGGGACCGCAGGCTGAAACTCATCAGAAATTGTCCATCTACTTCTGGCATCATGATGTGAACCTAAGAAATATACTTCTGAAGTAGATGCCTGCCTCGATACGGCCAAAAAACAACGTCAGCCTTTCTTGATTGATTCATTCATGCGCTGAACGTTTAACCACATGTACTGCAGACCCACTCTGTGTGCATGCCCTGATTAGGTGCTGAGGACATTCAAAGGCACATGCAGGGATGATTATAACACAAGGCAGGTGCCTGAGAGTGACGGCGAAGTATGCAAATAACACAGAAGCAAGGTTATTGTCTGAGTATAAACAAGGCATAAATAAAAGCTGATATTCCTCAACTGCAGAGGCAACCTAAGAGATAGTACAAGTTTGAAAGAAGAGTCTATGTCATAACTTAATGGGCCTAGCAATGTGATTTGAGATGGAATGTGAAGTAATTCAGGAAGTGGAAACCAGGGCCAGCTATATAGTTGCCTGGCCCTGTGCGAAACACAAACACAGGACCCCTTGTTCAAAGAACAGGAAATAAAGGACATTTCAGGGCCTTTAAAGGTACGAAAGTGTGAAATATATTTCTTTCATGGTATCTCTCCTGATCTGTCTTTCTTTTTTTTTTTTTTTTTTTGTATTTAATGTCATGTTCTTGGGCACAGGGCTACATGCTGGCTGAATGCAGATCCTCACATATGCCCAGGGCCCTGGCCTGTGATTCGGCATGAGGCAGCACAAGGCTCACCAGCTGCCAGGTTTTGTGTCCCACCAGCCACCCCACAGAGGCACCCTGCGACATCAAGGGGTGAGAAAGACAATCTCCCCTTCCTGTGTGTCTGCACCTCTGTCCATCAGACAGGTGTCCCCCAGTGGATTGCAACCTCCATTCAGGGACATACCGTATTTGGATGGGTGTGGGCAAGAAGCTCAGCTCCATTCCCTATACTGGGTCAGTGCCTCCATCCCACAGCTGCCCTGAGCATTGGCTCTACTCTTCTCCAGAGTACTGTTTGCAGCCAGTGGGGCTGCCTCGTTCAGAGACACCTAGGAAGTTATGCATCCCCTCATCTCTGAATTGGGGTGGGGGACTGGCCTGCAAGCAGTAATTGACTTATATGGAGGTGTCATTGTGCTCAAGGTGGGACAACTGAGGCATTATTTGCACTCTAGGCTAGACCTCCCACGGACTCAGGCCAGCATTCCCCAGGTGGATCCACATCTTTGCCTCGTTTCTTTCCCACCCTATTCTGATTCTCTCTCCAAGTTTCACCTGAAAATGCTCCCTTATTAAACCACTTGAACAGGAGCCCGTGGCTCAGATTCTGCTTCTAAGGAAATTCAGCCGAAAGAGTGAAAACAGAATCAGATGTGCTCCTGGTGGGGCTGGGGTCATGTTGCAGGATTAAATAGATAGTCGGAATAGACCTCATTGGGAAAGTAAGACTTTCATCAAAGACCTAAAGAGGAGGAGGAGAGAAATAACCAAGAGTAGAAACATTCCAGGGAGAGGGCAGAGTTAGAGCAAAGGCTCTGTAGCTGTAAGAATAATACACCCCCCATTGCCAGATTACATGTCTTAATCTGAAGAAATTGTGAATATGTTAAGTTACATAGCAAAGGGCAGTGGATGTTGCAGATGAATTAGGGTTGCTGAACAGCTGACTTTAAGATAGAGAAATTAGCCTGGGTTATCCAGGTGGGCCCAGTGTAATCACAAGCGTCCTTGAAAGTAGAAGAGAAAGACAGAAAGGAGGTTCGAGAAAAGTGTGACCGCAGAAGAAAGGTATGGAGATGTAATACTGCTGGCTTTGAAGACAGAGGCTGAGGATGTGAGCCAGAGAATGTGGGTGATCTTAGGAAACTGGGAATGTCAAGGACGTGGATTCTCTCCTAGAACCTTCAAAAGGAAATACCTTGATTTTGGCCCAGTGAGACTCGTGTTAGACTTCTGACCCACAGAATTGCAAGGTAACACTTTTCTGTTGTTTCAAGCCAATACTTTTGAAATAATTTGATATGGCAGCCATAGGAAATGAATACAGGCCCTAAGGCAGAAGCATACGTGACACGTGAGATGACCGGTAAGGAGATATATTCGTCCCTTTTCACGCCACTGATAAAGACATACCCAAGACTGGGAAATTTATGAAAGAAAAAGGTTTAATTGAATTTACAGTTCTATGTGGCTCGGGAGGTCTCAGAATCACAGCGGAGGGTGAAAGGCACTTCTTATATGTTAGTGGCAAGAGAGAATGAGGAGGAAGCAAAAATGGAAACCCCTGTTAAACCCATCAGATCTCAAGAGGCTTATTCACTATCATGAGAATAGCATGGGAAAGTCCAGGCCCCATGATTCAATTACCTACCACGGGGTCCCTCTCACAATACGTGCTAATTCTGGGAGATACAATTCAAGATGAGAGCTGGGTGGGGACACAGCAAACCATATCAGGAGGCCACCATGGCTTGAATGAAGGGAGTGAGAAGAGCAGTAGGAGAGGAGGGAGAGAGGTGTGGTGGGCCAGGATGTGCACGGTCTCATGGGTCATTGCAAGCAACCAGGGAGGTGTTTATTTCTGAAGTGAGGAACCAGTGCATGGTTTTGAGTGATAAAATCTGACACAATTGTTAAACGGTTCCCTGTGACTGTTGTAAGGCCAGGCAGCGAGCAAGCAAAACCTATTAGGAGGCCTTTCCAATCATACAGGTAAGAAATAATGGTAGCACAAATCGGGAGGATAGCAGGGGAGGTGGTAAGAAGTAAATACATTTTGAAGAGAGTGCCAGCAGGATTTTCTGCTAGAGTGATTGTGGGAGTGTGAGAGAAAGGGCAGGGAAGGACTGCTCTAAGGATTTTTCCTGAGCAACTAGAATAATGAAGCTGCTATCAATTAAGATGGAAAGGGATTGCAAGTAGAACTGGTTTTGAATATGGAGCATGAGACTGGGTGTTCTTTAGAACTTGTTTCACTGGAGATGTGTTTTCTAGCCGAGTGAAGATGCTGAGTAGGCAGCTGAGGATACAGTTCTGGAGTCTGTAGGCATTTGAACTGTGCATAGACATTTGGGAGGTGTCAGCATACAGATCCAACTTAATGCTGTGGAACTGAATGGCATGACCACAAGAATGAGTGGACAGGAGGAACAAGAGGTGAGCCTGAAGGAAGGCCGACATTAGGAGGTTCAAGAGATAAAGGAGACAAAAACGGGGTGGCCATAAGGTAAAATTAGATTCAGGACAGCGTGTGTTCCTAGAAGTGAAGGGAGGAAAAAGTAACAGATAGATGAACTGCATAAAACACATCAAGAAAGACAAGGATTGGTCAGCAACCTTAGTAATGAAGTTATGGGAAACCTTGATGAGAAAAGTGGAATGAAATGGTGGAAACGAAAGCTTAATTGGAGTAGGTAGAAGAGAGAATGGGAAGAAAATCTTGGAGACAGCAAGACTAAGTGATCATTTCTGGAAGTTTTGAAAGCTGCAGGCAGGTTGGCAGGCTGGAAACCCCGGGGC
This sequence comes from Sapajus apella, assembly GCF_009761245.1. NCBI lineage: Eukaryota > Metazoa > Chordata > Mammalia > Primates > Cebidae > Sapajus > Sapajus apella. The sequence continues at coordinate 6,061,297 of NW_022437003.1, read as the reverse complement.
ACAGTGGGTGTCACAGGTGGAGCCTGCAGATGGTCTAGAGGCAGAATTCTTCTTCCTCAGGGGATTTCAATCTTTGCTCTTAAGGCTCTCAACTGATTAGATGAGACCCATCCACATTATGTAGGGTAATCTGCTTTACCCAAACACTACCAATTTGAATGTTAATTATATCTAAAATAGCTTCATAATAACATCTAGACTGGTGTTTAACCAAAAGCTAGGTAACATGACCAAACCCGTTTAACACATAAAATCAGTTATCACAGCCATGGTGAAGAAAAGTTGTTGTTTTTGTGTTTTTATGGTAAGGATAGATTCGTATATCAATAAAGATAACCTATGAGAGAGAAAAATAATTGATAATATAGAAGAGAGGGGAGACTAGTTGAAAAAATGTCATTGAGAAGATAAGAAGGATGGGATATAATAAATGGTGGAGGGATTGAGTTTAGGTAACAGCTATTTCATCTGCTGTGACTGGCAGGAACATACAGTATTCAAATACAAATGCTGCTTAGAGAAGTTCTTTGATTGCTTCAAGGATTTCCAACTAAGAAGGAAGCAACATGCTAGGATAAAGGCAGAACAGAAGATGACCTGGTGGAGGACTGAGGAAACAGAAAATGGTCTAAAATAATCCAGTTGGAAAGTGACAAAGCGAATGGACCAGGTATATAGTATGCTTGCCTGGAAGTATAGAGGCTCACTTGAAATTCATGTTCATGAATTTACATTGGTATCAGTCAGTGTGGGCAGCCACAGGGCTGTCAGCATGACTAGGCAGGGAACTGTAATTTTGTTGAGTGTGATGAAAAGAGTGAAGGAAAGGGGGTCAAGGGTGTATGTAAGGAAGTGATTATAATTTTTGGTTAGGGAATATAAATGGAAGAGGAAAAGAGCCAGGGGAGGGAGGTAATTGGGATAGGAAGTTATAAATGAGATGGGAAAACCAAGTGATAAAAATGTAGAACCAGCAAATCTGTAGAGATAGTAAAAAGATGAGGTGGTTGACATGGTTAAGGGAGAATGAATAGATGAAAAACAATGAAAAACAGGTTTTTTTTTTTTTTTTTTTTGGCAAGTGAAACTGTCATATATGATACCATAATGATGGATGGTGCTATTTACATGTGTCTATACAATGTATAATGTACAACTGCCAAGAATGAGCCCTAAATAGCCTGTATTTAGTAATAATGTATCAATATCAGCTGATCAAATAACAACTGTACTACAAAAATAGATGATGATGATAGGAAAAAACTTGGGAGTTTGTATGTAGGAACTCTGTACTTCCCACCAAATTTTCTATAAATCTAAAACTGCCTTAAAAAGGGTTGTTTTTTAAATTGTAGGACTGAGTATAATTCTCCATGAGACTACTTTTTTTCTGCATCTACTGCAGCAAATAGAGCAGAGCCAGACACATTAGATAATCGGTAGTGATCTAAACACTGTTCCATTCAATTCAAAGTTGTTTCCTTTCAATTCAAAGTTGTTTCCTTTAGATTAAAGAAAATAATAAACAGAGTAAAGAAACAACCTGCAGAATGAGAGGAAATATTTGCAAACTATCAGAAAAGGGCAGAATATACAAGGAACTCAAACAATTCAACAGCACTAGTAGTAATCTCACTAAAAACAGGCCAAGGATCTGAAAAGATATTTCTCAAAGAAGAAATAGAAATGGCCAACAAACATATGAAAAAACGCTCAACATCATTCATCATCAGGGAGATGCAAATCAAAACCACAAAGAGATATCATCTCACCCCACTTATTATGGCTATTATCAAACACAAAAAGAATAACAGATGCTGGTGAAGATGCAGAGAAAAGGGAATTCTTATGCATTGTTGGTTGGAATGTCAATTAGCATAGCCATTATAAAAGGCAGTGTGGAGGTTCCCAAAAAATTAAAAATAGAACTATCATAGTAGTCCAATTAAAAATAGAACATTATATGACAAAGATTGCATGTTCTCACTCATGTATGGGTGCTTAAAAAGTTGATTTCATGGAGGTGGACAGTAGAATAATTAGTTACCGGAAGCTGAGAAGGGTGTGCTGGATGGCGAAGAGGAGGGGATGAAAAGCTGGCTAATAGCTGCAAATACACAGTTCGATACATGGGATAAGTTCTAATGTTCAAAAGCACAGTAGGCTAACTATCGTTCAAATAATGTATATTTAAAGAGGACTTGAAATGTTCCCAACACAAATGATGAAAGCTTCAGATGACATATACCCCAAATACCTGACTTGATCATTACATATTCTATGCATCTATCAATATATCCATGTATCTCATGAATATGCACAAATAGTATATATCAGCAAAAGAATTCTAAAAATGTATATACTCATCCAGAAAATCCAATAACTGTAATAAATGACTGTAACATTGAATTTTTAAAACATAGGATCATGGTGTTAAAGATAAATAAAACATTTTAAAAAATTAATTTTTGGGTTAGATGGCCACACACTTCGTTGGTTCTCAAAATTAAGAAAAAAGATAAAATTAGAATGTTTAGGGGAGGAATGTCAAGGGAGGCAGTGAGCCTGGAGGAAGAAAATATCCCAAGGCTTGGTCTTCTCATCCAAAGGGAAAGGCACTTTTGATAGCTTCTACACAACCTCTCTCTAACAATCTGTAAGTCATAGATCTGGATAAGAATTTATCTGACATCTAAGAAAAGGACCACTGAGGCCACGTGATCATTAAACTTTCCAGTCCCTTAGTGAAAGGCATACTTTGCAATTTTACCAAATACTGTATGTGCCTCTTTCTTTACTGATAGTCTAATGAGGTAGTTTTACTTGAATGACGAAACGGGTTTTTTTTTTTTAATTGCATTTTCGGTTTTGGGGTACATATGAAGAACATGCAAGATTGTTGCATAGGTACACACATGGCAGTGTGATTTGCTGCATTCCTCCCCTTCACCTATATCTGGCATTTCTCCCCATGCTATCTCTCCCCACCTCCCCACCCCCACCACCCCCTCACTCCCCGCTCCCGTCTCTCCCCCATTTCCCACAGGGAGAGGAAACTGTTTTAAACGTTTTCCATAACAAGGTCTCTAAATACTAAATTCTGTAAAATTCTCACTTGGCTTAAAATAAGAAAAGACGTGATTCAATGGTAAAGGACCTTACACTTTACTGAAATAGATCATTGTAAATGCAATCCTTAAGTGATCAAAGTGTATTAAAAGGCTTATAACATGTGGAATAAAGTTATATTAACTAGTTAAATAATTTTAGGTACAATTAACTTGTTCTTTCACAAAATTGTTAGAAAATATTTTCTCAAGTGTTTGGTTCTTTATTCAGAAATCATTGTATTTGAAAAATTAAATGGTAAATTTTAATGATAAATTAATAGTGGCATTGGAGGCATTTTAAGTTATCTCTACTATCCACACACAGGCATATTAGCAGGGATTCATTCAATTAATTGCCTTTTGCTACAGTGAGCTTTAAGTCTTGGAAATGTAATGAACACACACACACACACACACACACACACACACACACACACACACACACACGGAGAGAGAGAGAAACCAGATAAGCTATTTGGGCCACATTTTAGAAATAAGAAACCAGATTTTCATTGCTGATGCATATGGAGTCTCTCTCTGAGTGACCAGCAGATTTTTCTACTAAATCCTTCCAACTATTGCCATATGTTCTGAAGGAACACAGTAGTGAGGCCAAAATGGGAAATTCTGCATCAGCTGGAAGAGTATTTAATTCCATGTTTGTTTGTTTCTATTAGATTAAAAACCCATTAGGATGAAGGAGGAGATGAGAGATCATCCTTTCAGTCCTGCAAAGAATCTGTCTTGTTTTCTAAAGTGCTTTAGGAAAGGAACTTGCCCAATCTCATTTAGGATCAGATATTTCAGGATCTCATGCTGTCTGGTAACATTTATGTATGTCTCATTTAATTGCCTCATGCTGCTTTGTAGTCTTTGCATACTTCTCTTATTGGAAGTGGAGAGTAGAGTTGTACCAATCTCTAAGTGAGTATCTTGATATATTTGAAGATTTGTTATTACTTTGCCCTGTTCATTTTTCTTTTTCATGGGCCAGTTTTTCATTGTTCAGGTTTTGAATAATTATCTTTATGGCTTGCTTTATGTTGGTTCTCAAAGTGCTCTGTGTCTTTCTATATGGTGGCATTCAAAATTAGGCAAGTTTAGGGGAATGATAAAACCTTGCTCTGATGTACTGCATGTATTTATAAACAATAGAGCTGTATTGCTTAGAAAAGTTATATTCTAATGGTTTCCAAAGCCCCCCTCTGTGATAACATTTCTTGATCATTCCCCATTTTTTATTTTTGTCCTTTGTTTTTATGTATATTCGTTTCATAAGTTATTGAAAGACAGTACCATTGCTTTTAGATAACCTTGTATAATGTGAATAAATTCCCCTCTATAATTGTGAAATTCAGTGGATTATTTTCATATTTCAGTGTTAAATCTTTGCAGAAAATATAGGTAGTCCTAGAACTTTGTAAAGGTGTCTTCAGGTGCAAGTTAGAAGTGACCATAAAAATACAGATGCACCTCTTGTTCTTTTTGTCTTCTTCATTCATTCAGTTAGTAAGTATTGAGTGCCTTTTATGTATCAAAGGTCAAGAGAGAATTGTCTTTGACTTATCCGATGGCCTCCTAAAGAAGTATACTGAACTATACCTTTATAACTTGGGTCATATTCCAGAAATAAAAGATCACGGTGTAAAGAGCTTGGTGGCTCTTTTGGATGGAGGGAAGAATTACGTTTTTAAATTATACACATGAACTAGTCTTTATAAATTGGTCTTAACTTTTCCATCCAGAGAGTAAGCGCAACATGTCAGGACATAGCATCTTGAATTTTCTCCTGAAGGGATGAGCTCTCTTCAAGGCACATGATTTGTGTTGGTTGCCCACATTAATTTGTAGGATAGTGGTTTTTAATGACATACATGAAAATCTAGTGAAAGCCATGGATTCTCATCTCAGGAAAAACAATGAACTTGAAACTTGAGAATGTTCCTGTGCTCCTTGGAATTCATCTGTGGAGTCCAGGATAATAACTATTGAATGGCTCAATATCTTTGTACTAAACCCGCTTTCACATCATTCCAGTTAATGGTGGATAATATCTCAGATGGGTCAACAGGAGTCTTCAGGGGCCAATATGGGACCTCAACGGGAGAGGTATAATCTGGCAAAAATCATGAAAATCCATTTTATCTTCCTTCAGGCATGAAGTGGTAAGGTGGAAGAATCAAGGAGGACCATGGTGTAGCCTAGGGGAAGGTGTTGCACAACTTGAGGTTCAGGCTTGCTTCTAGTCTAAGTTTTGCGCTAGAGGGACACAGATGGCCTTTGAGTCTCACGATATTCTAGATGGCCCATTACTAAAACAGTACATACAGAGAAAAATCTGGAGCCAAATCTCAGGTACTCCATTCATTCATCAAATATTCATTGAGGAGTTGTGATACCCTGAGCACCTGGGGAGACCAGGTACCTGGTCTCACAGATTTCAATTGTTCCCCTGCTTTTGATTCACTGATAGTAGTTTAAAAAAAAACACTTCTTGGAGGTACAGAAGCTCCTGATCTTTGGACAGCTCTGGCGTGACCATCAATACTCAATAAATACTGGTTTGTTGATTGGTTTATTACTTTCCCTGTTGCATTCTTCGTGTTACAGAATCAGAACAGCTGGGGTTAATAAAAAGAAAACTTTAGTTTTGAGAGGAGCACAAAGCTACACATACTAATTATAATAAAATATTAAAAAGCTACTTAGGGTAACATAGTTATGAACTTGAAGTGCATGCTAATGTGAGATTCATTTTGATGTAAAGCATTTTCAAAATCAGCTATCTATCCTCAGAGTGGCCAAAATAGCAGTCCAGAGACGGACATGGAGCATTTCAAATTCAGCAGTATGCTCTTATTGGCCCAGGGATGGCAATAACACAAGCAGCAGCTGGTAAGACTCTGAGTCTATTCTGACTAGATCATGCTGCCTGAGAGTCTAATTTCGCTTCAAAAATAGTCTAATTTTGCTCACAGTGGAAAAAGTGGTATATTCCTTTAGTGTCAACAGACCAGATTGCATCTCCAGTTTGTTTGATGGGAGAACTTGGTTCTGTTCCCAGATAACGGCTCTCCTTCATGGATCATTGAATTACGCTAAGTGTTTTGAACAAAGTCAGTTTCAAAACATACTGCTTTCCTCCCAAACCTTGGAATTTGTCTTCATACCAAAGTTTCAAGAGCCTATGCTTATAGGGAGAAAATCTCCAAATATAGGTCACTTCGGTTCCAGCCATCAGCTTCTTCATCTGTGGATAGGTAAATTCCAAAGGTCCTTCAGGATCTAACATTCTAGGATGTTATAGTGAATCCTAGAGGCTTTGATATTCTGAAATTTGTTTCAAGATATGTGGGTTATAAATCTACAAATTGGTGGATAAAAAATGTAAGCCATTTATGTAAAAAAAAATACCTTGAGTATATTATACCTTGGCTTTCAGTAAGGGGACTTTTGATACAGTCCTATTTATCTTCACGTTTTTTCAGGCAGAAACTATATGTAAAAGAATGTATTACTTGATCCGTTTTTTTTTTTTTTTTTTTTAGATTATTTCTAAGTGAGGGCCCATTACCTGCTTCTAATTCACTTAGTTTCAAACTCTCTAGCCCTAAGTAACGAGTCATGAAGGAGACCAGGTTAGAGAATGACCCGAGAAGGACTGGCAGCCTCCCCAGGGCTCAGGCTTGTGGTCTGGATGAGGTGCCCTTTCTTTCCAGCATGTGCTCCTCTGTGCAGCTGCCTGAGGCTGCGACAAATCCAGGAACCTTGCTCCAGGCAGACCATGTTCCACTGAAAACCTGACTCTATTAAAAATTAATGTTGAAAACTTTGCAGATGATATATCTTTTCCTGTAATCCATACCCCAGCAGCATGAGACTTAAGGAACATTATGGGGAGGATTGATGAGCAGCTCTATTTATATTCTGTTGATGGGCTGATCTTGCACACACCTGGAGCTGATCTGAACTTCTACCCACACAAAGGGATCCTGGTATTGGCTCTGGTGCTAACAAGTCTAAACTGAGCTCAGGCACATTTGGGCTGGAATGGGTAGGTGTATTACCTGGATTCTCAAGGGGACCTAGCTAGGGGTGTTCTAGCTGGTAGTTGATCTTGTGGTAAGGGGTGGAAAGAATGGTAAGGAAGGGATGACAATTCCTAAAAGGAAGCTCCCTGTGACAATTTAAGAGGAAAGAATTCCTCATTCCTATTCCTTCATTAAAACAAAAACAAAAACAAAAAACACATCCCTTCATGTTTCAAGGGTTTTGGTTCTTTTGCTTTTCTCTTTAATTTTTCTTTTCTTTTCTTTCTTTCATTTCTTTTTTGGGGGGGAATGGTGTTTCACTCTTGTTGCCCAGGCTGGTGTACAATAGTGTAATCTCGGCTCACTGTAACCTCTGCCTCCCAGGTTCAAGTGATTCTCCTCCCTCAGCTTCCCGAGTAGCTGGGATTATAGGCACACACTACCATGCCTGGCTAATTTTTGTATTTTTAGTAGAGATGGGGTTTCACTATGCTGTCCAGGCTGGTCTTGAACTCCTAACCTCAGGTGATCCACACTTCTTAGCCTCCCAAAGTGCTGAGATTATAGGCGTGAGCCACTGTGCCCGGCCTTCTCTTTAATTTTTAAGAGTCAAAAAATATGTCACTTAGCTTTGTTATGTGATAAATGAAGTTTTATTTTTCTTCGACAATGTCTTACTTCACGTGGTGCCATCCAGGTTAGGAGATTCCCTTTATGTAACACCTAGAGGTTGGATTTTACTTGCTCCCATTTCTGAAGTCCACTGAGTATTTAACATTCTTAGCTCATCTTTAGAATTTCTGGTTGGACTGGGCATACTCACAGGGGGAAAGCCTTTGGAATGTGATTGAAAGCTGTGCTGTGCTGGCTGTTCCCTTATGACATCTTTGGATTGAATAAAGCCAGCTACAGAAGTGGTTGAAGCTATCCCTCACGTTGACATTTAATTTACCTGGGAGTACAATAATCTGAGGAAGAATCAAATACTCAAATTTTGCTTCAGTGAGCAAAAGCTAAATGTTTGTACCATATTGAAAAGTGATACTTTTCTTTGGAATTTAAAGGAAAAGAGTAACAGATTCACTGACAAAAAGCCTGAGGAAAGAACAGAACTCTTCTTTGGAATATTCACAGTTATGAAGTTGGAGAGATGTTGAAATTTTGCACATGGAGACAATAATTTTTCAGCTGCTGTTTGATAGAATGAGGTCAATGAGGTCCAGATAAAGGTTGGGGTGACAAAGTCTTGAAAATGAAGGGTGTGTTTAAATGTGGTACAGGAAAGAAAGTGGCTGGAATTAATACCTAACCATATGTGGGAGGTGGAAACATGTTGAATCTTGTACAGAAGTTTGATCAGAGAAAGCGTAGGTAATGTTGCTGTGCAAATCAAAATAACCATTTATAATTAGTTCCACCTGTGCTAAAAAAGGCTCAGGCTGTTCTCAGCTCATTGAAATTTATGATCATACAGTGTTAGGAGTAATAGTTACATCTGAACCAAAGTTAATATGCAGCTCTCTGTTGATGAAACTTGAGTCTGTATATTCATCTTTGTATGCTCAGCCCCTGACACCTAGTCCATGTCCAACATGCTGATGATGTGAATGAAATGGCAAATCAATAGTACACTTAAGCTCTCTGGTTTCCTTTTAATACACATCTGGCTAGTCTTAATTGTTTGCTTTAATGAGTTGTGTGATTATTTTGGTCTATGGAAATCTGGCACTGTATGTCATATTTTTTGCCATGTATTAATAATTGGGCATTTAGAAGCTAATGTCTGCTTTAGATCAAGCTTACAAGGTAGTCATCATGATGGAAAATAGAATATTTGGATGAAATGACCAGATTTCCAGTGTGCCAAAGCAAGAATCATGGCCAGTACTCTTTTTCCTCACCTGCCTTTATGTTTCATGACCACATGCTCATTTAGGATTGTGCTTCCAGAGGGTAAGAGCAGGTGTTCCAGCCACTATTTCATTGCATACCCCTCCCCTCCCATCAAATGTCTTTCACTATGTCCTGGACCTCCAGAGGTGGTTGGTGGTGGCATACCAGACTGTCTCATAATAGCACCTACTATCTCCCCCCAAATCTCCCAAAGGTGAGTAACTGGACTTCTTACAATAGCCTGGAATATTTCTGATACGGCCAAGATCTACATAAGTTATGGAGAGACCAGTTTCACAACTATCCTACAAATCAGGAATGTTAGCTCCTGTATGTGAGATGTGCGTTTCAGTAGCCAAATTTTCTGGTCTCTTAGCTATCTCAGTTGCTGACTAAAAAAATGAATCTGCCTAACACATGAGGCATCAAATGCAAAATGATCTGAAACTGAGCTATACATGAAGTTTCAAGGAATGCTTAGCCATAATCTACACTGAAGCAATATATCAAAAAGATTAAGAGCAAAGACTTTGGAGTTAGACAAACAAACCATGTCTTTGCATAGCTGTGGGAACTTACACAATTCACTTAGCCTCTGTACATTTCAGCTTTCTCATGTGTAAAGTGATAATTTTAAAAAATCAGTAGTGGTGTGGTAAGGATTAAATGAGGTAACGCATATACAATGCTCAGGAGAGCACCTGGAAAATAGTCATCAATAAAAATTACACACCATCATCCTCACCACCATCATTGTTTCATCATAATCTGTGAGAATTCCCAATAGTGCCATGGCAACTTGAGTCTGAGTTTGCAAAGTGAAAGTTTCCTGGAGATGGAAAACACAAGGGCTGCCTCTGATAGTAAGGTTACCTTGGGTCTCCTGCTGTTGCCATCGTGTACACCAAAAGGAAACCCTTGCTGGGCAAAACTTTGCATGAGTGGAAAGCAGTGGTAAGGGCACTTAATAGCCACTCTGCTACAGTAATTTCCCTCAGGTTTGAGTGTGTGCGATTCATAACATACCGCACATAAACTCTCCCAACAGTGAAAAAGCCCCATTTGGACATCTGATGATCCGTGAATTGAACCAAAGAAGTAATGATACAATCAGCATGTGAAATGACCAACCCATTTTAAGAACTAAAAATCTATTTTTAAGCATATCTGAAGCCCATCAACTCTTTACTGGTGTTCAGGATAAATTTCAGCTACAGAAATCTCTGGGCAATGGTGATAATTTCTTCAAAACAAGAGAGAGACAGAAAGAAAAACTCAAGAAAGCTTTGTAAATAAGAAAACCTTACTAATGAGAATGTTCAGAAAGTGCTTTACTCAATGTCTTTATGTAAACTGCACTAATTAATCTCTTAGAAACATGGATATTTTTGTAAAGCATAAGTCCACGTGCCATTTTATGACCATATAATTTACGAGTCCTCAAATTACATTAAAATCACCATACACAGTGTTCACAGTTTAATTATACGGTTATTTACCATTCCCAATCAAGTGTTATTCATTCAGTACCTCTTTGCCTGATCTTACCTAAAAAAGAAAACACTTTTACGCTGGATTTGAGTGGTAAACATTCAAACATGGCAATACTCAAAGGCAACAAAGATGTGATTGGGTGTAAACAAACTTCATTGACAGAGATTTAAGAGAATGTCCAGGGAGAAAGAGAATGAAAAGAGATCAACATTTACTAAAATAGCTTTTTTTTAAAAAAATTATTATTGTTTCAGTTCTACTGAAAAGAGGAAATCTCAGTATCTACTGCCCAATATTTATGTAAAGCCAGCTAGGATTATTATCCATATTTTACATTATAAAGATACAGTTCTTCAAGAAATGTTTATTGAGAGTCATACACATTCCAGATTCTGGGGTAAGAGCAAGTATAAAAATAAAGCGTGGCCCCTGGATGAGTGCACAGATTAGATAACCACTAAGTGTGTTACAGGTTTTTCCACACCTAAGAAATACTTGTTTCTCATCATCCTTTTGTCATTTAGCAATATCGTCCCGAAATTAGAAAGTCTCACTACCTACCACCATACAGTGCCTGTCTTCAGGAACTTTTCTAAGGTTTAGTCTGTAAAATGTGGAGGTGAGAAACATAATAGTACCATTTTTTTTTCAGTGGTAATGTGATTAGAAAGGCTAAGACTAAAATCTCTCTACAGATTACTTCTTTGGGATCTGCCTCTGTAGCTGACTTATATTCCTACCTAGGCAAACCGAAGCCTTATTTGCTTTCCTGTGTTGCCTAGCAACGCACAATGCCTCATACCCCTGTTAGGATACTTGACAGTTATATCAGGAAACAGTTATTAGATAAATTAACTAGAATGATCTTTAATTCCTACGACATAACTTTGAATTTCCTCTTTGGGGAACTAAAATTTTTAACAAAGTAGTCCTCATTATGAAGTCCTTGGACCACCTGCATTTACATTTTTATCACATTTTGAAATAGTCTTAGGGAATAGACATTATTACCTACATTTTCAGTGTGAGAAATTGTTAGAACCAGTTGAATAACTTCCTAAAATTTGCATAAATAGAAATTGGGATTCAAACTGATCTCTGCCTGTTTATCTAGCACATAACCTTTCTAATATGTCATGTTACCTTTGGAAAAGTCAGTCTTAACATGTTGATGATTAATCTAACTTCCAGTTACTCAATTTTCATTAGGTCTCAGCACTTGTATAGATGCTAATACGTTAACTTTTATTCAATATCAAATCACAAAAAATCTGTAGACAAATATAGCATGCATGTATTACGTACCTATGCAAGCACACACATTTGTCTTTAGGGAAATAAGAATTGATACATAGGTGGGTGTTGAACAATGAGAACACATGGACACAGGGAGGGGAGCACTACACACTGGGGTCAGTTGGGGGGAAATAGGGGAGGGACAGTGGGGGGTGGGGAGCTGGGGAGAGATAGCAAGGGGAGAAATGCCAGATGTAGGTGATGGGGAGGAAGGCAGCAAATCACACTGCCATGTGTGTACCTATGCAACAATTTTGCATGTTCTTCACATGTACCCCAAAAACCTAAAATGCAATAAAATAAATGGGAAAAAAAAGAATTGATACATGTAAAATGGTACTTATGTTCTTCATTGTCGATTTTCAAAACAGTATCCCCTTGTGTCTGTAATACATGCAAGTGAAATGTAGCAAACTAAAACTAGGGTGATTACCTTTGGAAACTGTTGGCCCTAAGATACAGATATTTAAATGACTTTCAATCTGGAAAGTGCATTAAACATATGACATGTCATTACCATCCAACAATTATCCAAATGGAATCTGAAATATAAAATTATTTCAGATGCTAAGGCTTTGGAGAAGCTTTGGAAAGATATGCATAGAGGAATATAAGTCCATTTTGTGCAGTGAATTTTGATAATTGAGTTAAGAATGTAGTTACAAATTATCTATCTCCTGCTTTATATCTGGTTCTAAATCAAAGAAACTAAGTATAAAACGAGAGGATAGGATTTAGAAACTGGCATAAAACTGGAAGAAAAAAAACACAGTAGGCACAGGTCTCACAATTTTTGTGGAATATCAGTAACTGAGGATTTTCTTTAGGCTCTGGCTATGCAATATTGCATATCCATAGATCCACTGGAAAGTTATTTAGTTGGCAATTCTTTAGATAATACCTGTATTATAAATCATGCATGTTTCAAGCATGTACATTATGGCTAACATACAAGATAAGTATTCATATTAATCAAGAATCAATAACAAAATTTTGATGGATGTAATTTGTGGGTTTTTTTCTAAGCATGTATTAAGTTGAATTTATGGATAAGCTCTTGTACATCATGATTGGAACATGTTATTAAAGAGTGATTAGTATTTTAACCCAGGAAAGGAAAATTAGAGGTGATCTTTTCTGACTCTTTGATTTCACAAGTGAGGAAACAGATTCAGGCAGTTAAATGATTTGTTTAATGTCACGCAGCTAATAGTTGGAAAAAAAGATAGGGCTTGAATGATCTTTCTGAAAGAACATTGTTTCAAGTTCACATTTTTCATATAAATGAGTAAATAAAAGAAACAACAGCTAGGTTTAAAAACCACAGTTACTTACTAAAGGGTCTTTTTGAATTTATACTATATGTTGTATGAATAGATATATCCCCCCCCAAATTTTCCTGGATGTCAAATGGTTATATTTCTACCTCTCACATTAAACACTACCATGTATTATGTAGAATACTGCACGAGTAGAACAGAGCAAACAGAAGTTAATACAAATTGTGTTTTTCAAAGATTATACAGTAAGTGAAAAAGCTAGAACTTGTATTTAGGACTTTATGATTCTACAACACGCATCCTTTTTGCCTGGCTATGCTACCTCTCACTAAGTTGGATTAGGAGAACAAGAAACTTGTAACACAGATCTGGATAATAAAGCAATAATTTAAAAAAAATACAAAAAAAACCCAGGAAAAATGGAAAGTGAGAAAAGAGTTGGAGTAAACATTGAGGATGGGAAGAACAATCCAAATGAAACATAATAGGCTTTGTTTGTCTTTATCATCAAATCTTTCATCATCATATAAGTATAATTCATTTGAAGAACCTCAGTGCTGTGCAAAATGTAGAATATTACAATCAACTTAGAAGTTATAATAAAACCCCTAGGAAAAATTACAATTAACTTGAGTCAATTAGATTTCTGAAGGATCCCTGACTCCAGCCCTAGCTAACAGGAATCCTAATGAGACAATTAATATTAGCTAATATCACTATGATTGATTTAAAGGGCACGTATAATTATATAGATGTGTGTATATAAAAGTATGTTTTTGTATGACTGTACATCTATCCAAGTATTCAAAATTCTCAAAATATTGTGAAAGCACGAAAAGATAAGAGGATTCTCATTCCAGAGATAAAGAGCTGAGGTTTAAAAAATCATGCATCCCAGAGCTCAGAGGCAAGGTAAACAGCCTTAGAAAACCAGGCTTTTGTGTGAGATAGCCTATTGAAATGTCAGTATAGTTAAGGAGAAAGTTTGGTGAATATTTGTTGAGTGCCAACCATGTATCAGTCATTTTTAGTAAATTATCTCTTTACTTCTCACAATCTCAGAGGGAGATGTTATTATCCGTATTTTACAGGTTAGGAAACTGAAGCTAAATAAGCTTAAATCATGACCCAAAAAAAAGTGGTCAGCACTGCTGTGTGTGTTGTATACTGCACAACAGCATCTGGTAGTGAGGAATGGCAAAGTGGGTCTGCCATATGTTTGTGTTCTGTTTGCCCAGAGATACTCTCTGGTGTGGGGTTGTTATTACAGACAGAGGAAGTGGTGTTTTCTAATTTGCCCAAAGGTCAGCATTCTTACAAAACAATGGAATAAAAATTTCAGTCCATTTATGTCTAAGGCACAGATCAAGCTTTTTCTACTATGTCCTGAAGCTCCCGGCCCCCCTCAAAAAGATGCAATCAGAATAGGTCATGAGTAGTTGCAGCCCATCTCATAGTGAAAGGGCTGGAAAATTTGAATCTTAAAGAGTTACCGAAGACAATGAAGGAAACCCTCATAGAATTGACCCTTGCTTCCCGTCTTTGAGACAAAACATTATCTGACCTTGAGATCTGAGTGTAGATACAGGGGAAAGAAAAAACAATTTAATTTTGATTGGGCTGTTTCATTTGTATGATTTTCTAAAATAATAGAGTCACTGTACCATAAATTATCCTTTGTGGTTTCACAAATCAATGACAAGAGAATTGGCCCCATGCCTGGCACATAGCAGGCACTCAATTCACATAATTATCGAATCGTACCAAATGATTTCTGATGTTTTCCTCAGTAGAAAAGTGTTTGAGGATGGTAATGTAAATGGATGTATGCTATCATTAATGCTAGAGACTTCATATCTGGCTAATGACTAAACTCACATGCAATATGAAAGTCACAGAGGCTGCACAAAAAAAGAAAGCCCAAGAAAAGGATTGGCATTCACACTTTTCTCAGCCCTGGCATCTTGGCTTTTTCTGTCTCTTCCACTAGTCAATAAATTCCTTGGGGATAACTTTTTCTGTCTCTTCCACTAGTCAATAAATTCCTTGGGGATATGGCCCGTGGAGGATCTAGTTTATCTTCAGCTGTTTAGACTTAACTAGTACTCTGTGCATAGTAGGTCCTTAGTGAATGCCATTGAAGATACAAGTGTTTCTCTCTCCTTCCTCTCCTGATACTCAGAGTCATAAAGTTGTCCTCTGGACACTCAGACTTCATATTCTGTGTTAGAAAAAGTAGACAAAAGTTATGAAGAAAGCCTGCTTGGGGATCAAAATATTAAAGATCAATAGGAAACAGATCGTGGTCATGTTCTGCAATCCATGATCCAGAAATAGCCAGGACCCAAAGAAGAGAGACATTCCAAGGGCTCAGGTTGCTAGGAAAGGTCAAAGTAAAACTTAAAGATACAGACGATGGGGACAAATTGTGCAGGAAGAAAGAACATCATGAGTGTAGAGAAAGAGATTTAGAAGGATGAATGTTCAACAAAGAACTGTGAGAAGCTATTGGCCTGGAGTAGAAAATCGTTAGAGGTGTTAAACATGAAAGTTTAAACCTTAAATCCATGGGACCCTTAAACTTGACCTTCTATTTGTAGTGAGGAGTGGAGTCGGGTTAGGGGTGAGCCACAAAAAGCTAAAGTGCTTCAGGCAGTTTTATTTGTTAATGTTTCAGAGTTTTCGATGAGATCATGATTTGCTTAATATTGTCTTTCTCCACCCAGGTTAAATATTTCTATTTTAACAATAACTTTTTAGGAAATAATGTCTCATCCCAAAGTCAAGACGATAGTCTGGAAAAACAAAGGGGAAATATTTTTTGAGTCTTTGGGCTTTTTGGAGTCCTTAAAATCGTACTTTGAAAAGGAAAGCCTGCTTGCAATTATGTACAGGCTACTGTAAGTTTTCTTAAATTGAATCACAGTGTTGGCCCACTGTATCAGAGGCAAGATGTGCATGGACGTGGAGTGACACATTGGTATTACCACCATAGGTACTGCCAACAACCTGAAAAGTCACAAGAGATCTGTCTGTCCCAAGTTTCACTTCAGAAGCATTTGTGTGTGCCTTCCTGCTTTTCAGTTAACCCATGGCTAAAATGGTTTTCACTTTTATAAATTGATTTAAACACAATAGGAATACCAACAAGTCTAGTCCCTGGTCAACAGTCAGTATCAAATAATGTTGCTCTGTTGCCTAGTAGAATAATAAACCAGATGTAGTGAAATGAAGGCTGGGCTGGGAGCGTGATGGCCCAGGTTTGAATCTCACATCTGTCACATACCCACTGCATGGTCACTTGGTACGCGCTAGCTGACAACAAGGATTAGTGTCAGAGCTTTTAGTTGTGTCATTTCAGGGAAGGTAATCCAGTTCTTCTCATATCTGTATAGTCATGTTTTGTGGTGAAATATATTTCCATTATCACAGATTTGAAATTCCAGTATACTAGAAGAAATATAATACAAACTGTTGCCATTAGGCATTGGTTTCTGCATTAATTTGCCCTAGGCTCCCAGAAAGCAAGTCACAGCCTATACATGTTCCACAAAGGTGGTGCTGGATGGCTTGAGATAAACTACCCTTTCATCCTGTATTTAGTTGTATGAGTCACAAGTTTATCTCTTCTCTATGACCTTTTCTTTCAGAAAGGGAGGGAAGTACAAACTATGTTTTATTAGGCAAAATGATATAATATATTCCAGATAAGTATGTTTATTCTTCATTGGACATATAGAAGTCTTAATCTTTGAAATCATTTAAGACAATTTTAGGAATTGAAAGATTTCCAGATACAAGACCTGTTTGTGATATGGTCAGAGCGTGTTGTAGGTGGGGAAGACTCTAGGTCCTTTTAGGGGTATAACTAGCAGAAATGTCTAAATAAGCTTAGGACTCAAAGGCAGAGAACTGTATTCTTGTTTGACTTTGCCATTATCTCTGATTCCCTGGACCGGTCACTTAGGTATTTGTTTTAGTTGTTTTATTTTAAAATTGGGGGCAGAGGGTTGGAAACACTGGGCTAGATTTTTTTAGTTTTAACACTTGCTGTTTTAGAGTCAGTTTCATTTTTAGATGGGCAGATAAATAGATCCCAATAAAATAAACTTTAACAGAATTATGTTTGCTCTTACATAGGGTCTATTATCAACTTACATGCTACCTTTGATTCTAGACTCCCCAGGTTTCTCAATATGAATGCTTGTATTATTATATAGTATAAGTATCAGTCATTTTCCTTGAATATCATGGTCTAAATTCTTGGAACAGGTCAGAGGTAATCAATGTTGTTATAAAATTGTTATCCTTTTGGTATCTACCATCCAACCCATCTTCGAAGGTATGTTTGTCTTCCTTTCTTCCTTTTTTCTGAGACAGAGTCTCGCTCTGTTGCCCAGGCTGGAGTGGAGTACAGTGGCATGATCTGCACTCACCGCAACCTCCGTCTCCCAGGTTCAAGCAATTCTCGTGCCTCAGCCTCCCAAGTAGCTGGGATTATAGGTGTGTGCCACCACACCTGGCCAATTTTTAAAAATATATTTTTAGTAGAGACAAGGGTTTCGCCATGTTGGCCAGGCTGGTCTCAAACTCCTGACCTCAGGGCATCCGCCTGCTTCAGCCTCCCAAAGTGCTGGGATTACAGGTGTGAGTGGCTGCTCCCAGGCCTTTGAAGGTTTTCTAAATAGATTGTGGCCTCTACCTAAACAAAGTTTTTTATATGAAACCCCTTGGCTACTTTCTGATCTCTCGCCTGTTGTGTGCTTTCTGTAGCTGTTGAACACATTGAAAGGTATCACTGTTACAGAATGATTTGTCTAAGTTACAGTGTTTCTCCCCTAAGGCTTGTCTCTTCATAGCACATTCAGGTGTGTCTGGGTCTACTGGGAGCAGAGCAAATAGCTGGTTGGAGTTACATTTTTCTTGGAGGAAAGATGAATGACTGTGTTGTTTTGGTGGTTTGGTTATTATTTTTCTTTTTTAACTTATTATTTTATGAATTGCTTTACTGTAATTAGCTTATCTAAAGGTTTTACTTTCCAACAGAACTGATTTAATGCCCTCCCCACCTTTTGTGATTTCATAGCCCACCGCTAGAGCAGTATTTTACCTTATTCCTAATGACCTAGGTTCCATGGTTATTGAACATAAGAGGAAAATGGAGATAGTATTCCCTGGAAATGCAACCTTGGACCACAGAGCTCTTGAAGCTGCTTTCTGTATTCTTCTGCCCTGCTTTTGTGGAGCATATGTGAAACTTAAATGGACAAGAATCATTTCAAAAGCATGCCTGTACAGAAAGTCCAGTGTGAAGCAGAGCCTGGAAAAGATTGAACAGATGTAGCAGGTGTAAACATGTTCCCTTATCTTGGTTCCTGGGTTTTACATCCTCCTAGAAGACTCTCTGTACTGCAGAAAAGGGTTATTGGTGCAGATGGTAAACTGCTAAAATGCCCAGAAGGTTCAAGCTCATCTGTGCTTTTAAAGAAGGGGAGGTTTGTGTGTTGTTTGACTCACAGGTGTTTGGAAGGCTCCAAATTACCTTCAGGTTTTTCTGTTTTACTTTGCTTTAACAGATGTCTTCGGTTATATGTTGGAAGCAGCCACTCCTTATGGTGTCCAAGTGTTTAAAATTGGAAAGAGTGTCCCAAGAGCAAGGGGGCGGAGTTGAGCTATTGGCAAACAAGCCTGTGCAGTCATTGCGAATTGAGGCTCTGGGCCTTTCTTGTCTCTGGGCTGCTGCCACTGATTTTTTTCCTCTGGTCACTGGTTCTTCATTTTCCTGTATTGCAGAGTTTGTATTGTACAATCTTTTTGGCATAGACACTTCATTATTCCTGAACCTTAATGTGTCTTTTTTCTGTTTCTGCCTTTTTCACCCTGTGGCTGCAACAGGTGCAAACAGGCTATGACCACATGCTCTCAGGTGATCTGTTAGAGTGATTTCTGTGAAGCTAGCTACTCTTCTGTTAGAACCAAAGACTAGCACTGAAATGTATTAGCTTCCTTTCCCAGAACAGGAAACTTACAGTGAAAAAAAAAATCAAAACTAGATTAGACTAATATTGGATACAACAGCCTTCATTCTAAGTCCTATGCCTGTTCCAGCTATTCATCTCTTCCTACTTTGAATAAGAAGATGTAACATTTCCAGAGAAGAGCATTTTCTAAAATATATTCCATGGGAGTTTTAGTATGTCATATTTGGGGAAATTCTATTTGTCAAGAAGTTGGAGAAGTCCTGTATTATATAAAAGTAAGCATTTTTTTAAACTCTATGATTTCTCTGGGCCTTTAAATATACTAATATGTGAGTTGAGATGTTGACAACTTGATAAATGCATTATGTAGAATTTATCATTATTTAAATAGGAGAATTTTTTTTTTTAAGTATGTCATGAGACTAGCAGTCCTTAGAATACACTTTTGGAAGTTTGCTTAGACAAAACAATAAGGCCCAGGAGACCCACATGTGGTAGTAGTTTGCCCTGGGGAAACGGAACATACCATTAACGATGTTTTTTTAAAATCATCATTAATTTGATGGTTAAAGGTAACTTTTAAGGGTTTCAGCGTTTTGTGGATTTTCATGAACATTTTGGTTGATTCCCCAATACTTTTCTCCCCTGCACTTTTGTAGTCAAGTCATTGGAAAGAGATTTTTTCCAACTCTCAGCTGCTGCTATCGGCTGAATTCTGTCCTCCAAATTCATGTCAAAGCCTTAACCTCCAATGTGACTATATTTGGATATGGGACCTCTAAATAGATAATTAAAGTTAAATAAGGTAGGGAGATGGGAACCCAATCTATTATGACTGGTGTCCTTCCTTATAAGAAGAGGGAGGGACTAAGTCCTTCTAGACACAGACAAGAAAACAGAAAAAAATGCATTTGGAGCTCTGATTAGTCCCTGCCTGAAGGCTGAGGTTTTCGGTAATGTGTATTAAGAAGTTTCTTCTATTGCTTAAGCCACGTCGTATTGTTTTATCTGTAATGGAAATCATTGAAACTGATGTACAGTTTATATACCAAGGGACTTTAGTGAATCAAACTTTCATATCAGGTTATATGCCTCAATTTGGGGTTCTTTGGGGTCTTTTAATTACTGGAAAGGCCAGGTGAGGACACAGTAGAAAAGTATCATCTCTATGCCAAGGACAGAGGCCTCAGGAGAAACCAGGCCTGCTGACATCTTGATCTTCGCCTTCTGGACTCTAAAACTGTGAGAAGATACTTTTCTGTTGTTTACGGCACCATCCTGGTCTATGGTACCTTGTTACAGCAGAGCCTTGGCAGGCTAATGTAGTGCCCATGGGGCCTGTACTAGAATATCAGGATGATCCATCCCATCACTCTGCTACAGTTGCTTTATATAACCCTGACCTAAGCCAGTCAGTCTCATGATATTTCTTTGGACACAGGGATTAATTTAGTGGTACCATTATTAACATAATGCTTGGACTTCTGTTTAATAGTGTTGAAACATGCCCTTTTGTTCCCAATGCACATGACAGAGGAAACAGCTTCAGGTGCTGCAGGCAGTCGTCTTATGAAGCTAGTAGAGGGTGAGGGATGGAAGAGACACAGACAAGAAAACAGAAAAAAAAATGCATTTAGAGCTCTGATCTGTCCCAGCTGAAGGCTGACGTTTTCAGCTATGTGAACCATTAAGTTTCCTCTGTTGCTTATGCCACATTTTGATGTTTTATTTGCAGTGAAAATTATTCCAGCTGATATACAGGCTACATAGGGTCCATAGTGAATCAAGCTTTGATATCAGGTTATGTGCCTCAATTTGTGGTTCTTTCATGTCTTTTAATTAGATAGATTTCTAAATCCTCTATAAGTAATTAAATGGCAGGTTTCAAAGTACAATTCCTTTAATGGGTACAAGGCCACTTAACAGTCTAATAATGGACATATATAGGGGTAGGAACTATGTCTGTTAAGATTCAGCCAGTTATGAATAAAATCTGGCCCTAGAAATATATAAGATGAGACAGTGTCTCCCACTTAGGCTGTGGAAATTGGGGTCTTGTTAAGACATTCAACAATATGAATTTCTAAGACCTGGGTGGCACTTGATGCTGAAAAATGCATGTCTACAGCTTAATTCCTGATTTCACTTGGGTAAAGTTGACAAATGATCCATCCACATTGGCCTTTATTTTAAGCAAACCACAAGTAAACTTTCCTGAGCTTAAAAAAAAAAATGAGGCCACTGCTGCAAGTATACTGAGTCAAATTTCTCACAGGAAAGGGGCATGTTAGCAGGACAGTGTCTTGTGCACTAGCAAACACTGCTCTCTCTCATTCTGGCTTGGTGGCTCACTCAGTTTCTTGGAACTGATACTTTTTCTTTTTTCTTTTTTTTTGGAACTGATAACTTTTTCATCTCCTGGATCTAGGTTTTGTCAACTGTATTTGTCAATTTTTGTCACAAGTAATGATCCTGACTCAGGTTTTGCCCACAGGCAAAATTCAAAGGCTAGCTATAAAAAATTCAATCAATAAATATTCATTAAATATTTACTATGTGGCAAGCATTGTTATAGACAATGAGTTGTGTAAAACAGAAATCCCTATACTCATAGAAGTTAGAATTTTGTGTGTGTCCGGGCACATACAGATGTATATATCTACATAATTTTTAAGTATACAGTAGGGAAGATGGCGGAAGGGGTTAAACACTTGTAGTTTTGTACTTTGTCCAACTGCCTAAGCCAGAACAGTGTTTCCCAACATCCCTTTCCTAGTATGGTTCCCAGGTAGAATTGGCCAAAGTGGAATTTTTACAAGGTTTGGAAGTTGGAAGTAAAGCATTGGTTGTGCTATCTGAACGTCACCATGGCTACATGCTGCGAAAGACAGATACAGACGTGCCAGAGCCTTCTGCCTCTTCCTTGTCTCCCTTTGCTTTGTGTCCAGCTCTTTCTTCTGTCGGGCTGACCTACAGCAACCTCAGGCCAATCAATAGAAGCAGAGGCAAGAGCCTTCTGCCAACTTCACCAGCTCTCATATGCTGCCCGATTCCAGCTCCATGTGCTTCACCACCGGTATTCTCCTGGAAGCTATTTGTCCATCATCTGCAGCAATGCTTCTGGAGGGCCACTTCAGGACATTTCTCTGGCCTCCCAGGTCCCTTCTCAGAGTCTTTGTTCCCTAGTTGTTCTTTGCATAAGGTCTTATTTCTATAATATATCCATGTTTCATCCTACTTATAGTGGTCCTGCTTCCCTAGCTAAACCATGACTGATAGAAGCATTATGGAAAATTAAGTAGGGTGGGAGATAGGAAGTGCATATGGGAAATGAGCTATATCTTTAAATAATATCAGAGAAGTCTTCACCAGGAAAGAGATACTGGAACATAGAGCTGACATGGTAAAGAAAATAATTTTTAAAAATCCTTTCTCAAGCACATGGAGATTATTTTAATTATAATCAAAATAATAAAAAATTTGGTGGAGCAACATCTACAACTCTATGTATCTTATAATGCTGCATAAATATAGTAATCGCAAAAATACTGTATGACTTTCTTCAGAGGCTTCTTTTGAAGTTGTATTTTCTTAAACGTTTTGGCATCTCACGGAGGCAAAATCAAGACCAGAATTGTTCTTTGAGCTTTTAGAAGGAAAAGAGCTCTGTAGGTATGAAGCCATGAGTATAAAATATCCTTGTTAAGTCACATTGCCCCCTTACTACTGGAGCTCAGCCATCTATTTTCCAAAAACACACTCCTCCAACTTTGCCTCATGTTTTCAAGAGCAACTATCAAAAACAAACATAGAATGTAAGGAAATCAGGGGAGACAGCCCCTGAGAAGGAGAAAGTGATACAGGAAAGGGTCTCCATTGGGATTCGTGGAGATGAACTTCTTGGCTTTTGAGTGTTACGACAGGATCTGCACGCAGCTGGTGTGCTAGAGAGAGATGAAACCGCCTAACCAAACAATGCACAGAAAGGAGACCCTCTGCGCCTGTGTTTTTCTGTCAGAAGCACCAAGGGGTTGGTTTCCTGGCAACCTGCCATGGTGCCTTCCCTCCGCGGAGGCTCCTCTGCCCCTAGAGGGACCCAATCAGCTGTCAGCCCCCAAAGAGTGCCTTCGCCTAGAATGGTAAGCTGGGTGTCATGCAGAGCGCAATTAAAGCATCTGCCAGGAAAAGATTGTCTTGAGGCAGGTATGCATTTGATAAACTGGTGTTGCAA
This sequence comes from Sapajus apella, assembly GCF_009761245.1. Classification (NCBI taxonomy): domain Eukaryota; kingdom Metazoa; phylum Chordata; class Mammalia; order Primates; family Cebidae; genus Sapajus; species Sapajus apella. The sequence continues at coordinate 6,037,981 of NW_022437003.1, read as the reverse complement.
CCCTCCCATGCCAAGGCGTCGATAGCAGCTGATGGACAATTGTGAACTTCCTTCATACTCTGAAGTCTTAAGCTAAATACAGGGTGGATGCCTATACACAGTTCTCTTTAGATCGTCGCAAATAGGACTCTCACCTATTTGATAATGGATCTGCCAAATGTCTGTTCTGCAATAAAAAAATGCTTGTTTCATTCTTGGTTTGGGTTTTCTTTCACTAGCTAAAATTAGTTGAAATGAATATGTAATAATTTCCTATGTTTTAACACTTCAAAATGTATGACATTTTGCACATGTATTTCCTGCTTCTAAAATGCTCACTCTCTCTCTCTCTTTTATTTTTTTGTAGAGATGAGGTCTCATTATATTGTCCAGACTGGTCTTGAACTCCTTTGCTTAAGCAATCTTTCCGCCTTAGCCATATAACGTGCTAGGATGACAGGCATGAGCTGTCATGCCTGGACTCTAGTGTTTTCTTGAGTAAGCAATATGCACAAACTAGAAAGTGGGCAGACAGGGAACAGGAGTTTTCATTTTGGGAAGTAGAAGCTGAACACAACCTTCCCTGCATATGGAAGGCAACTTGGCAAAGAAAAATGTGTCCTACCTACATTCTCTAGTTCTACAACTTGACTTTGTGACCCACCGTCATCAGCTCAGAAGCAAGCTGTCCCCACACACCGATGATGTAGCTTAAATCAAGTCAAAGGGAAGGCCTGAGGGCTGGAGTAGGAAAGGGCCTAACCTTTCCACATGACAACCTGTCCAGTGACTCACCTATTTAGAATGGTTCCCATTGACTCAATATTTGGAAAGGAAGAAGCCAAGCCAAGTGCATGGCAAAGTTCAGCACTAGGAAGAATCTCTCTACTTTAATCTCCTCCCATCTTCTTAATTCGATTTTTTACACATTCATTTATTCATCTTACACTCCAGAGAAACTTCTGGTGTAGGCCAAGACAACGCCTATATTTTCGTAGACACCACTCATTGAATTGAAGTAAACAAACTTGGAAAGCAAAAGCCAAACAAGCTTGTCCAATCTGCAGCCTGTGGGCTGCATGTGGCCAAGAGCAACTTTCAGTACCGTCCAACACAAATTCACAAGCTTTCTTAAAACACTATGATATCTTTTTGCAATTTTTAAATTTTTAGCTCATCAGCTATGGTTAGTGCATTTTATGTGTGGCCCAAGACAATTCTTCTTCCAGTGTGGCCTAGGCAAGCCAAAAGATTAGACACCCTCACTCAGTCTAGTATTTGTCTGTTTAAACTGTTTGACAAAAGCCAGCAGGAGTTACTAGCTGGACTATCAATATCATGTACATGTTTCCTTTTCTATTTTTGAGATGGAGCCTCGCTCTGTCACTGAGGCTTGAGTTGAGTGGCACAGTCTTGGCTCACTGCAGTCTCTGCCTCCAGGGTTCAAGTGATTCTCCTGCCTCAGCCTCCTGTGTAGCTGGGATTACAGGCGAGTACCACTATGCCAAGCTAATTTTTATATTTTTAGTAGAGACAGGGTTTTGCCATGTTGGTCAGGCTGGTCTCGAACTCCTGACCTCATGATCGGCTTGCCTCGGCCTTCCAAATAGCTGGGATTACAGGCCTGAGCCACTATGCCCAGCCCATAAATGTTTCTTATCTGACAACACTGCTGGATATGTTGATTCCCTCCCCTATATCTAGTACAAGCTTGCTCCTAGGACAGAATAGGAAGATGTCTAATATTATCCTTTGAGTTCCGAAGCCTCACTGTGCACACTGATATGCTACTTTTGCACCTTAATCTAGCTAAAATCTAACCTTCCCCTATGATAAATATACATAACTTGACCTGTAATTAGATACTTTTCAAATAACAGTGAGTAGGCATTCATTCTTTAAAAAAAAAAAAAAAAAAAAATTCCTCTTAAGTGCTAGCTTCTTCCATTCCTTCTGTAATCACTTACATATGGGAAATGAAACAGTCCATTGCCTCTACTGTGTTACCATCAGGATCCCACAGGACTTCCTCTTTACCAAACAAGCAAGGACTGTATTGGTAAAACGAGGGCAAATATTGTAGCACAGCAGGAGAAAAGAATATGAAGGTGATGTTTTTTTCATCTTTTTCCTTTTTAAAACAATATTTTGTCTGAAGTGTAAAGCTGACTTGAATTCAGAGTTTGCATGTCTTTCTTTGTGACCGAGTAGCTGGAACTCCATTTGGCATACGAAGAATATTTTTTGTTTTGGGGGTTGTTTTTTTTTTTGTTTGTTTTTTTGTTTTTTTGAGATGGAGTTTCGCTCCTGTTGCTCAGGCTGCAGCGAAATGGGAGCAATGTTGGCTCACTGCAACCTCCGCCTTCTGGGTTCAAGCAATTCTCCTGCCTCAGCCTCCTGAGTAGCTGGGGTTATAGGCATGCGTCACCATGCCTGGCTAATTTTATATTTTTAGTAGAGATGGGGTTTCTCCGTGTTGGTCAGGCTGGTGTCAAACTCCGGACCTCAGGTGATCTGCCAGCCTTGGCCTCACAAAGTGCTAGGATTACAGGCATGAGACACCACGCCTGGCCACGAAGAATATTTTTTTGTCTTATTCATCTGATTGAGAATTAGCTTTAAAAGGGAAAGTATATATGTATCTTCTTGATATTAAGTTAGTAACTTACTGCTCTAGCTAGTCATTTATGCTTGAGTCCATTTGTGTCACAAGCATAGAGTAAAAATGACTTACTGGCATTTACTTTCAAAATAAAATTATTTTGTGTTTTAAAAATATGACAAGAGTAAACAATAAATTCTAAAAAATTATTTTTACGTTTTCCACAGCTCTCCCTAGCTCTTACTTTAATGCTTGATGATGTTTACAAGACTAGAGTACCAGAAGCTTGCTTTTTTTTTTTCTTCTTTTCTCATAGTTATTCATGAAATTCAATTAACTTGTCATCAAATGAACTATTATGTTATCTTTGTCTTTTTGACCCTACCAGTCAGGCTTCCTATAAGATACCTGAATCAAAGTTTTACCTCACTTTCTTCTAAATTTTATTCTTTATGGAAATTAGACCCTTCATGAAGGCATCCAAGCATCATTTTAAGCAAACAATTTACAAATCAGCAAAACTATTTAGAGAAATATTTAAATAATGTAAATGTACAGATATATTAAACTCTCTATCCTAACCCCATTTCCCACAGAAATTTTTCAGAAATCACTCTTATTCTGTCTCTGATTAAAAAAAAACCAATACTTTCTGGGCTTGTGTTATAGCTTCATTTTTGAACGTTGTTGACTTAATGTCAAAAACCCTCATAAACTGTCTCTTCAGTCTCTGCCCTGCAGGAGGAAGGACATGCTCTCTTCTGTTCACCTTTTAAAAGATACAAAGACCTGCTTGCCTTTCCTTATTTCCCTGATTTTCTCCGTGTTCCCCCATGGAAAAATAAAAGAAAGAAAAAGAATAAATAAAACTGCGGAACACAATAAAGGATGAAGTAAAAATAAAGCCTCAAAACAAACACAAATACGCAGCAATACAGTGCTGCTGGTGTGCATGAAATACCCTGTGACAGCCATTTCCTAATCATTAGGGAATAATTTTTCCTTCTCAAGTGAGAGACCTTCTCAGCCCTTTGAAACCTGGGTTGATGTTTACTAATTAATTTATATAGGATGGTCCCTTAGCAACCATTTCAAACAGGATCTCTGGGTTTAAAAGAATGTATCCTTTTCCAAGACAACTGTGCCTGTGAAGGCCAGCAGCACGCAGCAGTATTCTAGAGACTGGCATCAAGTGATACTTCCACAACACTTCAATGATGGAAGGAAATCTTAGAAACTGTGATGTTGCTATTTGATGGTGAAATAAGCTTTTCACATCAGTTAATTTATAGTTATTGTTTTACCAGATGGGAAGACTTTTAAATCAATAAATAATCACTGTCTGCCATGCTGTGTATATTTACTTAATTACTGGCTTGTCACCCCTCACTTACTCTGAAGTATATAAGCTCTATAAGGAAATGATATTTAGTCTGTTTTGTTCATTTCATACTCAGAATCTAGTCGCGGGCATAGAATAGCCACTCAATAAATATTTGCAAGCTGAATAAATGAATACATGAATAAAGATTTTCTTATATTTTGATAAGAGGATAAAGGACAAAGATGAATAATATTTACAAATTTCTTAAGTCACTGTTTGAAGGGATTTTTAATGAATGAGTCTAAGTGCTTCCTAGGGATTTACAAATTATAATGGGAATTTGATTTGATTTTCACTGCAGTTTATGTTATGATGGGATTCTCCTATAGTGAAACTTGTCACCTAATCCATGTCTCCTTGCCCTTTCTTGTAATACATTTTTTTCTTTCAATAGATTTTATTTTTTAAAAGGAGTTTTAGGTTCATAGCAAAATTGAGAGGAAGGTAGAGATTACCCATATATCCCCTGCCCTCAGATATGGGTAGCCTTCCCTATTACCAACATTCCCTGGATCAGAGTGGTACATTTGTTAGAAACAAGCTAATTAGCACATCATAATCACCCATAGTCTACAATCTACATTAGGATTCACTCTTTCCATCTGGTCCAGGGGTTTATTTGGTTGATGGTTTTGTTTTTTTTTTTTTAATCACTGATTTGATTCTGGAATGCAATATTGGTCTGTTCAAGGTTTCAATTTCTTCCTGATTCAATCTTGGAAGATTGTATTTCCAGGAATTTATCTGTTTCCTCTAGATTTTCTAATTGTGCGCATAGAGGTGTTCATAATAATCTCTAAGGATCTTTTGTCTTTCTGGGGGATTATTTGTAAAGTCACCTTTGTCATTTCTGATTGTGCTTACTTGGATCTTCTATCTTGTTTTCTTTGTTGATCTAGCTAGCAGTTTATTGATCCTGTTTATCCATTCAGAAAACAAACCTTTGGTTTTTGTTTTGTTCTGTTTTTTGTTGTTTGAGACAGAGTCTGACTCTGTCCCCCAGGCTGGAGTGCAATGGTGTGATCTTGGCTCACTGCAACCTCCGCCTCCTAAGTTCTAGTGATTCTCCTGCCTCAGCCTCCCGAGTAGCTGTGATTACAGGCGTGCCCCACCCCCGCCCACGTCCGGGTAGATTTGGTTGATTCTTTATGTGGATTTTCGGATCTCAATTTTGTTGAGTTTAGCTGTTTCTTGCCTTCCTCTAGATATGGGGCTAGTTTGTTGTTAATTTTTCTAGTTCCTCTAAGTGTGATGTTAGATTGTTAATTTGAGATTTTTCTCACTTAGTGAGGCAGGTGTTAACTTTCCTCTTACTTTTGCCGAATCCCAGAGACTTTGATATTGTCTCTGTTTTCACTGGTTTCAAATACTTTTTTTAAATTTCTGCTTCAATTTCTTTGTTTACCCAAAAGTCATTTGAAAGCAAATTGTTCAAATTTCCTGTAATTTGTGGTTTTGAGAGGTCTTTTTGGTATTGATTTCTATTTTTATTCCTCTGTGGTTCAAGAGTATGGTTGGTATGATTTTGATTTTTTTTGCATTTATGGAGACATGCTATATGATTGAGCATAGAGTATGTCTGTGTGTGGATGAGAAAAAATGTATACTCTGTGGTTGGTGGATAGAAAATTCTATTAGGTGTTTATTAAGTCCAATTGGTTGTAACATATTTAAATCCAGAATTTTCTTTTTTGGTAGTCCAGAATTTATTTTTCTGCTTCGATGATCTAACACTGTCAGTGAAGTGTTGCAGTCTCATGGTATTATTGTTTGGCTGTCTAGGTAGGCCTAGAAATACTTATTTTATGATCTGGGTGCTCTTATGTTGGGTTAGTATATATTTTGGATAGTTTGGTCTTCTTGTTGAATTCAACCTTTTATCATTATGTAATGCCCTTCTTTGTACTTTTTTACTGTTGTTAGTTCAAAGTCTCTTTTATCTGATACAAAAATAGTGACCCCTGCTCTTTTTTAGTTTTCTATTTGTGTGATAGATCTCTCTCTGGCCCTTTATTTTGAGCCTGTGGGTGTCATTACATGTGAGATGTGTTTCTTAAAGACAGAAGATGGATGGGTCTTGGTTTTGTAGCCAACTTGCTACTCTATGCCATTTCAGTCAGGTGTTTAAACAATTTACATTCGAAGTTAATATTTATATGTAATGTTTTGATCATATTGTGAAGTTGTTAGCTGGTTGCTTTACAGTTTCTATTGTATGATTGCTTTATAGGGTGTATGGGCTATGTACTTAAGAGTGTTTTTGTGGTAGTAGGTATTGTTATTTTATGTTTATGTCTAGAACTATCTTAAAGATCTCATGTGAGGCTGATCTAGTGGTAACAAATTCCCTTAGTCTTTGCTTGTCTGGAAAAGATATTATTCTTCCACTTATGAAGCATAATTTGACAGGATATGAAATTCTTGGTTGGACTTTCCTTAAGAATGCTGAAACTAGACATCCAATTTCTGATGGTTTGTAAGGTTTCTGCTGAGAAGTCCTCTGTCAGGCTGATGGGGTTCTCTTCATGTGTGATCTGACCTTTTTCTCTAGCTGCCTTTAAAGGTTTTTTGTTTGTTATTTAGCATTCACCCTGGACAGTCTGATGACTAAATGACTTGGGGATGCTCTTTTTTTAGTGTATCACAGGTGTCCTCTGGATTTCTTATATTTGGAGGTCTGCCTCTTTATTATGATTAGGGAAATTTTCTTCGGTTATTTTGTCAAATATGTTTTCCTGGTTTCCTTTTTCTTCTTATCTCAGAAATCCCAACAATTTCTAGGTTTAATTGTTTTATATAATCACATATTTCTTGAAGACTTCATTTATTTTTCTTAATTCCTTTTTCTTTATTTTTATCTAACTAGATTAATTTGAAATGTGTGTCTTCAAGCCCTGAAATTGTTTCTTCTGCTCAGTCCAGTCAATTGATAGAATTTTCTTTTCCTGTTTTTGTTGTTGTTGTTGTTGATGATGATGTTGTCTCTCTCTACATATACACACACACACACTCAGACACACACACACACACATTAAGTTTTGGGGTACATGTGCAAATCATGCAGGATTGTTACGTAAGTGTATACATGCCATGATGGTTTGCTGCATCCATCCCCATGTCACCAACATTAGGTATTTCTCCTAATATTAGCCCTCACCAATTCTCCCCAGTCCCTGCTATTCCTCCCCTAGCAGCCCACCCCACAACAGGCCCCAATGTGTGATGTTCCCCTCCCTATGTCCAGTTGTTCTCATTGTTCAACACCCACTTATGCGTGAGAACATGTAGTGTTTGGTTTTCTGTTCTTGTGTCAGTTTGCTGAGAATGATGGTTTCTAACTTCATCTGTGTCTCTGCAAAGGACATAAACTCATCCTTTTCTATGGCTGCATAGTATTCTATAGTGTATACATGCCCCATTTTCTTTGTCCAGTCTATCATTGATGGGCATTTGGGTTGGTTCCAAGTCTTTGCTATTGTAAACAATGTCATAATGAACATACGTGTGCATGTGTCTTTATAACAGAACAATTTATAATCCTTTGGGTATATACCCTGTAAAGGGATTGCTGGGTCAAATGGTATTTCTAGTTCTAGATCCTTGAGGAATCGCCACACTGTCTTCAACAACGGTTGAACTAATTTACACTCCCACCAACTGTGTAAAGCGTTCCTGTTTCTCCACACCCTCTCCAGAATCTGTTGTCACCAGATTTTTTAATAATCGCCATTCTAGCTGGCATGAGATGGTATCTCAATGTGGTTTTGATTTGCATTTCTCTAATGATGAGTAATGATGAACATTTTTTCATATGTATGTTGGCTGCATAAATGTCTTCTTATGAAAAGTGTCTGTTCATATCCTTCGCCTACTTTTTGATGGGGTTGTTTGTTATTTTCTTGTAAATTTGTTTTAGTTCTTTGTAGATCTGGATATTAGCCCTTTATCAGATGGGTAACTTGTAAACTTTTTTTTCCCCATTCTATTGGTTGCTGGTTCTCTCTAATGTTTGTTTGTTTTACTGTGCAGAAACTCTTGAGTTAAATTAGATCCTATTTGTCTATTTTGGCTTTTGTTGCCATTGTTTTTGGTGTTTTAGTCATGAAGTCTTTGCCTATGTCTATGTCCTAAATCGTATTGCCTAGGTTTTCTTCTAGGGTTTTATGGCGTTAGGTTTTATGTTTTAAATCTTTAATCCATCTGGAGTTAATGTTTGTAACAGGTATAAGGAAGGGATCCAGTTTCAGCTTTATGCACATGGCTGGCCAGTTTTCCCAACACCATTTATTAAACAGGGAATCCTTTCCCCATGGCTTGTTTTTCTTAGGTTTGTCAAAGATCAGATGGTTGTAGATTTGTGTTCTGTTCCATTGGTCTATATCTCTGTTGTGGTACCAGTACCATGCTGTTGTGATTACTTCAGCCTTGTAGTATACTTTGAAGTGGGGTAGCATGATGCCTGCAGCTTTGTTCTTTTTGCTTAGGATTGTCTTGGCTATTCGGGCTCCTTTTTGGTTCCATGTGAAATTTAAGATGGTATTTTCCAGTTCTGTGAAGAAGGTAGCTGATGAGGAGACCATTGAATCTATAAATTACTTTGGGCAGTATGGTCATGTTCATGATATTGATTCTTCCTAACCATGAGCATGGAATGTTTTTTCATCTGTTTGTGTCCTCTCTTATTTCACTGAGCAGTGGTTTGTAGTTCTCCTTGAAGAGGTCCTTTACATCCTTTGTTAGTTGTATTCCTAGGTATTTTATTTTCTTTATGGCAGTTGTGATTGGGAGTTCGCTCTTGTTTTGTCTGTTTGTCTGTTATTGGTGTATAGGAATGCTTGTGATTTTTGAACATTGATTTTTGTATCCTGAGAATTTGCTGAAGTTGCATATCATCTTAAGGAGATTTGGGGCTGAGACAATGGGGACTTCTAAATATACAATCATATCATCTGCAAATAGAGACAATTTTACTTCCTCTTTTCCTAACCGAATACCCTTTATTTCTTTTTCTTGCCTGATTGCTCTGGCCAGAACTTCCAATCCCATGTTGAATAGGAGTGGTTGGAGAGGGCACCATTGTCTAGTGCCAGTTTTCGAAGGGAATGCATCCATTCATTATGCATCATTCATTATGATTTTAGCTGTGGGTTTGTCATAAGTAGCTTTTATTATTTTGTGTTACATTCCATCGATACCTAGTTTATTGAGAGTTTTTAGCATGAAGCGCTGTTGAATTGTGTTGAAGGCCTTCTCTGCATCTATTGAGACAATCATATGGTTTTTGTCTTTGATTCTGTTTATGTGATGGATTACGTTTATAGATTTGTATATGTTGAACCAGACTTGAATCACCAGGATGAAGCCTACTTGATCGTGATGGATAAGCTTTTTGATGTGCTGTTGGATTCAGTTTGCCAGTATTTTATTGAAAATTTTCACATTAATGTTCATAATGGGTATTGGCCTGAAATTTTCTTTTCTAGTTGTGTCTCTGCCAGGTTTTGGTATCAGGATGATGTTGGTCTCATTAAATGAGTTAGGGAGGATTCCTTCATTTTGTATTATTTGGAATAATTTCAGAAGGAATGGTACCAGCTTCTCTTTGTACGTCTGGTAGAATTCGGCTGTGAACACCTACCAACCTGGTTGGGAGGCTGTTACTTGCTGCCTCAACTTCAGACCTTCTTACTGGTCTATTAAGGGTTTCAACTTTCTCCTGGTTTTGTCTTGGGAGGGTGTAAGTGTCCAGGAGTTTATCCATTTCTTCTATATTTACAGGTTTATGTGCATAGAGGTATTTGTAGTAATCTCTGATGGTAGTTTGTATTTCTGTGGAATCAGCGGTGATATCCCCTTTATCATTTTTTATTGCATCTATTTGATTATTCTCTCTTTTCTTTTTTATTAGTCTGGCTAGCAGTCTATTTTGTTGATCTTTTCAAAAAATTAGCTCCTGGATTCATTGATTTTATTTTTGAAGGGTTTTTTTGTGTCTCTCTCTCCTTCACTTCTGCTCTCATCTTAGTCATTTCTTGTCTTCTGCTTGCTTTTGAATTTGTTTGATATTGCCCATCTAGTTCTTTTAATTTTGACAATAGGGTGTCAACTTCAGATCTTTCCTTTCATCTCATGTAGGCATTCAGTGCTATAAATTTCCCTCTAAACACAGCTTTAAATGTTTCCCAAAGATTCTGCTATGTTTTATCTTTGTTGTCATACTTTTCAAAGAACATCTTTATTTCTGCCTTCATTTCATTATTTATTCAATAGTCATACAGGAGCGGGTTGTTCAGTTTCCATGAAGTTTTGTGGTTCGGAGTTAGTTTCTTAATCCTGAGTTCTAATTTGATTGCCTGGTGGTCTGAGAGACTGGTTGTTATGATTTCTGTTCTTTTGCATTTGCTGAGGAATGATTTACTTCTATTTACATGGTCAGTTTTGGAGTAAGTGTGATGTGGTGTGAGAAGAACGTGTATTCTGTGGATTTGGGGTGGAGAGTTCTGTAGATGTCTGTTAGGTCCCCTTGGTCCAGATGTGAATTCAAGTCCTGGATATCCTTGTCAATTTTCTGTCTCATTCATCTGTCTAATAATGATAGTAGAGGGTTAAAGTCTCCCACTATTATTGTGTGGGAGTCTAAGCCTCTTTGTAGGTCATTAAAACCTTGCTTTATGTATCTGGGTGCTCCTCTATTGAGTGCCTATATATTTAGGGTAGTTAGTTCTTCTTGTTGTATTGATCCCTTTACCATTATGTAATTTTCTTCTTTGTCTCTTTTGATCTTTGTTGGTTTAAAGTCTGTTTTATCAGAGACTAGGTTTGCAACACCTGCTTTTTATTGCTCTCCATTTGCTTGGTAAATCTTTCTCCATTCATTTATTTTGAGCCTGTGTGTGTCGTTGTATGTGAGACGGGTCTTCTAAATACAGCACGCCAATGGGTCTTAACTCTTTATTCAATTTGCCAGTCTGTGTCTTTTGATTGGGGCATTTAGCCCATTTACATTTAAGGTTAATATTCTTATGTGTGAATTTGATCCTGCCATTTTGATGCTAGCTTGTTGTTTTGCCCGTTAGTTGATGCAGTTTCTTCATTGTGTTGATGCTCTTTACCGTTTGGTAGGTTTTTGCAGTGGCTGGTACAGGTTGTTCCTTTCCATGTTTAGTGCTTCCTTCAGGATCTCTTATAAGGTAGGCCTGGTGGTGACAAAATCTCTCAGCAATTGCTTGTCTGAAAAGGATTTTATTTCTCCTTGACTTATGAAGCTTAGTTTGGCTGAAAATGAAATTCTGGGTTGAAAGTTCTTTTCTTTAAGGATGTTGAATATTGGCCCCCACTCTTCTGGCTTGTGTTGGGTTTCTGACAAGAGATCCACTGTCAATCTGATGGGCTTCCCTTTGTGGGTGACCCGACCTTTCTCTCTGGCTGCCCTTAGCATTTTTTCCTTCATTTCAACCCTGGTGAATCTGATGATTATGTGCCTTGGGGTTGCTCTTCTTGAGGAATATCTTTGTTGTGGTGTTCTCTGTTTTTTTTAGTTTTTCTTCTAACAGACAAGCTCTTCTGATGCAGGGCTGCTGGAGGTCCACTCCAGACCCTGCTTGCCTGGGAATCACCCATGGGTGCTGCAGAAACAGCAAGGATTTCTGCCTATTCCTTCCTCTGGTATCTTCATCCCAGAGGGTTACCCACCAGGTGTCAGCCAGAGCTCTCCTGTATGAGATGACTCTTTGGATATACAGGGGTCAGGGAGCCACTTGAGGAGGCAGTCTGTCCCTTATCAGAGCTCAAGTGCTGTGCTGGGAGCTCCATTGTTCTCTTCAGAGCTGCTGGGCAGGGACATTTCCGTCTGTTACAGCAGGAGTCACAACTGCTCCTTTTCACAGGTGCTCTGTCCTGGGAAGGTGTAGCTTTATTTATAAGTCACTGATGGGCTGCTGCCTTTTTCAGAGATGCTCTGCCCAGCAAGGAGGGAGTCTAGTCACAGTCTGCCTGCAGATGCCTTGCTGAACTGCTTTGGGCTCTGCCCAACTGCTGTGTAAACTTCTTGCAATTTTATTTATACAGGCAAGGTTAGAACTGCTGGACTAATGGTGGACACCCCTTCCCCTCACAGAGCTTGCAGGCCCAGGTCAAGCTTGCTCAGAATTCTGTGCTGGCTGGGAAACTCTCAAGCTAGTTGGGTTTCAGTTTGCTGATTTTTGTGGGCATGGAACTTGCTGAGCTAGATTACTTGGCTCCCTCCCTTCAGCCACCTTTTTATCAGGGGAGTGAGTGGTTCTGTCTCGCACAGCTTCCAGGTGCCGGCTAAAACGGCCTCCCGGTTTTGTGCTGGAAACCGCAGTGCTGGTGTTTTTGGCACCAGTGGGAATCTCCTGGTCTATGGGCTGTAAAGACCATGGGAAAAGCACAGTATCTGAGCTGGAGTGCCAGAGTGTCTGGAAAAGTCCTCAATGGTCTCCCTTGGGTAGGAGAAGGAGTCTTATGGCCCCTTGCGCTACCCAGGTGGGACAATGCCCCACCCTGCCTCAGTTTTCCCTCCTTTGGCTACACCTACTGTCCAACCAGTCATATTGAGATGAACCTGGTACCTCATTTGGAAATGCAGAGATCACTTACCTTCTGCATTGCTCTCACTGGGGACTGTACCCTGGAGCTGTTCCTATTTGGTCATTTTGCAGAAGTCCAGAATTTTCAATTGTATTTTGAAATTCCTTAGGTAAATTTTTCAATTCCAGAAACTCTGATTGATTTCTTTTAAAAATGTTTATCTCTTCCTGTGTTTCCTGGATTGCTTTAAAAGTGTCTTCATGTTGATTTTCAAACTTAACTTGCATCTCATTGAGCTTCTTTGCAATCCATGCTTGGAATTTTTACCTTTTTGTCATTTTTTACTTTCCATTTTGGTTAGGAACCATTGCTGGAGAGCAAGTGTAATCTTTTGATGGTGTCAGTACATTCAGAATTTTTATAGTGCCGGGATTTTTGTGCTGGTACCTTAACATCTGGAGACATCAACACTTGTAGTTTTTGTAATTATTTTTGTGTACATGGGAATTCTTCTTTTTCTTTGTTTCCATATAATATTACTGTTCTTTTTTCTTCCTCTTTATTTTTTTTCTTTTCCTTTCTCTTTCCCTTCTTCCCTAGGGGCTGAGACTGTAGAGAATGCTGAGTAAGGCCTTCGGTTTTGCTTCCATAATTACATGTACTTCTTTTGGCAGGTTTTGTATAGGGCTGTGTTGTATGACTTGTAAGCCAGTAGATGGCAGTTATGGGTAAGTGCTTGCCGTGGCCAATGTGGCTGGGTATATACCTGATCCTTGTTTACTGGGAGAAGCTCTCTGTTACTTCACACAATGGGCTGATCCATGAAGTACACAGTGGACTAAGCTCCCTTTGCAGCCCTGAGGAGATGAGGGGCAAGTTGTGTGGGGACATACCAGGCAGGCCTGTCTACACGTTCCCTAATGGCATCAGCACCAGCACCAGCTCTAAGGGATAATACAGTAGGCATCCATAAAGCACCCAGAAGTATGCCTAGATGTGAAGCTGGGAAACTCCCTCAGCCCCAAGCTCTGGCAGAAGGAGAGAGGGACAGCCTAAATTCCTAATCCAGAAAAGTGGGTCCTCTAGAGGCCTAGAGGATCTCCCTGCAGGTGGAGTGTAGAGTGGCCTGCTGCACCAGAATCTCTAAAATTTTTAATATTAATGATTTCCAGCTTATCCGTTTTTTATTTCATGGATTATAACTTTGGTGTCATATCATGAAAGTTGTCCCCAATGCCAAAGTCACCTAGATTTTCTCCTATATTATCTTCTAGGAGGTTTAGAGTTTTACATTTAGGTTGGTGATCTATATCAAGTTTATTTTGTGAAGGTTGAAGGTTTATGCCTAGATTCATTTATTTTCTGCATGTTATTGTCCTTTTATTCCAGCGCCATTTGTTGAAAAGATCACCTCTTCTCCATTGTATTGCTTTTGCTCCCTTTTCAAATATCAGTTGACTAAATTTTTGTGGGTCCATTTCTGGGCTCTCTTTTCTCTTCCATTGATCTATTTATCTATTTTTTTTTTTTACCAGTGCCACACTGTCTTAATTACTGCAGCTTTATAGTCAATCTTGAAGCCAGATTGTATTAGTCTTCCTCTCCTTCGATATAGTGTATTCTTGGTGTTTTGCCTATCTATATAAACTTTAGAATTAATTTATTGATATTCACAAAATAACTTGCTGGGATTTTGATTGGGATTGCATTGAATTTATAAATCAAATTGGGAAGAACTCACTTGACAACACTGAGTCTTCCTATTCATGAGCATGAAATATCTTTCTATTCTTTGATTTCTTTCATCAGACTTGCATAATTTTTAGCATAGTTTTTTAAGTGCCATCTTTTCTCAGTTCTGAGGATCTGCATAAAATTCAGTGAATTCCTCTTCTTGACTAGCCAATTAAGTCTATACCCCAGTCACCTCTATTATGGAATTTTCATACTCAGGCAATGATCTCCTTTTCCTAAGCACCTCAGAACCAGGTACCAGACAACTAAAGATAGCCCCTATGCACCAGTGTTTGCTGAACTTACTCAGAGTAGCCAATCCTAAACTGAGTTACCCTCTCTTGCCATTCCTTCCCTTGGAAACCAAAATGCTTGCCCACAGTTCTGCTTTCTTTTTCTGCCTCAGAACTGACCCTGGTGCTTCCCCTAAGTGGTCTTACGTTAGAGGTAGTGGGGTTGGGGGGTTTCTGTGTTCTCCCAAGAAAACTGTGGGCATAAAAACTACAGCGCCACCATGGAATACTATGCAGCCATAAAAAGGATAAGTTCATGACATTTGTGGGGACATGGATGAAGGTGCAAACCATCATTCTCTGCAAACTAACTCAAGAACAGAAAAAAAAAAAACATGTTCTCACTCATAAGTGGATGTTAGACAATGAGAACACATGGACACAGGGAGGGGAACATCACACACTGGGGCCTGTTAGGGGTTAGGGGACTAGGGGAGGGTTAGCATTAGGAGAAATACCTAATGTTGATGACTGGGTGATGGATGCAGCCAACGACCATGGCACGTGTATACCTGTGTAACAAACCTGCACATTCTGCACATGTACCCTAGACGCTAAAGTATAATTAAAAAAAAAAAACTCTGGGGAAAAAAAAAAAAAACTACAGCAACTCTTTCTAGTTAGCCTCTCTTGATCTATGCATGGCCTCATCATACCTCACCCAAGGTAACAGAGTTATTAATAAAAAATGCCCCCATCACGAGATCTCCAGCTGATGTACCTGCACTTCTTTTTCTGGCCCCACTCTCTTGCTGCTGGAGTGAACTTTGCTGTTTATATGGAAAGCTGAAAGTTCTGGAGAACTAACACTTCCAGAGAATAGCCTTCAGCCAATGACTAATTGGGATGATTGTATAAATACCTCAGTTCTCTTCTTCTCAGATCCAGTAACTCCCAGGCATGCATTTTATGCCATTTCCCAGCCTTTCCCCAGGGTCCGTGTTCTTAAATTGCTAGCTAGATACCATCTTTATTGCCTGCTTTCTCTTTGCTGTCCCACTTTCCCATCCCCTGACCCGTCCTTTACCTTATCAGTAAACTACATGGACCTTTAGTTTTCTGTGGTGGCCATGAGAAATTGACACAACATAAACGTCTTCCTCCGCAGTTTTAGAGGCCAGAAGTTTGAAATCAAAGTACAGGGTGTGAGCTACACTCCTTTTGCTGGCTTTACAGGAGCATCCTTGCTTGCCTTTTCCAGCTGCTAGTGCCTTGAGGGACAGCGTGGCTTGTGGCAGGATAACTTCAATCTCTGCTTCCATCATCACACTGCTTTGTCCTATTCCATAGTCAAAGATCCTTCTGTCCTCTTTTTCTAAGGAAAACTGTCATTGGACTGAGGGTCCCCTAATTCAGGATGATCTCATTTCAAGAATCTTAGCTTAATTACATCTCAAAGGCTCTTTCTCCAAATAATGTCACATTCACAGGCTCTCATTGGACGTATCTGTTGGAGGAGAATGCCATTCAACTCACTGTAGATCTGAATCCTTGTCTAAATGTATGGTTCTGGAAGGAACCCAAACTATGACTTTTGTGTCATGTAAAATTAATTTAGATGGTTTCAGAGTAGTTAAGAGTTCACAATTTAGTGACTAGGATCCAGACCCATCCTTTCCTCTGTGGATGCTCTCAGAAAACTGCTGTCTGTACAGGGAAATAGTTTCTATTTCTTAGTCTCAACTTGGCTTCTATTCAACTGAAATGAGTAATAAAGCAAAATTCCATTCTTATCTGTAAATGTTTACAGCCTTTGGAACATTTTTATAGTAAGGGGAGAAGTGAACCTCATTACTTCAGAAAGAATTACTTTTCTTCTTTTCCTCTTTATTTTCCATGACATTCTTGCCCAACATACAGAAGCATGTCTGAATCTGGAATCCCCAACCTCTCCTTTTAGTCAGGTCACTTCTCCTAAAGATTAATGCAAATGAAAGTCTTGCACAAATATCTCTAATCAGCATCTGACAAATACCAATCAGGTTCTTTGTGCTCTGGCTCCGTAGGGTGCTATTAAGTTGATTGAAAACCAGACCTGTGCATCCCGCCAGCACTAGTCCTACCCCGCCCAGTCACATCATGGTGATCTTCCCCACGTTGTGTAGTTGTCAGCTCAGTGTGGTTGATTGTCTGGAGAAAAACAACTGGAACTGAAACTGTGGTGTGGTGCACATTTTGTTTTGAAACCCAGTTTGAAAATACGCTGTCTATTGTATCTACAGCAAAGACTACTGATAGTAGTAATATGCATTCAACTTTGTGCTTAAAGAAAAGACATAACCAGAAAGCTTACCTGCAATGCACATGAGAACATGTCATAATTTAAAAGATATCTGGGCATGCTGCATTATACAGAGCAGGATGTTCATCCCACAGGCTGCCATGGTACTTAATTCCTAGCCTAAGAAATAGAAGAAGGGCAAATGATCTGAAAAATGTACCTCCACCCCAAAATACACATGAACATATATAACATATACAATATTATGTGACTAATAATATGTAATGTGCATATTGTTATACCCACACATATCTACCTACTATGTACATGTTATATACACATATACACATATATATGTATATGTATTATACATATATACCTATTATGTACTTGTATTATATATATACACATAATCAATGTACTTTATATATCAGCGTATACATATAGTTGTGTGTGTATTTATATATAACTTGTTTGAACCTCAATCTCCTCATCTATAAAATGAGGGTTATAGTATCTAACTCAGAGATTAGTTTGATGATTAAGTAAGTTATTTAATTAGTGTGCTTAACATAAAGCCTAGCATACAAGAGGAACACACTTGTAGTGAGTTTCTTTTTCCTGACATTTATGCTTTAAAAGCAAATACATGGAAATGTAACCATGTATAAAATTTTTAATATGTATTAATTTCAAGGCTTACTAGAGAAAAGAGTCAAAGATCATTTATTTTCTAGGTGGAAGAGTCAAAATTTATTTTCAGTAAATCAAGACATCAAAAATAATTGAGTTAGTATTTAGTCTTTCTCTGTATCTCTTATTTTATACCATCTATAAATATTCAGAATTCTCTATTTCGCTTTTATTCTGAAATTTTCATTTCGAATACTACCAGGTTCAGATCTGTATACATCATCTGTCTTTTTAAAAAGAGATGAATTAATATAGCTTATTAAATTAAATGATTTTTAGGTTTGCTTTTATTTTTAAAATCTATGTTGGTATACATAACACATAAACAGAATCATAAACGAATTATTAATGCATTTGTGTAATGAATTAAAGAAAACTTCAAATTCTTTGATATTCCTCCCATCAAGCTTTAGACTCTACACCCCTCCCCTTGCATCTAAATAGTTTCTGAGACTGTTTAACAAAATGATTATTGCCAAAACAATGCTGTAATGGTTTCCAGGCTCAGACCTCAAGAAATTAGCGATGTTCTCTTCTTGTCTATAAGAATGCTGTCTCCAGGAACCCTGAAACACCGTGTAAGAAGTCTGACTACTCTAAGACGAACAAAATGGAGAGTGAGGTCACTTGCAGGTGCTCCAGTTGCTGGCAACATTGAGCCTGCATCTCCAGCCACCCCTGCCAAGATGCCAAACATCTGCATGACATCATCTTCAGCCCTCTATGTAGTCCAACCACCAGCTGAATTCCACTAATGTGCTTCATTCAATACCACAGGGAGCAGAACAGTTGCCCTGCTGGGCACTGCCAAAATTCCTAACCCCTAGAACTGTGTGATACATTCAAATGGCAGTTTTAAGCTACTAAGTTTTGGCAGTAATTGGCTATATAACAATAGATAGTCATAACAATAGGTTTACAGAAAGGGAAGTACAATGTGTTTCTCTCACTGTAGGAATAATTAGTATGGATTCAGAGGATATGTTGTGATTGCCAGTAAATTGAAATGGATCACTAGAATTAAAAAAAAAAAATGACAATTTTAGCAACTAAGGTAATTATATAAGTATTTCTCGGTCATTTTATTCAAACCTGGAAATATTTCATGATCAATGCAGATTTAAAATGTGGTTTTTCTTTAAAAAATCCATTTTTTAGGCGATTATTATGAATATCTGATTCAGACCTCTGAAATTCCCTTGTGAGGCTATAAACATAAGTTAACATCAATTTTACTTAAGTTGTAAAATACTCGTGAAATAACTATCATTATAGCAAATTCAATGCAATACCGTTCTCTGGTAAGATTACAGTTCAGAAGTGAGTGATAAATTAAGTTTTGTGTGAATCTGGAAACCATCATTCTCAGCAAACTGACATAAGAACAGAAAATCAAACACTGCATGTTCTCACTCATAGGTGGGTGTTGAACAATGAGAAAACATGGATACAGGGAGGGGAGCATCACACACTGGGGCCTGTTGGGGGGAGCCAAGGGAGGGACAGTTGCGGGGTGGGGAGGGCGGGAAGGGGTAACATGGGGAGAAATACCAGATGTAGGTGATGGTGGGATGGAGGCAGCAAACCACATTGCCATGTGTGTAGCTATGCAACAATCCTTCGTGATCTGCACGTGTACCCCAGAACCTAAAGTACAAAAAAAAAAAAAAATGGAAATACCAGTGGACAACATGAGAATGTAATAATTACTTAGGTCCCCTGAGTATTGAGACATGTTAGGAATACTTAAAATATAATTAGTTAAGATGAATTGCAAATGCGCTCCTTGCTTGAAATCTCCGTCTTCACTTTCCACCTCTGTCAGTTACTCTCCCCTTTCTTTACACTGCATGTTTCCCCAGGATAATGAAGGGGGTATTGCATCTATTTTCAAGGTTTTAGCTAAAAAAAAATCACATTCAAAACATAAAACACATTTGAGAAGACCCAGATTTATATTTCTACTCTTGTCCTTTTCACTAAATTCCAGACCTATATTTTCAATTGCATAAAAATATGCCCATTTAGATAACTCTCTAATACCTCAAACATGTCCAATATTTTTTTTTAAAAAAAGACTCATTACATCCAACTGCATAATCATTCAAATCTATCAAGCTAGAAACTTTAGGGTGGCTTTTATCTTCCTCTTCGATCATCCTATAGATAATTGAACTTCAAATCCTGTGATTTCTATCTGCGAAACATTGCTTCTAGTCTGTCTCATGTCCCTCTCTCCGCATAATTTAGACTCTCATCATTTATTTTCTGCACTTGTGTGATAATCTCTCTCTCTTTTAAGGCAAATCACTTCAAGATTTGTTTTTAAAAACATGTCCAAAAGGAAACAAAATACAGCAAGAAAAAAGTTTCCTTTCAAGATAGTGCTAGAAAAAGCCGTGTCCCATTGAAGAAAATAACATGCTCCTTCCATTCTGATTAAATTAATGCAAAACTGTTAAATGTGAATTTTATTAAATTATAACTTACAGAAGTATGCACAAATTATAAGTGTGATGTTTAGTGAATTTTCAAAAATAGAACGCACTTGTAACTTTTTATGTGTAACCACCGCACATAAAAAAAGAACACTAGCACTTTCCAAAATCTCTTGCTTTTTCTCTTCCCAAAGGTGACCACTCATAGGACTTCCATTGTTATCAATTAGCTTTTTCTGTTTTTGAACTTTACGTAAATGGCATAATGGTATAATTCACTTGTGTCTGTTTTCTTTCACTTAACTGTGAAGTTGATGTTTATTCATGTTATGTATGACCGTACTTTGTTCTTGTTATGCACTCTTCCCATTTTATGGATATATTAGAGTTTATCCAGTCTGCCATCGACATTTGAGTTTTTTTAGATTTAGGCTATTACAAAAATGCTATTCTGAACACATTTTACTCATTTTTGGGTTAAATATACACACAGTTTTGTTAGCTATGTCTCTAGGAAGGCAAATGTTGGGTTGCAGACATGTTCATCTTTATAAATACTGCTAAATGCTTTTACCAGGTGGTTATAGAGTCTTTTTTGGTTCCTTGTAGCAGTATATAGGAATATCCCTTAATCTAAATCTTGGTAGCAGTTTGTGTCATTAGTATGTTCAGTCTTAGCCATTTAGTGAGCATATGGTTTTATTCCTTGGATTTAAATTATACTCCATGCTGACTAATGAGATTGGCTCTATTTTTATATGTTTATTAATGGTTTGAATATTTTTTGATGAAATGCCCTTTCAACCATATTGAACATTTTTTAAAAGTTGGGTGGTTGCTTTGACTTGAATTTTTGGTAGAAGTTCTTTACAGATTTCTCACATGATTCTGTTCTTGATATATGCAGGGCAAGAATATTTTACTCTGTGCCCTGCCTTATTACTCTTATGAATCTTTTGATAAACATAGGCTTTTCATTTTAATATGATCTAATTTACCAAGGCTTTCCATTTTGATTAGTTTTTCTTTAAAAAAAAAAACAAATCTCTGCATAGATGCTATTTTCTAGAATGCTTATTAATTTACCTTTAACGGGCTGGGCCCTATGACTTATTCCTGTAGTTCCAGCACTTCAGGAGGGTGAGGTGAGCCAATTACTTGAGCCCCAGAGTTCCAGACCACCCTTGACAAATGGCAAAACTACAAAACATACAAAAAATTAACCGGGTGTGGTGGCGCATGCCAATAGTCCCAGGTACTCTGGAGGCTGAAGTGGGAGGATTGCCTGAGCCCAGGAGGTTGAGGCTTCAGTGAGCCAAGATTTCACCACTACACTCCTGCCTGGGTGACAGAGCAAAACCCTGTCTCCAAAAAAAAAAAATATTACTTTCAACTTTTTGATCTATGAACCATCTGGAATTAATTTTTGTGCATGGTGTGACATATGGATAAAACTTACGTTTTTTCCGTGTAGATGTTCTATGAGCCTAATGCTGTTTATTGAAAAGGCCATCTTTTTTTCACTGTAGCATAGTGGTTTCTCTTTATAAACTGATTATTGCATGTTTTGGTCTATTTCTTTATTAATATTCTTTATTAATATTTATTCAATTGATCTATTTAGGTATCCTTATAATAATACCATGCTGCCTGAATCATTATAGCTTTATAGTAAGTCACAAGATTTCAGAGTAAGATTTCTAACTTTGTTCCGTTTCTTCAAAATGATCTTGGCTGTTTTTTCCTTTCTTTTTTTTTTTTTGAGATAGAGTTTCATTCCTGTTTCCCAGGCTGGAGTCCAATGGTGAGATCTCAGTTTCCTGCAACCTTTGCCGCCCAGATTTAAGCAATTCTCCTACCTCAGCCTCCCCAGTAGCTGGGAATATAGGCACCCACCACCATGCCTGGCTAATTTGTTGCATTTTTAGTAGAGATGGGGTTTCACCATGTTGGCCAGGCTGGTTGCAAACTCCTGATCTCAGGTGACCCACCCACCTTGGCATCCCAAAGTGTTGGGATTACAGGCGTGAGCCCCCGTGCCCAGCCTGTCTTGGCTATGTTCTGACGTTATAAGTTGTACTCAAATTTTAGGATAGGTTTACCAACCTTCCCAAAACTAATCAGATATTAATTTTGATTGTTTTGCATTTATGCCTCAATTTTTAAAAGTTTATCTTTAAAATAGGAAGCCTTTCAATCTACGAGTGTGTTGCATTCCTTCATTTATTAATGTGTCTGTTTTCTCTCATAATGTCTTGTATCAGATGTGATCAAACTCTGATCCTCATTTTGTCACAGCTGACTGTAGTCTCAGGGACCTCTCCTGCCCACCTTATTTCCTGCCATTCCCTGTCATCTGTGCATCTTTCCAAATTCTTTGAATTTCATACCATGTCTAGAATACAAAAGACTATTTCTTACTTCATTGCCTTTGTTTGACTTTTTTTCTGTTTCTAGAAATTTTTCTTCTCTTCTGTGTCTTGCAATTTCCTAGTAATAGTTGAAAACAAAGCTCAACTCCAACTATCTCTATTAAATCTTCCCTTGCAGAGTAAATTATATTGTGCTATGTGGATTGATAATACTTTTTCATATCACTGTATTTAATTCATATCACTTTCTTCCACTAAATGAACTCCTCAAGGGGCAAGGCCTGCATTTCATTTGCCTTTGTGCCACCAGTACCTTGCACAATTCTTAGCTGAGCAAGAGTTCCACTAGGCCAGGTACAGTGACTTAATGCCTGTAATCTCAACACTTGGGAGGCTGAGGCAGGAGGATTGCTTGAGCCCAGGCATTCAAGACTAGCCTGGGCAACATGGCAAGACCCTGTTTCCACCAAAAAAATTTTTTTAAAAAATTAGTTGGGTGTGGTGTCATATACCTATGGTCCCAACTTCTTGGGAGACTGAGGCAGGAGGATTGCTTGAGCCCAGGGGGTCAAGGCTGCTGTTGCATTCCACTACATTCTAGCCTGGGTAGCAGAGTGACATCTTCTAAAAAAAAAAAAAAATCGACTATTGTCTACTGAATGAATGAATATGTCCTCATTAGCTAATCTGAACCAATTTATGTACTCAGGCACACTAAAGTAGAAAGAACTTTATATAACTTTCAAGTTTCACAATGTCTCAGGGTTACCTGGTATTTGAAATAAACTAAGTGAAAATATAACAAATATACCTTAAAACCCACATCTCAAGAAAAATTTAAGAAACTTCCTATTGCTGTGTTCTGAATTTTTCTTGTAATTAGTCATGCTTATTGTGTATTCCACAGAATGACTACATCAGGATCATGTGCAGTGATATATCAGATACCCTGGCCTCAAATCTGAACTCAGGACTTCCATCATTAAACAAGGGCTTGAGAGTATGCATTTCTTACAAGTGTCTGAGATAATACTCATCCACATTGTCTTAGAGATTCATGGGCCTAGAAATAGCCTTTTGGATCATTCTTTTAAATGAAAGATAGATCTTCAAGGAGAACTATCCTTTCAGGATTATGGCTTTAGAATCTCTCCCTGGCTTTCATTCCCTCTGAGAGGAGTCAGAGTAGTCTGAAATTAGGCTTCCAGAATTAGAGTAGTCTGAAGGCTTTAGTAGCAGGCTGTTTCAGTTAAAAACAGAGTATACGTAAGAATCTAATACTATCAAAGATAAGGATAAAGGGAAGCCTAAGGAGAACTGTGTCCTATTACTATTACGGAAATCCTCCATATTGGATGCCAATTCAGGTCAAAGTTGATTGACTCCTTAGTTCCTGTCCATCCTACTTTCACCATTGTGTCTCTACCTGTGGTGACATGGACCTGGACCAGAAACTAACACTTACAATTCTATTTCTGTTCTAAGAACGCTTAAAGAGCAGTCCCTGAGGGTCAGGATTGGCCTTTCATGGTAGTCCACGTAAAAGGCAAAAGAAGCAGTAAGTGGGTTATTTCTTCCCCACCCAGGGCACCATGGCCATCTGGATTGTGGATTGCAGGTAGGGGTGTGTGTGTGTGTGTGTGTGTGTGTGTGTGTGTGTGTGTGTATGTATTTTCTAGAGTGAAAATACTGATTTCTTGTCCCCCTTTTCCCTTCAACAATCTAAGCCATTTTATTCTACCCAGGAGCTTTGTAATGAAAAAGGTCCCTTGTGTTTTGATGAAATCCAATGAGTTAATGACAGAAGGTCAGTTTGTAACACTAAAATGCCAACATGCAGGGAAATGGAGGGAACTCAGATGGTTTATAGGTTAGCAAAGTCGGAACTAAGTAAAAACCCTTTAAACTCCTAGGCAGAATACAAACCAGAAGAATGTTTCAGCATCACTTATTTACGATTAGAATGTTTGTATTTCTTCATTATAAATATCTTTCCACATTCACTTTGGCTGCCTGAAGTTTGTGTGTTCAGAGACAGGTGAGTAACAGCATTGAGAGAGAAAAGTGTTCTGCATTTGGAATCAAAGTGTTCAATTATTGGGAGAATGTAGTCCCCGGGACATATGCTGAGGCAATAAGGGCTGGTCCATTTCCAGATGGAGCTTTTGCACCAAAACCACAGAAGGATTGTGAATTTGATTTCTTATCTAACAAAGCTTCATTTCAAATACAGCTGCCTGAGGATTCTGTTCCAAAACAGATTTACAAGAGAGCCAACAAAGACTGTGTAAAAATGGTTCTAAGCAAAGATCATATAATAAATAAATAAATAACAATCTGTACTATCTATAGACTACCATAATTAGCACTAAGTCAGATTACTTAATAATTCCATATCAATGCTTCCATTGCTATTTGAGGAAAGATACTGAGCAAAAAAAAAAAAAAAAAAAATGACAGTGCTTCATTTTTTTGATGTGACCTGGGGACAGGTCACACCAAAATGTCGGTATTAACATGATGCTTCCTTGAAACTTTTCTAATGTTGGAGCATGTTAAGCTTTAGAAAAATGGTGATAAGTAACATGGACCTACACTTCCCAGTAATATTCAAAATATCTTCTGAAATTAGCAAGTGTTAAAGAGTCTTGAGCATGAAGGGTATAGGCTTACCCAACACCAACTGCACAGTTGAATGTGCCTAAAATGTGGCATATATCAGTGGTATCCATTTCTAGTAAAGGAATAGAGACCCCAGGGCTTATAGAATCATGAATTGCCCACAGCCAATTCCAGGACAAAATTTACTCACATGGAATGATATTAATATTTGCTCAGAGTAGACTATTAGTTCTCAAAATATTGTGAAAGCAAACATGTCAGAAACAGTAGAGGCAA
Source organism: Sapajus apella (assembly GCF_009761245.1). Taxonomy (NCBI): domain Eukaryota; kingdom Metazoa; phylum Chordata; class Mammalia; order Primates; family Cebidae; genus Sapajus; species Sapajus apella. The sequence goes on along the minus strand of NW_022437003.1, from coordinate 6,012,817 downwards.
TTCTCTGATCACTGACACAGTGTTCATCTTACTAAAGGTATGATAGAACCTGAAATTAATTTTGTTAATTTCATATGTGAAACAAAGATGAGGTGTCTAATATGAGTCCCAGCTGCAGTGAGTTGAGATATAAGGCGGCATAATGAATCATTTGATGCCTAATGTACATCATAATCACTGTATCACTGGCAGGGCACAGGCGTTGTCTCTCAACCCAGGTAGCACATGCTGGGGAGCTTTAAAAAATATTGATGCCTGAGGTTGTCCTCTCTCATTCTTTTCAATACATCTGGGGTATGCCCCAGGCATCAGTATTTTTTTAAAGCTCCCTCAGGTGATTATAATGTACTACCGAGGCCATGTGTCACTAATCACTGGTGTAGGGTATCATTTCTCAACTTTGTACTTGTTAAAATCACCTGAGAAACTTTCTAAATATTCTGCTGTAGTCTGGGCCCCATGTCAGACCACATAAATCAGAATGAGAAACTTCTAGATATAGGATTAAAAAAAATAAAAATGTCTAGGTCACTGTATTTTGCAACCAGAGTTGGGAATTACACACAGGGTTGGCTTTCTCACAAAGCAAGTTAAATGCATTTTAGTAGCTTTTTTTAAAAAAAATTCTTGTCTGTAAAAACACATTATCTTGATTGTCAGGACTCTATCATATATATGTATACATGTTCATTCATGCACACATGCTCATGATAGGATTGCATTGAACTTGAATATTTGTATCAGAATTTCAACATCAGAAAAATACTGCCAGAAAAGGCACTGGAGTTTTTTTTCTTTCTAATTTGTAAAACCAGGACAGATGATTCTCATCTCAGGTTCTGCGAGTAGAAAATCTTTCCTCCAGGAGATACTGTCATTCAGCTGTTCAAATCCTAATGTGCTTGAAAATTGCTGATGTGCTAGATACTTTTTTCTTTCCAAAGGAGTTGGTTATGAAACATCTAAAAATGAAGCATGAAACAAAAGAGAGAATTAACTTATAATTGCTCTGTTGAAACATTTAGTGCCGATCTTGGCAGATTGGTGAATCCATTTGCAAATCTCAAAATTTAGGAGTCAGCAGTTCTTAGGTGTACAGAGTCATTAAACTCAAGGATTATGTCATTGTATTTGCAAATGCCAAGTGTGTTTTGAACAAATGAAAGATTGAATAAAAGATCATTAATTAATACTATATGTACCAAACATATCACTAGGTGCTCTTAAAAATTTTTACTCGTATAATGCTGATAAAATTTCTGTGATTCAGAATTTTTATTATGCATGTTTTTTTAAATTAAGAAAATGGAAGCTGTTAGAAGTTAAGGAACTTTCTCAATATCACACCGCTACAAAGTATCTGAGATTGGTTTGATCTCAGGTTATCCGCCCCATTGAAGGACCAGTTTTCATTTATATGTCTAATAAGGTTTTTCTTCTCTGTATTTCCTCTCTCTATGTATAACTAACATTTATGAATGGCCTTCTATACCACTGTTCATCTGGTAATAAATGCACAATATGGTCTCCATTAACCAAAACTCAAGGGATTGTGACCTTCTGCTGGTGTCAATCCCTTTGCTGTTCCAGTTTCTGTTAGATCATCCTAAAATGTATCATTTTTAAATTTTGCCTTAGTAGGTACAGGACAGGGAATAAGATTTCTACTTCGATGATCTATTGCTTTTCAGAGCCCTTTGGGAAAAATCCGGTACCACTGTAAACATAGAAAAAGATAAATTTTTTCAGGTCATTTTTGAGTTCCTCCTAAAAGCAATGTTCAGAAAAATATTAAGTTAATGAAAACATCATACAATATTTTATTGAGAGCAGAGGCCAAATGTTTAATTTTATGTATCTTCAGTACCTAGAAACATTCCTTCCATCCAGCAGGCAATTGGCAGATTGCTGTGGCAAGGATAGCAATAGAGATTTGAAGCTTTCTAATATTACCTACCTATACCACCTGTTTCTCTAATTCTGTGTTGTTGTTTTAATCTCAGATATGCACAAGCATAGACACACAACATTATGGAGGGAAAATAAAACCTCTTGTGGAAGACTTTTACGTTTGAAGAGAAAATTTCATTCTTCAAGAATGCTTGTATATTCAAAGGCTTTAAAAATAATACTTTTAAGTCTGGGGTAAAGGATGCTCAAGGTGTTCATCTGGAAACAGCTGGACATTCTTAGAAAATGCGTCTTTAGTTATCCCTAGTCATTCCCACTATATTAGTTTCCTATTGCGCTGTAACAAATTACCACAAGCAGTGATGTAAAACAACACAATTTTATTATCTTACGGTCCGTAGGTTCAGAAGTCTGCCACAGTTCTTACTGATCTAAAATCAATGTGTTGACAGGGTTACAGGCCTTTCTGGAGGCTTCTTGAGAAAGAATCTGATTCCTTGCATTTTTTAGCTTCTAAAGAATATCTGCATTTTTTGGTGAGTGGTCCCTTCCTCAATTTTCAAAGTCATCAACAGTACATTTCCCTAGTATTTCTTCCATTCTCACATGTCTCTCTCAACTCAACCAGGAAAGGTGACTAGGCTTGGCCCAGCTGGACACTTTAGGGTAAGTTTTTCATCTCAGGGACCTTAACTTACCTGGAAAAAAGAGCCTTGCAGCTTAAGGTAACACATCCACAGGTTTCAGGAATTAGAAAAGAGGACAATATTCTGGGGGGAAAAGACATTATTTTGCCTACCACAACCACTCTTTTTCCAATGTCCTGTAGCCTTCTCTCTCTTCTAATATCTTCAGATTTTTTTGTGGTGCTATGGGGAAACTAGATGTTTCCTGCAGCCCAAAGTAGCATTATTGGTAAAAGGAATTCTGAGATCTGAAAAATCTCTTAGTGATTTTGGAGGTGGGAAATTCTGGTGCATTTGAAGGTTGAAAAGCATCTCAAAGATAGATTCATTTTAACAACCAAAAGGATAGAAGAAAAGACTGGAACAGAAAGCAGGATGTGAACTAACTATTTATTAGCATTGGACATGTGTCATCAGCCTCCCTGAAAGGGGAGGAAGCAAGGGTAAAACCTTCTCCAATAAATGCATCTTGTCAAGGACGCTGCCCTTAACTGCAAAGGCTGAAGGGGAAGAGCAGCTCATTTCCTTTTGTAGATGGTGGGATATTATTCCGTGGTGGTCCTCAACTCTTCCAATACCTATAAGACTTCTCTCCAATAAACTAGAGTGAAGTGAAAAGATATTTAAGTTAAACAAAAAAAAGACACTTAAGTTAAACAAAAACCAAATCTCTCTTTTCTCCTTCATGTTCATCTTCTTTCCAAGCCACACCTGTAAAGGTACAAGAATCCACTGTGTTCTGTAGTAATTGACATCAAAGCAGACCTAGATTTGGAGAGAGAATAGAATTAAGTGGGCAAGTAACAAGTCCCTTTTAAGTGTCAGACTCTCTCCCTCTTTTTTATTCCTTTTGATACTGAATTAATATTGGTAAACTTTTGGAGAGAATCTCAGAATGAGTAACAGTGAGAAGTAGCAGTGAGAGATTTGAATGTATTCTCTGTCTCCAAAGCCCGGTTTTTGTTATTTTTTTTCTTCTCAAAACTGGGCAGAAGAGCAAGCATTGGCTGATATTTTATAATATTGATTGAAATTAAGAGGTAGGCAACAATGAAGAATTACTAGTTTCTTGTAATGTTTTTAAAATTTTAAGAATAGTATTTGGGCATAGAATATAATAAATGGGTGCTATTAATATATATAGTCTTGATTTAAATTATTGTTAAAGCTTTTTTTTTCTGCTCATTAGAAAAGCAGCCACAGTATGTACACATTAATCTATTTCTCACTCAGCTTATTCAGTGGTACAGCTATTATGTAAAAGGCTGTGAGTTAATCTTGAAGAAGGCACAAAGTAAAAAGGACATAATTTTGGCTTCAAGGACTATATGGCACAGGGTAGGATCACACAATTGAATAAATAAAATGAAAGGTAGAATATAAATGCCATAAGGGTGTTGGTATAAAGTGCTATGAAAATATATTCTCCAAGGTACTCAGGGTAGATTTCATGAAATGATATTTGCTTTATCACAAGTTGTGACATATTGACAGGATCTGGCAAAGCAAAAATAATGCAATGAAGAAGTTGGAGGCAGAAATAGGCAGAGGCCTGAGGAGACAGATATAGATAGCTGATTAATGAGATTCCCTAGTGTTCCCATTGCCCATATGCTAGAGTGAGTCATAATGATTAGCGAAGCTTAGCAGAGAAAACTAAAGATCATTGTAATCTGAGTCATTAGTCAGCTTCCAAAAATAAGATCATTTTACATAGGTAAAGTTTATATGGCAGATTAACGGTAAAAAAAATAGCCCAAATTTTCCACCACTTTTCATATCCAAGCTTTTTGTAATATCACATAGCTTTCCTCATCAAGAGACTGCAGAGGTGGAAGGTACCTCTTTCTGCAACCCTTGAACACGATTTGACCCTATGACTTGCATTGGCCAAAAGAATGCAAGTAGAAGTGTGTGTTGGTTCAAGAAGACTTAAACAATTCCACTTGCTTTTCTTGAAAATTGCCACCGCCACAGGACTGAGCACAGAGCACATGAAATAGGTCTAAGTTATTCCAGTTGTTTCAACTGAGACCTGAGATACGGGAGACAGTCCAGATAGAGCAACGTAATTGGAAGTCAGAAAGAGGAGAGGAGGGAAATATAAATCTGCTGTTTCAAGGCTTTTATATTATTCTTGAAGTGGTATATTATTTGAAGGTAGACTCATCAACTAAAGATGCAAATAACTATTAAAAGAAAAAAAAGACAGGGCAGCTGGGGAGAATACTAAAAATATTCAGTCTACAGCATGATACAAAAAGAAGTAAAGAACAAAGAACAAATGAAACAAATAGAAAATATCAAGAGGATTTATATAATATCAACTATACAGAAATTCCATTGAATCTAAATAGTCTGATTTAAAAACATTGGCTGTTAGACTGTGTTAAAAAGCAAACAAAGCTATACACCGTCTACAAGAAAATACTTAAAATATTAGAATGGCCATACTAATACTGATCAAAGTACATATCAGATAAAGGAATATTATCAGAAATAAAAAGGGGGCATGTCATTATGGAGTAAATTCACCAAGATGGTATAACAACCTTAAATGTGTATATGCCAAATAACAGAACCTCAAAACATACCAGGAGAAAAACCTGACCAAACTGAAATTAGCAGTAGACAAAGTCTGTCATAGCTGGCTATTTTGATACTTCTTTCTCAGTAGTTAATAAAACAAGTAGTTATAAATGTCAGCTGGATATGGACGACTTGGAAAAACACATCACCAACTACACTGAAGTTAGCACTGTTGTTGGAAATGTGAAATGTTTAAACCACTTTGGAAAGCAGTTTGGAAGCTCCTTATCTTACTATATAACCCTACCACTTTACTCCCAGGTATTTACCCAAGAGAAATGGAGCCACATACCCACACGAAGACAAGTACGTGAATGTTGTTGGAGCTTATCCATTAGCTTCCACCTCCAAAGTAGAACAAATAATCCATCACAATAAGAAAATTGTATATTCATATGATAGAAAACTACTCAGAAACAAAATCAAGATCCATGCAACAAGTGGGTCTCCAAAAGCATTATACGGTGCAAGTGACACAGAGGAGTTGATTGCTATGGTTCAATTCACATGAAATTTTAAAAAAATGCAACTGACAGATGCAGGTAAATACTTTCCCTAGGATTAGGGAGGAGTGAAGGCCCTTCATACAAAGGGACACAGATAAACTTTTTTGTTTTATGAAAATGTTCTATACCTTTATTATGAAGGTGAAAACACATGTATATAGCTGCTGAAACTCATTGAACTGTACATTTAGAATAGGTGTAGTTTACTGAAGGAGGGTCATATTTTAATAAGATTGATTATCAAAAAGAATGTGTCTTACCCCATTCTTAACACTAGCTCCATTTAGATAAATAAAACATATACCTAGTGTGTGAATTAGGAAATAGTGATCTTTCAGAAATAATGTTCTGTGGAATTAATGTCTGGCTAGGTGAATTGATACCTTGAGATTTTAAATTAAATTTGGTGCTGCCTTCCTCTTTTCTGAAATGGAAATGTGAACACAAATGAGTTTCATCTAGAAGGGAAATCCACAGCTATCACAAGTTCCTTCTCTTGATTAAGATGATACAACGAGGAACACAAATGAAGCACCCCATAAAAATACACTGTCTGTACTTCTATTATTCCTGAATGTCTGGTGAATGATGCATTGTGGTTACCCAGACATGTTACCTACTTGGAGAGCTGAGCACTAACTCCCTGCTTTACAGTTCTTTCAGTCCAATCAAAAAGAGAAAACATTCTAAGTGATGTTTATAAGTGGGTTGAGAGATAGCAGAGAAGGCGACTATTTTAGCAATGGGAAGATAATAAATCTGGTTTCAGACATATTGAATTGGGGGTGCCTATAAAATCTTCAGTTGAAGATACCCAGTAAGTAGATGAGGCCACAAGCATGGAGCTTTAATAAAAGTCATAGGTGTTGCTGGGGATATGATGTGGAAATTAAAATTGGGAGGTTGAAGAGGAAGGAAGGAAATGGTTAATATCTATTATGTTCTTTCTTTTTAAAAAGTTATATGGTTAAAGAAAAGAAAGGAAAACTTACAGACAACTTGCTAGAAAACTTGCTAGAGTATATTTCCCAGCTGAAGCGTAGAAATTAGCAAAGAGAATTAAGTATAAGATAGAAATACTGGATTCGTGTTGTCTCCATGGAGATAGAAATGTGATAAAGAGCTCAACCCAGGTGACAATGTTGAATTTGAAAATAAGAAGATAAAGATTTGGGAAATACAGGAACGAGAACTGGTAGGATTCAGATTGTTGTCTATCTTCACACACACACACACCTCTCACACTTAAAGTTTGACAGCAAGAAAATTAAAAGAGGGGCTTGAGAGGACAGAAAAAAGTGATTGGGGTCAAGTCCGAGGCTTTGTTACAAAGCTAACAGTTATACACTTGTAAAGGCCCACTCTAAAACTACATTATAAAATTCCTCAACAACATTGATGACCTGGAAGCAAGAGTTGAATGACAACTGGTTTATTAGGAATTTCATTTGGGATTAGTCTGTGGACAGTATAAGAGGCAACTTTCATATGACCTTTTGTGTTTGGAACTTGTCACGTATTTACTGATTGGGTACCTGAAGGTTGCAAAGCAAGGTTGTAAATTTGGGAAAAGTTTTAGAGCAAGAAAAAGTAGTAGCTGATGGGGACCTGTTGGGTGTTAGAGAAGAAAGTAAGGCCATTGATTATGGAAGATCAATTTTCAAGGTGGATGTCCCACTGGAGAGAGAAGGAATTTGCTGGAGAATGTCGTTTTAGTATGTTTAGGGACTGGAGAACTTTGAGGAACAAGCTCAGAACCAAGTTTATGTCAGAGGAACGAATAGTGGCTGAAAATGCAATGTAAGAAGCTTACAAAAATTGTCTTCCTTATGACTTGTTTTCTAACTACAGTTCTACATCTTCAGTACCACCTCCTTTTCTGTCTCATTCGGTGCACTGGGACAATGGAAGAAGCAAATATAGATGTGTGGGAGAACAGTAGATGCCATGTTTTCTTTTTAGTACTTGGATCTCAAAATCAACACCTGGGACAGGGTAGAGGGAAGGAAATGAACCAGAAATGGGAGGCAGGACTGAACAGAACTGAGTAAAATTAGAAACTAAACATAAGATCCCAGTTAGGGTGATGGGAGCAATTTAAGCTTTAGGTTCTCCTAAGTCAGAAAGGGCCTTATGTTGGATACGTATGTATGTGCTACAAACCGACTAGTCATTTTGTTTATGTACTACTAATGTAAATAGTCTGTGTAGAATATCATAATGTTACTGTCATTATTTTCAAGCCTTAGATGGGCTAAGTGGTACTGAGGTTCTGGATTCTGGTCACCTTCGAGCAAGGAAATATTTCATTGATATTCTCTCTGATCGCTTCCAATCCTCTTTATTTCTTACTTGGCTTTTAATATTCACTTGACGAAGGAGAAAAATATATGTGTGTGCACATTTATAAACACTTATGAGACAGCGTAATGAAGCCATTTTTGTAAATCTGAGATCTGAATTCAGTGTGGTTGTCATTTAAACTTTCCTTTTGTATGAGATGTATTAAATACTCCTTAAGAGAACAGGGCCCTAGGGGTCATATTTTCTTAAAACAAGACATGTACTTCCATTACGTGCTTCTGTGTTTGAAAATGATGTACAAGTTATATGTATAGGAGTGAAGAATAGGAGTACTGAAGTTGATCTTACCCCTGAAGAACTTCTCACAGTTGTAAGCCACTTTATTTTGTACTACTCCAGTTGATTTTTTTGTCTCTGTGAAATGGTAATAGGGTTTTGTGCCTTCCTGTCACCATAATATAATGATGGCCTAAAACGGAGCAACAGTTCCCATAAAATTTTAAATGATTTATAGCCACTTTGAGAATTGAGATCCTTATTACAACTTTTAAAAAGTAAATACAAATGTATAAAAAAAAATCGGGCCAAGGTCTGTCATATCCTTCTGAATCCATCTACTATCAAAATGATAATCCCTGGCAGCTGATTAATATGAAGGAAGACATATGTAAGTTGAAAAAGTTCACTTTTAACCTACTATACTAATGTCTCTCTACCTAGTAATTTGGTGAAATTATTTAGCGAGTGCTTCCACAGTAAGTAGGTTTATCTTCAAACCTAATGCTCTTTTCCATCTTAACTGAGCATAAAATTATATCTTTTAAAATCTGCAAGTAAGAAAGGCTTGATGCCTCTTGAGCAGTTTAGTGTGACATATGGTTTTAAATGCAATAATTTTATCTGTATCACACAGTATCTGCAAATTTGAGCTAATGTTCCTGTGGAAACAAGAAGGGATTTACGCCGAAAACTAAAGAAGAAGAAGAGTCTTTTTAGCTGCCATATGTAGAACACTGAAAACTGTATATAAATAGAAAACAATATTGACATTTATGCATCTATAATTTCTTTAGAAACACATTTTTATGTCTAACTACTCTATTCAAACATTTATGGTAACAGAAATCTTGAATGCAAATTCCCGTAGGGGTCAGACAGGTAATAAATATACATGAGTGAAGCAGGCCCAGTGAGGATTACGATGAACCTGAGAGGATTGCCCTGTCTCAAGCTGGCAAGTGTTTCACAAAATCCAGCAGACTGTTGCTATGGATTACTCTTGTCCCGCCAGACCTGCTAAATTTTCAAGTGATGCCCCATAATTTGGTCTCATGTAAATTTTCATAATCATATTGGTAACAGGATTTATTTTTATTTAAACAGAATTTTTAAATTTTTATATAACAGGATTTATTTTTATTTATTTTTAACAATGCATTTTTTTGGTAATCTGTTTATTTACTTATGAGTCTAAGATTTACTCACATTTATGTAGTTCATGTATTTATATTACTGTTTAAAACATGCTATTAATGTACCTAAAATTATTATTTATTTATTTTTTATTGTACTTTGGGTACATGTGCAGATCATGCAGGACTATTGCATAGGTACACACATGGCAGTGTGGCTTGCTGCCTCCATCACCCTGTCACCTACGTCTGGCATTTCTCCCCATGTTTTAAAATAACTCTTCAGGTCCTGGTTGGCATGTGGGCTGCTGATTTGTAACCTCTGATATCTGAGGTATGTTGTTAGATGAATGAAAAAACAAATGGTGGGAAGGTGGAAAGTAACGGAGGAAGGAAAAATGAAGGAAGAAAAAAAAGGGAGAATGATAGCAGTTTTCCAAAAGACACATAGTGATTTTTTTTATTGCTGTTTTAATATTTTAAAATTCTTATGGGTACATAGTAGGTATATATATTTATTGGGTACATGAGATGTTTTGATACAGATATACAATGTGAAATAAACACATCATGGAGAATGGGGTATTCATCCCCTAAAGCATGTACCCATTGAGTTGCAAAAAATCCCACTACAGTCTTTATTTTAAAATATACAGTTGTTATTGACTATAGACTCCCTGTTGTGCTATTAAATAGTGTTGTTTATTCTATTTTTTAATACCCATTAACCATCCCTGATAGTCTCAATAAAGAAAATTATCAGAAGTGCTAATGTGAATGTTAATACAAATGAAAATAAAGTTTATTAAAGGATATATACAAGTGATTCAGCCTGAGAACTTTCTTTCTTTCTGATAACTGTATATACCCAGTAAAGAGTGCAAACTTCATATAAACCATGGAATTGATTTTGTGTATGGTGTGAGACAGGGATTAAGAATTTTTTTTTCAACATGGATAATATTGACCTCATGTCATATATTGAAAAGACTGCTCTTTCCATAATTGTTAACAATGCCATCTTTATTATATATCAAATCTACATATAATATACAAATGTATACACACATACTAACACCTATAGAGATAGAGAAAGAAAAAAGGAAGAAAGGAAAGAAAAGGAAGGAAGGAAAGAAGGAAGGAAGGAAGGAAAAATAGTTCTGGACTCCAAGTTATATTTCATTATTTGACCATTGCCACAGTGCCACACTGTCTTCTTAATTAGTGTAGTTTTAAAATAAGTCATACTTGGTAGTGTCTTTCCACTTTGATGGTGGTGGTGTTTTTTGTTTTGTTTTTTTCCTAGAATGTTTTGGCTGTATTGGCCCTGCAAATAAACATTTTAAGTGATCTTGTTAATTACCAACTCTTTTGAAAGCATTTCAGTACATAGCTAAACCTCTGTACCCAGTTACTTCACTTTAAGCACCTTCACCAAAGCAGTGCAAGCATGGTGTAGCAAAGTCATTCAAGAGTTGTCATAATAGCACTCTATGAAATAGGCAAAATCTAGAAAAAACTAAAATGTTCAACACAGTAGAATGAATGAACTGTCTTATGTTTATACAAGTAAGTGCTGGACATAGCAATGAAAATGGGCTACTACTGGAAGTCATGATGCAGATGAATCTTACAATATTGAATTAAACCAGACGCATTTGAGTATAAATTGTGATTATAACTACACAAACCTCAGAAACCAGCAAAGTAAATTGATGATACTAGAAGTCAGTATATCAGCTCTTTTTGTAGTGTAAGTAATGACGGAGGGTGGCATAAGGGAGGGTAATTGGGTACTTGTAATCTGCTTGGCCTGTGTGCTGGTCACACAAGAGGATATATTTGTGAAAATTTCTCAAGCTGTACATTTATGATGTATGTACTCTTTCTCTATGCATATCATACTTCAGTGAAAATGAATATATGGATGTCATACATGAGACATAATAGCTTCATTGTGGTTCTGTTTTATTTTGTTCTTACATAGTAATATTTGGGAACAAATGGAAAAGTCCATGGATCCAGCAACAAGGTATTATAGTTTCTGGTATAACAAACAAGGCTTTTATGTTTATATTGCACTTCCATGTCAGAAGAACCTATGGAAGAATCTAGGAAAATGCCTGGTGTCAACATGAGGGGAGTACAGGGATGGCAGTGGACACTACCAGATAACCTAGGAAAGAAACTGTGGAGGAAAAGAGAAAGTGGACCACATGGGCACCTCCATCCTAGAGAGGATGTAGAGGTGTATATACATATAATGTAATTATGCTTTGTTTTTAGTGAGAATTTATTTTTCTTCTCTTTCCTTCCTTTGTTTTCCCTTCCATTTCCTTCCCTTTCCTTTCTTGAAACTTTTGAGTTTTCTGTTAATACATCAATGCAGCATCAACAAATGAAGTCAAATTTTGCACTAACATTGTAAGATACTTAACTAACCACTTCAGGGTTTGTGCGACGTGGGTCCAATGGCTTATTAGTGTGAACAAATTCACGAAATTAAACAAGAGCCTGATGACAACTGCATGGTTAGAGGGATTGGGTCTGGGCCACAGGGCGCACTTCTATTAATTTTTTATTATCAACTAATAATAATTGTGTCTCTACAATAATTGTCTCAATAACTGACATGTAGACAAGAAAAGAAATGCTGGGGTATTATGTACTTCATTTCAGGTTGTACTAGTGGTAGCTCTTGCTACCAAGATTTGAGCCTTTTTCTTAGACTATTTTCAAATGCCTTTTATCTCCATTATTTTAAAGGAAACTAAAATGGAGAAGTGTAACACAAAAAAACAGACAAAATGGGGCTACTCTGAGTGAGGCAGCATTGGAAGAATGTACCCAGGGCTCTTTGTCTGTCCCCTTCACCCTCTCCTTCTTGGTTTCCAGAGCCAGTCTCTCAGGTGATCCTTCATAGAACCTTCCCTCAGCTTGTCTTCTTCTCAGAAGGCAGAGTTTGCAGCAAAAGCTCCCATGTATTAGTTAACTTTTGGATAAGCAGTTTACTTTTGGACTAGGAAGAGCATAGTTACATAGCTGGCCATAATTGTGAGCAACAGGGATTTGTTCCTCCTAGGACCATCTAGGGGAATAATACAGAATAAGTTTCAGAAAAATGTCCTTCTGAGAAATAGCAACTTGGGAATGTTTACCTACTGGCTCCTGCCTCCTTTGGTCAAGGAATCCCCCTGGAAGTGGTAGCCCCACTCACATTTCCAGTTTTGCCCCTGTAGGAGTGCAGAGTTGGTTCATGCAGGCGTTGCACATGGCAGCCTGCATGGGAGGAGACCCACCCGGGACAGACGGTGAGAGGTGCATGGTGACAATGAGGAGAGGGGCTCTCAGGCCCAACTTGAGCAAATCTGATGACTCTGCAATGTTGCTGGAGCCAATGGCAGTTTGAGAGACAGAAGGAGGGGTGCAAGCACTGAATACAAACCCTAGTTGAGGCTTTCCGAAGCCTGGTTCACGGTGGCCCACTGCCTACATTAGAACCACCTGGCATGCTCCTAAACTATAAACTCCTGGGTCATGCCCAGAACTGCTGAATTGGATTCATCTCAGCTGTGATTCTGAACTCTTCATGTTATGTGAACATCATTAGATGAGTTATGCACAGTAAAGTTCAAGAACCGCTATTGAACATTTGGATTTGGATTCAGCTGTGACCAGTTTTTGCTGGCTTAAACATCCTGACTCAGGGATGCCTCTTCTATAAATGGCTAATACTGTTTCTTATCAGGAGAAGCAGTTGCTAATATCAAGTACTGTGAAGCAGGAAGGCGGTGTGACAATTATTGTGTACATAGAGATACACATCCCACACGCTTGTGTTCTCCTCGGGGATCTTCTGTATTCCCCTTCCTCACACCTGCTTCAACTTCGAGCCTTTCGGGTTTTATTGAAATACTCTTGACATTTATGCTTGGACACCTGAAAAAAAGTTTTTTCTCTTTACACTATTAAGCCTTCTGTTGATTGATTTTGGCCTTTGTACTTTCTCCAAATCTATTCTTTTCCTTAGCTTTCTCACTCTTCAGGGGATTTCAAGTCCAAATATTGACCAAATAATTCTCTGGGCTCTAATTTATAAAATATTTCCTCTTGGGTCAGGAAAATAAGAGGTTTTATTGCAGTTCAGTTCTAAAAGTAGTAGACACAGCTTGGTGTTTAAACAGGGCCTGAGGCAAGGTTTTGCCAACCTTTCAGCGGCTGCATAACAAATATTTTTTATTTGCTCTGTGAGGTGGTGGAGTTAGCTACAGCCTCCTGAAGGTCATCTCTGAGCCTTCACTCCCTGCTACCCACACCAACTTTTATGAGTCCCCTATGAAAATAAAATCACCCTAGGAGGGATCATACTAAGCTATAATCAGTTAATACCTTGCTTTTCAATTAACACTCTAACAGGGATTATTTGAAAGTCAGCTGAGAATAGGAACAGAGGCAGGATGGCACTTGGAAAGCCTATTTAGAATAAGAAGAAAGAAAGAAAAAGGAAGGAAATCTTAACAGTTTTGTTTTAAACTGGTAGGTGGTCAGGGCACTTCAAATCACTTGGGTTATCTCAGTTTTCCAACCTGTGGTTTAAAGGCACATGACTGTGAAAACTTGGCTTTTAAGAAGAATCAGGGTGTTGAAGAAACAAGGAAATCCAGCTGATCATCCACTTTCTCCCTGTTGTTACATAATGATATTATGTCCCTATCAGTGTATGACTACTGTGTGTGTGTGTGTGTGTGTGTGTGTGTACATATATATCGAGAGAGAGAAAAGGAAGAAAGAGATAGGTCTTAAAAATCCCCATGCCATCCTTTATTTGCTTTGTGTTCTTTGTGTTTATTGCCAACATAACTTAAAGGTAAGGGGTGCTCAAGCCAACAACATTGATGTGATGGTTGCTACTCTAGTGAGCTGCTGGGACAGACCTCATGAGACAAATTGTACTCATGAAATAAATTTGTGCTTGGATTAGGATTTTGAGCCTAGTCCTAACACAAAAAGAGCAGCATCTCCTCTCCAAAAGGACAAAAGTAGGTTGGTTGCTCTAATTTCAGGTAATTCCTTGTGTGGTATTATACAATCCACTTCACCACGTCTGCCTGAATAATGATTTTTATTTACTTATTTGTTTATATTTTAATACAATGGTACAAAAGAGTATATGTGATATTTGTATGTATGCATATATATGTGTGTGTGTGTGTGTGTGTGTGTGTGTGTGTATATATATATGTAAGTCAGGGGTCCTTGACCCCCAGGCCATGCATAGGTACTGGTACCTGTACCGGTTGCTGTTAGAAACTGGTCTGCATAGCAGGAGGTGAGCAGTGGGTGAGCGGAGCTTCATCTGTATTTATAGCCACTTCCCATCGCTTGAATGAGCACCTGAGCTCAGCCTCCTGTTAGATCAGCAGCAGCATCAGATTCTCATAGGAGCGTTATCCCTACTGTAAACTGCACATTCGAGGGATCTAGGTTGTGTACTCCTTAAGAGAATCTAATGCCTGATGATCTGTCCCTATCTCCCATCACCCTCAGATGAGACTGTGTAGTTAAAAAAAACAACAGCAAGCTCAGGACTCCCACTGATTCTGCATTATGGGGAATTGTATGATTATTTCATTAAGTGTTACAATGTAAAAATAGAAATAAAGTACACAATAAATGTATTAATAACACTCTTGAATGTTCACAAAATTGTCCCAAATATCCCTGGTCTGTGGAAAACTTGTCTTCCATGAAACCTTCCCCTGGTGCCAAAAACATTGAGAACTGATGATGTCAGTTATAAAGTGTGAAAATGTAACCGGCAACTGTGAACCCATCATCCAATCAAATTATTCAAACATAGTCTCAATGCTTCCCTGTATCTATCTCCTGCTTCCATACTGAAATACTCCCCTCATTTTGCACAAACAGTAACCAGTACTTTGATTTTTGTGTAATTATTGCCTATTCTACTTTTATACTCTTGTCGTTTTCTTGTTGGTAGGTCTAAATAACAGATTTTTTCAGTTGTGCTTTTTTTTAAGCATTTCATTAAACATATCACTTGGGATATCTTCTTACGAGATTTGTTGTTTTTCACTTTGCATCATGGTTGTCTGTAGCTATAGTTCAACCATGTATATTCCATGGAATAGCTATGTCACAATTGACTTCTCTGTTCTCTTGTTAAAGGAGAATTACGGCTTCCAGTTGGTTGTTCCTGTCATGAATATATCCTTATACATCCCCTGGTGCACATACATGCAAGTTCCACTAACACATATGCGTAGCGCAGAGTTTCTTGACCTCAGCAGTACTAACGTGTGGGACCAGATAAATCTTCCTTGTGTAAGACTGTCCTATGCATCATAGGGTGTTTAGCAGCATCCCTGGCCTCTACCCACTAGATGTCAGTAGTGTCTCCAAGTTGTACAACCAAAAATGTCTCCTGACATTGCCAAAGATACTCTAGGGGTCAAAATAACTACCTAGAAATACAACTGCTGGGTAGATACAATATATACATATTCACTTTCACAAGAGAAAGCCCAGTTGTTTTCCAAAGTCATTGTAGCAATTTAGTGCCCACCGGCTTTCCCGTTGATTCATTTCTTCTCTGATACTGGGTATAGTCAGATCTTCTAACTTCAGATAATTAAATAGGTGTGAAATTGTATATTATTTTGGTCATAACTTGTATTTCCTTGATTATTAGCTAGGTTGAGCACCTCATCATATCTGTATTGGCCATGCTTGTTTCTTCTTCTGTTGAGTGTCTGTGTTTTGGCTTTTGCCTGTTTTTCAATAATAGGGGTGTCTATTATTGGTTTGTAGAAATTAACTATGTATTCTGGATATTAATCCTTTATTTGTTAAGTGACTTGTAAATATCTCCATTCCTTTTCCATTTATTTTTCTTACTCTCTGATGGTGTATTTGCTGAACACAATTTTTTATTTTAAGTAAAATATGAAAAATGTAAACTAAATACTAAAATTTTAATTTTAATATTAAAATAAGATTGAATTTTTGTTTATGATTAGCCTTTTTTCCCCTAAGATTCCAAAGAAATTTTCCCGTTTTCATTTCTCATTAGGATATAAGAAGAATAGCTCCTTCCTGAGTTACTCTTTCTTGGATCAATTACTCTGTTGGAAACCAGCTACCATGTCACAAGTACACTCAGCTGGCCTAATGGCAGACCCACATGGGAAGGAACTGAGGCCTCCCATCAATAACCAACACCAACATACTGCAGGTGAGTGAGTTATTTTGGAATTGGATTCCCCAGCACTCATCAAGTCTTCAAACAACTGCAAGTTTATGAGAAATCCTGACCCCCTCCCCAGATACCAGGTCCTCCTAGTCTGACCCTCAGAAACTGGGAGGGATAATGAATGTTCATAGTCATTTTAAACAACTGACTTAGAGAGTAATTTGCTATAATACAATACATAACAAATATAGCTTCCTTTCTAGTTTGGTAATGATCTTTGATTGTGAGCACGTTTCTTGATCTCTTTGATGAAAATCCTGCAGGTCAAAAATTGAGAAGTCTTTCTATCAGTCAGGGTATGCTTTCTAACTATGGCTTCTGTCACTGATGGTAGAATTCTTCTATCATCATTCATGGTAGAATTCTTGAGCTGACCCAATAATATAAATTGAGGACCTTGGGCCAGCTCAAAAATTCAAGACTCAGATCCCCTACTTTAACATTTGCCCAAGACTTAGTAGCCCATAGACAGTAGCTTTGCTGCTGTCCTGGTCTACTGTTAAGTCACCGTGTTCCTCCTGACCCCTGATTGTTCTGATCCCAGTTCTTCACTGCAGTTCACATGGCAGGGGTTTGGGGAGAAGGTTTGAATATCTCCACTAATTTAAATGCAGACAACAATGCTTTAAAGACTGTCCTATGTAACAGATAGTAACAGGAGGTTTTCAGAGCACCTAGTCAGCCATAGTACTAAAAGCAGATAGCCAAAAAGGCCTTCTTATCTAGAGAAATGGAGCAGACAACTTCTTTCCAAACACATGGGCATTTGATAAATGTTATCCAGGGCTTATGGCACCATATGATGAAGTTGAAACCCTCTTTTAATCAACTATTAACCTATTGATAGACAAAACCAAACTGGTTTAGATGTCCCTTCAACATGAGTGTCCATAAATTAGACCTATACCTTCAGCCTTCTCAGATAACACATGCTAAATTATTTAGCTTGCTAAGTGCCAAAAATTCAAACCTCTAATCAGTTTCAGCTTTCCCAAGGCACAATTTCTGGTAACTACTGACGTGGAAAGATGATGGGAGTGAGGATGGCCTCTGGCAATAACTCTCTTGCGTCTCTACATCTCAGTTATAAAATTATAAAATGTAGAGGGTGTCTCTGTCTACAGATTTAAAATGTTATAAAATTTATAAAATGTAGACATGGTTTGAGATGACTGTTGAAATATTTTCCAGCTCCCACAATTTCAAAAATATCTATAATGTCCATTAGCAGTTAAAAAAAAATTATACATCAAATAGACCTCTCCTAGCTATCAAGCTGCTGAGGTGGTCAAAAAAGAATGAGATTATTTCCAAATTGCCATTACCAAGTCTACATTTCACATTGACTTAACCCACAGCCTTGGAGACCCTCTCATTTTCTCTAAAAAGTCCTCAGATGCGGCAGCACTTCTCAAACACTTACTGCTGTGGTGTGAATAATGGTGTCCCCCGTAAACCCCACATACTGAAACATAATACCCAATGCTATAGCATTAAGAGGTAGAACCTTTAGGAAAGTCATTAGGTTATAAGAGCTTTGCCTTCATGAATGGGATCAGTGACCTTATGAGAAACGTTGAAGGGGGGCCAGGCGCTGTGGCCCACACCTATAATCCTAGCACTTTTGGAGGCTGAGGTGGGTGGATCATGAGGTCAAGAGATCGAGACCATCCTGGTCAATATGGTGAAACCCCGTCTCTACTAAAAATAAAAAAAAATTAGCTGGGCATGGTGATGCATGCCTGTAGTCCCAGCTACTCAAGAGACTGAGGCAGGAGAATTGCTTGAACCCAGGAGGTAGAGGTTGCGGTGAGCCGAGATGGCGCCATTGTACTCCAGCCTGGGTAACAAGAGCGAAACTCCATCTCAAAAAAAAGAAAGAAAGAAAAAGAAAAACGTTGAAGGGAGTGCCCCTGCTCCTTCTGCCATGTGAACATGAAGCACCAAGGCACTATCTTTTTTCTATTTATTTAGAGACAAGGTCTCACTCTGTTGGCCAGGCTGGAGTATAGTGGTGCTGTCATAGCTCATTGAAGCCTTGAACTCCTGGGCTTTAGGGATCCTCCTGTCTCAGCCTCCTGAGGAGCTAGGGCTACAGGCATGTTCTGTTATGTTCGGCTATTTTTGTTTTTTTACATTTTATTTTTTGTAGAGACAGGATCTTGATTGTCCAGGCTGGTCTAGAACTCCTGGCCTCAAGTGATCCTCCTGCTTTAGCCTCCCAAAGTGCTAGGATCACAGGCATGAGCCACTGCACCTGGCCAAGGCACCATATTTAAAGCAGAGAGCCCTCATCGGACACCAAAATGGCTGGTATTTTGATCTTGTACTTCCCAGCTTCTGGAGCTATGAGAAATACTTTTCTGTTGCTTATGAATTATCCAGTCTAAGATGTTTCATTATAGCTTAAATAGACTAAAACACTAAGTTATTACTTAGCACATTAACAGAGAGGAATTTAAAGCTGTCAGAGACAGCAGGAATGAGACTCTTAAGGAAGATAAGGGGCAAAAAGGTATCATTAATAGAAGTTAGAAAACAGCAATTCCAACTTTGCTAAATTACTGTTTTGCTCAGGGGCCAACCCTGGTTTCAGAAAGGGCTTCATACTGTTTTAAAATACTGGTTTTGTATGTGTGCATATGTATGTATGTATTTGTGTGTTATGTATTCACAAGCAGAAAGAATCAATCGACAATCTTGAGATTGTTTTATCAGAGACCTTCTTCAGTGGAAGAATGGTTTCTTCTTATCATTTCTAAGCAAAGAGTATTTTTTTTCCAAAATGAAAATGTGGAAGACACTGGGATTTAGGTCTGCTGAGAAAGGCCATGTCTTCACTTGCATGAGTGAGTCATGCTTAAGCTGCCCCCACCTCTACCTGTCCCCTACTATGCTCTCAGCTGTTGCCTGTGCTGTGACCTTGAGGTTGAGCACATTCCCTCGAGTGTACCTTGCAGCCCTGCCCTAAAAGTTGGTGGCAAACTGAAAGATAACCTTGCACTCCTCACTCCCTGTGGCTCCCTTTGGCATGTCACTCATATACTGAATGGATTTATGATGACTTGTTCAATTCAATGTACCTTCATATATCTGGTGGCATTTTCTCATAAAATTCACAAATTCCCTTAATTTTGCTACTTCCCACATCAAAATCAGAAAGTTAAAGAAGAAAGATTGTAAGGAAGGTTTCACATTAAGGATTCCGGTGACAACAACCTGGTGATTTTTCAGTCAATCAGGATTTTTTTTTTCCCTTGGGAGGAAATATAAAGTAGGTGGATAATTATTTAGTTGAGCTTAAAATGTTTCTTCTGCATGAGTTCCAGAGAAAATGAAGATGCTTTTGTTATTAGCAAAGTAATGAAAGGAGGGCCCGAGGTTCTAGACGTAGGGGAATTTGAGAGGAGGTGGAGTTGAGGGGGAGGTTTGCAATCGTGGTGTTAAGGGAAGGGGAAAATGAAGGAAAGAGAAAGGGAGTAAATGGCTTTTTAAAACAAAACCTAGAGCATTATGAGCCAAGGAGACTAACGTTGACAAAAGAAAGCTAAGTTTAAAGTTGCCATTAGAAATCATGAGTTCAAAATTCATAATTACGGCAAATTTGATTTGTTCTTCCAACGAAATATTGAATATCTCATGCCATGAAAATGGTCTTTGATTAAATGAGAGATTTTTAAATGGCAGGAAAATAGTTACATGTACCATCAAGTATACATCTTGTTAGGTATTTGCTTGACTATAAAACCCCGAATTCGAGTCTTTCTTTCTTGCCAAACCCTTGAGTAACTGGTAAGAGATGCTATGATTCAGGCATTTTAATGTAGAAAATTAAAGTAACACATTTGTTGAGGTAAATTAGCTATCTCTAACACAGGAAAGAGACATTTGTCATTTGATGATGACATATATTCTCCTGGGTCTCTTTTTAATATTATTGGAACAGAATTATAAAATGTTAAGACTGGAACAAATCAGCCCATCTGGTCTTTAAGGTTGATTGATTTACCCAATTTTTGTGTACCTGTATTTACTTAAAATTCTTTAGTTCTTAGTTTATTTATAAGTTGGTGAAGACTAGAGCAAATTAAGTCTTAGGTCTTCCTACTTTCTATAGTTCATCTATTATCTAACATATCTAATTGTGTTTAAGACACACATCTTTTTCACATGTATCTTACAATCAGCGTTCCTTAATCACTGTCACAGAATTGTCAGCAGGTTTTCCTTTCCTATTTTGAAGGTACATAAAATAATGGTGCATTTTACAATGACACTTTCTTAGCTTTGTTGAAATATGCTGTGTAATTGATACCTGAGCCCCAAAGATACCAAACTCAGCTAATGGCATCATCAATCAGCCAATCATTTCAAAACGAACTTAGTTCATAGTCCTCGGCACCTTTGAGAGGTGAATGGAATTTCGATTCCAGAAAAGAATTTAGTAGATGGAGGTTCCTGGATATTCTGGTATAGGAGTATAAAATAAGCAATTAGACAGATAGTTATTTCCTTATAGCTAAATATGTTTGTTTAATAGGTAATTAATTCAAAAAGCGTTTTTTGAATTTCCATGTATTATGCTGTCAACTGAGATAATAAACAGGAAGCAATATCTATCTTCATGAAATAGGCTATTAATGCAAAAGGGCTGCGTTGGGATGGAAGAAATTATACAGAAAATCTTGAGTCATTAGAAAATGCTTGCTGTAGAAGGAAATAGCTGAGAACTAAAAAAGCAAGTAGTCTTAGCCAAGTGAATTATATAGAAAGAAGAGAAGGGCATTCTAAGGAAAGAAAGCAGATTGTTCAATGAACCATGATTCAAAAGAAAAAGAAACCCATTACGCTAAGGGAAGTAAATCTTGTTCAGACTGTCTAGATGCTCATAAGGACGTCAAGTTTTCCTTCTTTCTTTCTTTCTTTCTTTTCTTTTCTTTCTTTCTTTCTTTTCTTTTCTTTCTTTCTTTCTTTTCTTTCTTTCTTTTCTTTATTTTCTTTCCTTTCTTTCTTGAGACAGAGTCTCACTCTGTTGCCCAGGCTGGAGCGCAGTGGCACGATCTTGGCTCATGAAACCTCTGCCTCCAGGGTTCAATTGCTTCTCTTGCTTCAGCCTACCGAGTAGCTGGAATTACAGGCACCCACCACCATGCCCAGCTATTTTTGGTATTTTTTATAGAGACAGGGTTTTACCATGTTGGCCAGGCTGGTCTCAAACTCCTGACCTCAAATGATTCACCTGCCTTGGCCTCCCAAAGTGCTGGGATTACAGACATGAACCACCACTCCCAGCCTAACTTCAAGTTTTCTAAATCAATTCTTCCCTTTACAAGAATTTCATCATTGAGCTAAACTCTGCACAAAGCATGAGAAAATTGCAAGTAGACTATTGTCTTGACCACATAAAGCTTGAAATTTCAAAATAGGGTTACATAAAAATAATGAGATAATAATACAATTCTGAAGTAGCCACCAAGGACTTTTTGATTCTCTCACGCATCTTGAAACGAACAATTTTTTAATAAAAGAAATCATCTCTTTAATGTTCACAACTATTGTTCTTTCTCTTTGCCAGTCTCAGAGAATAGCCATACCCTGTCAACCAAACCGCAAATCTCAAAATCATATTCATCTGCCAAGTAACACTCTCCAAACATAATTCATCATCTAGTTTTCTTAGTCTTTCTCACTTCATTTTAAAATTATACTAATATTGGACAAAATGGACCTTAGGACAAGATTTGTTGCTAGAGAAAAAGGGCATTTTATGGTAATAAAATTATGTGTACCTAATAAGAGAGCCCCAAAATACATGATGTGTAACCTGGCAGAACTGAAGAGAGAAATAGACAGTGAGTGATAACCTGGAAGAAGCGCTAAATGAGGATATTCTAACGGATTTTTGTTATGTTTGTTTGTTTTAATATCTTTGGGTTGTTCAATATTCCCTCTTCTTAATAGAATGCCTTTTTTGAGGGAACTCATTTTGCATGGCTTATATAAGGCTGATCCTAATTTTCCAACCACAGGGATGGACATATGATGTACATTTCACCAATTAGAATACCGCAGGCTCTAGATTAAGCAAAATCCAAGAGAGGTCAGTTAGGGAACTCAATGGAAATTTATTGTTATGCTACCCCACTTTTTGTTTTGTTTTGCTTTTTTTGTAAAGATTTATTAAGCTGGAATGATATGATCCATCATATCTGCAACCAAGAAAGAATATGCATGCAAAATTAAGCCAAGCAGAGACAAATGGATTTCAAATTACAAGAAAGCCAGGGCCTTGATAACATTCTTTTGAGGTCCTGGATTATTCCTGAATCTAAAATACCTGAAGACGTCTTTGTTATCTGAGCTCTTTTGCTTAAGCCTATTTGAGTCAGGATTCCATCACTTGCAACTGAAAGAGTCAAGAACAAAAAAGCAGTTAACAATAAAAGTGTATCAGTAAAGCAGATGTTTGTAAACATGTATAACTAGTTATTGAGCAGGGATATACAGATTAAATCTCTTGAGTTTTCTCTAATCCCTTTTTTCTGGCATGATTGGTCATCTCTTTCTTTCCTTCATCTGATTTCCTGAGACGATTCCATAGTTTCCTAGAAATGTTCAATTATAAGAATGTTTAGATACATACTACACTTTCAGGAAGTAAAATTTCTGGGCAAGTTTATAACAAAACTCCAGCCTCACTTCTGATTTCATTTGAATATCTTTCTTCTTGCAGCGCAGGCCAGACCCATGGCTCTGGGCCTGAAGTAGGGGAGGGGCCATGTTCTCAACTTTCAGATTTTCTTCTTACCTTGTCTGTGTTTGTGGTTCTCTCTTGGCTGATAGTAAATGGCCAGTGTGTTCTCCATTATAGCAGGCTTCTAAATGCTGCTCTCTCGTGGATAACTTTTCTTTTCTGTCCCCCTTTTTTTTTTCCTTTTGAGTTCTCCAGCCAATATCTCTAAACATTGTTCACTGAGATTGTTCCAGGTTATTGTTTGATGACATAGGTAATGTGTTTTTCAGCTGACCTAGAGTGTCATCCTTTCAGTCTTTGTCCACAGGGATGCATCCTCTTAAGATCCCCTCACCCCAAGCACTTTTTAAAGTATGAACCCACAGAGACAACCCAAGTTCACTTAGATTAACGGAAACTCATGCCTCATTTCCATGCCAGCGTCTGGGTAGTCTGCTGCCCCCCAGGCTCCACTCCCTCTTCCTTGTCGTGCCATGGAAAACAGCACCAGCCAGCCTTTTATCTTCTTATTTTTTCTAGTTTGGCAGCAGCCACCAGTGTCTATTTTTATGTACACTGTCAAACTTCAGGGGACACAAATAAATTCCTCCTAAATGTCAAGTGCTCCCAAGGCCTTCCTCATCCAACTCTGATATACTGACTAAGCCTAAAAATGTCTCCAATTGGAGCGGACAATCTGGTGTCTCTTCTTTTGCAGACATTCAGAATCTCTACAAAGGTCTCTTTGAGAGCTCACCTTACTTGGTTAGGTGGGGAGAGTCCTCTTTTCTTCATGTGCATTTCCCCCTAGTAATGGTAATAGTCCCTAGGCAGACAATTCTCTCCAACTTAACATCTCTTTTTGGGAACTCCTCTCTGTCACTTACATTGGATAGATGGAGAATGTAAGTGAGAGAAATAAGTTCCAGCTTGATCTCCCCTTAGTAAACACTAGAGGGATTGCTGGCTGCTCTTTAGAACATGAAGCACTTACTGGTAGTGATGGTCCTCAGTGTGTTTAATGGCTCCTATGGCAGGTCATTTGATGGATTCAGATCATAATGTTGAAGCAGTATTCTGCAAAGACTTAACAATCTAAAATTTCGCCCTTTATTTTCTGAAACATTAGGAAATCAAGGGGATCCAAGTAAGAGGCTCAGGCAGTGGAGCGATGGGGCTCGGGGCAGTGGCTGTTTATCAGTTGTCTAGAACTATTTCTGTATTTTAGCAACCAAGTGCCTGAGAGCCCTACCTAGTGTCTATTCTCCTGAGGATTATTTGCAAGCCCTTCTCATTAAGAAACAGGGGCAAAGCACAACATGTACTTGAAAAGAATTGAAGCTTGAGCTGAAATCTCCAGATAATAAAAAAAAGTTTATTCCACATTTTGTTGGAGCCAATGTCCAAGTAATGTTTGGTAAACTTAACTGAGTTAAGGTCAGAGCCTTGGGGAGGAGAACTGCTGATGAAGCAATCGGCATAAAAGGAAAAGGAAACCAGGAGAATGTGGCAAACAGAAAACAAGAGTTTTATGAAAATTAGACCATTTGCAGCAAAGAAAACGAAGACACTGAAGGTGAAGGCAACAACCTTATTTTTAATGATGGCCTTTGTAAGAAAATTCTTAGAATGGTGGTGAAGCTGAAAGTGAGAAAAGAGAGATGAGAACGTAGAAGAGGTGAAATGAAGAAATAAAAGTGACAGATGCAGGCAATTCAAGTGTGGAGTTAAAAGGATGGGAAGAAGTTGGATGATAGCGAGAAGGGCATAGGGAACAAGAAAGCTTGCTGGAAAGTGTTTTGTTTTTGTTTTTCAAATATTTAACTATGTTTAAAGGCAGAAGAGTAGGAGCTGGTTGAGAATAAGTGGCCGTGACTGTGAAGAAAATATAAAGCATAGCCCCTTTGCATCTGGAAGGCCTGAGCTCACCAAGATGGGATAGGCTTTGGGAAAGAGGAATTTCACTTCCCCTCCAAGACTGGGTGGTAGCCTCCAAGTATTTACCAGGGTGTAAAAAAGGAGTGAGTATGAGAAAAATTGTAGCCTGAGCCAGTAAATGCGTATCTTCTGAGTGAAGAGGCAAGAAGATTACTGAGAATGACAGAGAGAAAGAGATGTCTAGAATATTTTGCGAAGGGTGGGAGAGAATTTGCAGAACTGAGTTACCAGTTACCAGGGTGGGTTTCAGTTGGAGTCAACACCAGATTGTTTGGTGAACAGACCCCTATGCTCTGAGGCTCAGGAAAAGAAACAGAGAGAGAGAGAAG
Source organism: Sapajus apella (assembly GCF_009761245.1). NCBI lineage: Eukaryota > Metazoa > Chordata > Mammalia > Primates > Cebidae > Sapajus > Sapajus apella. The sequence goes on along the minus strand of NW_022437003.1, from coordinate 5,987,136 downwards.
TTTGTGGATTTCCTTTTGGGAAAGGACTGACGTAGCTTAATGGTTAGGCACAGTTCAGGTGAGGAGGAGAAAATAGCACAGAGCTGACTGTTTATGAGTCCAGGCTGAGGAGAGAATCCAGAGAATGAACAGGATGAAGCTAGGGGTTCTGAATAAAATGGCAGGCTTCATTTATATAGGAAGCAGATTGTCTAACCAAAAATGGGGGAGGGATTGAAATGTTGTTTATTGTTTTGAAAGGGGAATGGGCTCCATGGATGTTGAGGTCCTGGGAGGCCTTGCTGAATTGTGACTGGTGTGGGAAGCTAGGAAAAACTAAAACTTTTTATTAGCTTGGCTTTTGATCTGAAATAAGTTTTGAAAGAGCTATAGCTGGAGAAATCAAGAGGAGTGGCCCTGGAATCAGACAGTAGTGGAGCCACACTGACATATGCAAATATGTGTGTGTTCCCTTGCTTCTGAAAGCAAACATTTTGTTTTCAGCAAACAGCTTGCATCTTGTGCTTCCTTAATTTAAAAAAAAAAAAAAAAAAGTGGGGAAGAAAAGTACATACACAAAACAGCCTGTCACTGCTGGCTTCACAGAGGAGGAAGACAGGCCCTTGAGTGTTTTCCAGTAAGCAGCTCCCTAAGCTGGTTCTCACACGAGAAAGAAACTCAGAGTAACAAAAGGTGCCCATGAAAGGTTCTTTTAGACTAAAATTTGGTGGAGATTTAAAGAGGGCAAAAGTTCAAATGCGAAGGAGCCACTGCCAAGTAGGCAGAAATCTTAGCCAAGGGGAAGGAAAAGGAGCCGCTGGTTTAAAATGCAAGTAACCATGGCGAGCCAACAGTTCAATGCTAGAATCTGGTTAAGAAGTAACATCACACAGAGCTGTGATTGTTTATTCAAAGCAGGCCATGAGAGAGCAGTTGTCTCCAATGGGTACTTGCACAGCTTGGATTCAAAATTATAAGTACATTTTTAAAAGCGTCCAGCGTTTCTCCCTGACCCATTTGGTATTAAGCAAAAAAGAAAAGAAAGCACAAAGTTTATTCTCAGTGTCTCTTGTGGGTTTAAGACAGCTTTACATATGGAAAAGCATTTTGGTGTCAGCTGTTGAACTGGTTTCTTGCTATTCTGCTTTCAGTTGCCATTGGAAACTTTGGCTGGCTGTGTGGTAACATCACCCGTTTCCCAAGGTTCAGAAACCAATGCCCCTCTGAAGGGAAGCAGAGCATTTCTTTCTTTTCAAGTACATGTTGTGCTTTGCCCCTGTTTCTTAGTGAGAAGGGCTTGAAAACAGCTAAGGGACTGTGGGAATAAAGATGAAGTGTTGAAATGCGTGATGAAGATAAGCATGATACAATGTAAGAAGAGTTTCTGCAATGGCCAGAAACGCAACTTCACATAAGTGCCAAGTCTTCCATCCTAGATTTTCCATGTGCTGTTGTCACCACCATGTACATTGTAGATAGAGGCTGTTATCCTTTCTGTGTAAATGAAATAGTATTACCTGAGCAAGAGCTTTCAGAAGGGAGAGTGAGTGGGCTTCTTTTGCTCCTTGAAATGTATGCAAGAGCTCCTATATTGCTTTGCTTGTGCATTTTTTTTTTTTCTGGGGCAATATGTCCATAACTTTCCTCAAATCATTAGAGTGGTCCATTACCCAAAATGCATTGAGAACCAAGGAACTAAAGTATCACCAAATGAAGTGCATTGGCTACACTCTCACATATGGAAAGAATGTAACCTAATGGTTTCAATTATGGCAATGCAGTAATATGGACAGTGCACTGGGAAAACTTTCTCCCTTGTTAATGGATACAACATGGTCAAGGAGAGGAAATTTCCAAGAGAAGATTGACTCTCTGCTGGCTGGCAGCTGGGAGAAATGGTGTTAGAGTGAGCAGATTATACCTCAGCTGTAAAACAGAATGTGTCATGTCTGTGTTCTCTTTTTATATCTTGAGCTATCAGAGAGTCTGAGAGATACAAAGAGAATCTGCATTGTCAGGAAAGAAAGAGGTGTGTTTCAGAGCTCAACCTGATGATTTCACAGACCAATTTAGAGCTAAAGGGAAGTGCAGTCTCATCACGTAGTCTAGTTCAAAGGGGTAGTCTAGCATAGTTTTCCAGCACTTAAAATGTATCATCTGGAATCAGACTACACGGGCTTGAAATCAGATCCATTAAGCAGTAGATAATGATAGTCATGTATTAGTTACATATCATCTCTGTGCCCAAGTTTCCTTATCCTTAAGGTAGAATTCCAATAGTACAACCAGGACTTACTGTTTTAGTCTGCTCTGGGCTACCATAACAAAGTACTAGATGGTATGGCTTAAACAGCAGAAATGTGTTTTTTTCAAAATTCTGAAGGCTTGGAAGTCCAAGATCAAGGTTCTGGCTAATTTGGCTTTAGATGAGGGCTCTTTTTCTGTCTAACAGATGGCCACCCTCGCACTGTATCCTTACATGGCCTCAGAGCATGAGGTGCAGAAAGAGAAAACTCTCTAATGTCTTGTCCTTATAAGGAAATTAGTCCTATGTGATCAGGACCCCACACTTATGACTTTATTTAACATTAATTACTTCCTTACAGGCCCCATCTCCAAATACAGCCACACTATGGGGATAGGGCATCTACCTATCAGTTTAGGGCACATGCATTTAATCTTTAATATTCACTATTCACAGATTCCATATTTGCAAATTTGTCTGCTCACTACAGTTTATTTATAACTCCAAAATCAATACTTGTGGTACCTTCATGGTCATTTGAAGATGTGCACAGAGCTGTGAAAAATTTTATTCACCTGATATACATCCTCCCAGCTGAGGTCAAACAAAGTGATGCCCTGTTTTCTGGTTTTAGCTCACATACTGTAAACACAGGTCCTTTCCACGGTCTAGTTAATGCCACATTTTCACATTTTTGTGCTTTTCTGTTTGTGATTTGACTGCCTAAAATGGGCCTGTGTAGTGCCAAAGTGCTGTCTGTATAGTGTTTCTGTGTGCAAGAAGGCTGTGGTGTGTTTTATGGAGAAACTACATCTGTTAGATAAGTTTTATTCAGGCAGGAGTTACCGTGCTGTTGGCCATGAGTTGAAATAGAACAACATTATATATTATATGAGGTGTCTTTAAACACAAGCACATATAAAACAGGGTTATCTATGGTTCAGTTGATGAAAATGCTGTGACCAGGGGCTCACAGGAACCTGACTGTTTATTTTTTTCTAGGAGCAGCAGTACAATGCAGTGTTCGTACAGAACATATGTGCTGTGAATGATGAAAATTGATTGAATATGACTCATCAAGCTATTATGAAGATTAAATAAGGTTTTATACATAAAGTTCTTATGAGACTGCTTTGTTCATGCTGCTATAACAAATACCGTAGACAGGATAGCATAAACAACATTTATTTTTCATTTTGGAGGCAGGAAAATCCCAGATCCTGCTACTAGCTTGACATGGTTTGGATCTCGGTCCCATGCAAATGTCACATTGAATTGTAATCGCCAATGTTGGAGGTGGGGCCTGGTGGGAGGCGATTGGATCAGGGCAAGTGAGGGGGTCGTTTCTCATGAATGGTTTAGCACCATCTGCCTAATGCTGTTCCGTGATAGAGTTGTCCTGAGATGTGGCCGTTTAAAATGACGTAGCATATCCCACCTTCTCTCTCGCGCCTGCTCCAGCTGTGTAAGACAGGCCCGCCTCCCCTTTGCCTTCCACCATGATTGGAACGTTCCTGAGGTCTCCGCAGAAGCAGAAGCCATTGTGCTTCCTGTGTAGTCTACAGAACCATGAGCCAATTAAACCTCTTTTCTTTATAAATTACCCAGTCTAGATTTCTTTATAGCAGTGTGAGAACAAACGAACACTGAGCTGACTTGCTTCCTTGTGAAGACCTGCTTCTAGGTTTGCAGATAGGGCCTTCTTGCTGTATTCTTCCATGGCAGAGAAAGAGAAAGATCCTCTATCTCTTATAAGACATGGGAATCCCATTCATGAGGGCTGCATCCTCATGACCTAATGACCTCCTGAAGGCCCTACTTTCTAAGGTTGTCATATTGGGAATTAGGTCTTCAACGCATAAATTTTGGAAAGGAAACAAGCATTCAGTTCATACCAACTGCCTAACTCACAGTAAATGCTGAATATATGCCCTATATTACTATTTTATCAGTACTAAAACAGTCAAAGATCTCCTCACAGTTGAAAACAGTAACAGAATATTAACACTCATTGAAAGTGTTATATGGTTAAGCTTAACAGTCAGGCAGAAAAAAATGTATTTATTGTTCTGTGTTGTCTACCCTACCATTTATAGGGTAGGGTAGACAGAAGTATCTAAAAGTGCTTAAATTTTAGCAGTAGATTATGGCTTAACTTGTATTAATTAGTTTACTCATTCTTCATTTACATTATCTGTGAGACATTTACTCTGCATATTCATGTCATGAGGTAAATGCTGTGAGCATACTAATACAAATAAATCTTGCATATAACTAAATAAATAAAGCTATGTGATAAGCAGTGGCTTGATGGACATGTAAACAAGATATTAAAGGAATGTAGAGATGGGATCAATTCCCTGAGAGTTTTCTCAGCATTTTCCCGAGAACTTCCTGGTCTTGACACCAAGCTGATGTTTGTGATAAAATAGGGAAGCAGCAGCTTCAATAAGGTTCATGGGCAAGGACCAGGTTGGCCATGATGATCTGTTAGCCTCCATTCCCTGCATTGATTAGACTATAAAACTATCATCAATAAAGCTTTTTGGTTAAGAGCTTAGGTGTTGGAGCCAAGTTTGGCTGTTTTCAAGTTTCAATATTTCCCACTACCAGCTCTGTGACATTGAGCAAGTTACTTGATTTCTCTGTGACCCAGTTTCCTTAATCTACAAAATGAGGGTGATGATAGTGCCTTCTAGCATTTCTGGATTAAATATTTGACAAGCACTAGAACTGTGTCTGGTTCCTAATATACTTTACTTCAATATTTAACAAATAATTAAGTGACCTGAATGTCCCACACCAGACACGTAGTCGTAGTCAAATAAGATGAGTAACGATCAATTGTTGAATGAAAAAGTGAAAAGTAAAAGATCTTGGAAAATGCTAGGAGGAAAGAAAATATAAAGGCATGACTTAAAAAGAGCTAATTTGATAGTTAAGATACTTTACATTGCTGCTGCCCTGCATAAAAGCTTCTAATAGTTGGCTCATTAGATATTTAAAATACTTAAAAGTCCAAATCTTCTAGCATGGCACATTGATGAGAAAAGGACAGGGTTTGTGGCAGCAACATATAAACCCTCACATCTCAATAGCTTGGAAACAAAAGTGTATTTCTTTCTGTAGTAAAGGCTGATGAAAGAGTTCTCATCTATTTGATCACTGAGAAATTCAGGCTGGTTTTATCTTGTGATACTATCATCTCATGTCACCCTGTGTGTGAAGAGAAGAATGGAGAAGGGAAATCGATTCTTAGTTGCCATGGCCTAGATGTGACAGACGTCATTTCTGCTCACAGTTCATTCCTCAGCACTGTCGTGTCCCAAATGCAGCTGAGGGCTGGAAAATGTAGGGCACATATGGATATGCAGTGAGCCGCTTTCCCAGCCCCATATGGTGTGCAGGGACCTCAGTAATCTGAGTGACTATTTCCACCTTGTCTTTCAAGCCCTGTGGAGGCTTGAGGTCTCTTAACACTGACAAATAATCACTCTATGTATGGAATAGGCTTTCATCACAGTAAAGTCTGGTAATGGTACTGCTTGCTAGATTCTGACTCTATGGGAGAGACAAATATAGATATGGCTTCTGCCTTTGAGGAACTTACAATATGGTTAAGGAAATGGGAAGGTAAGAATAAAAGGCAATGTAGAATCAATTGCAACTGAGTACCAGAGGTAAGCTAGCTTGGTTTTAGTGCAAAGACCTTGAGATCTGGAATCAGACAGTCCTGAGCCCCAAAGTTCACTACTTGCATTATTTCAAACAAGTCACTTAACCTCTAACAGTTTGTGTGTGTGTGTGTACACATAAACCGTAAATATATATACAGAGTGAAAATCCAAAAATCTGATACCAAAAATGCTCCCAAATCCAGTATTATTTAAGTGCTGACATGATACCCCAGTGGAAAATCCCACACATAAGAACTCAATACAACTTGGCTTCAGGCACAAAATTAATACAAATATTGTATAAAATTGTCTTCAGGCTGTGTAGAAAGTACAAAAACCATAAAGGAATTTTTCATTTAGATGTGTGTCCTTTCCCCAAAATATATATCTGCAAATATTCCAAAATGTGAAAAAAAAAGTACAAATCCAAAACACTTCTAGTCCCAAGCATTTCAGATAAGGAATACTCAATCTGTATGTATCGTTAATCACTCAAAGACTCAAGAAGCAGTAGCTGCTGTTGTTTTTAATAAAATCCTTGATAAGAAATAGATTTTTTTTTCAGACATGGGATAAAATAGGACATTATCCCAGTTACCCTTTTAAAACCTGTGTTGAACAGCAGTTCAAAAGCAAAGGTAAAGATGTTACTCATTTAGGCTGAGAGAATTTCTTCCAGATTATATGGCTGATAGGTATCTCTCACAAGTGGCTTTTTACTCAGTCTCCCTCGGTAGAAACACAGATCATGATAACTCAGAACTTAAGCTTAAAAGATGTTTCCTTCTGTGTTTCAGGGGGAAAAAAAGCCACAAAGTGCACACTCATCAAGATTGCAGTAGCATTTGGTTAGGGATGCTTCTGCAGTGGTAAGCAGCGCTAGATTTATGTCTCACTGGAGGTATTGACACTGGTACCCACAGTGCCTTTAACACCTTTTGTGAGCCATGCAGTTGGGATGAAGGGAGCTGGGGAGGCATATAAAATATGAAGGTAACCAATGAACTTCTCATGTTAGCAAATACCTCCCCACTTTCTGGCCTCCACATCCTTAGGTGTGGGGGACTTCCTTTTCCCAAGTCCGTTACTACAGATTTCCAAATCATACTTTAGTGAATTATTTCAAAACTGACTGAATGAGAGTTTATTATCCACTTGGCTCTTGATTTACAGAGTCAACTCAGAATAGCAGATATTCCATTTCTTTCCCTAAGCGCTATCTAGCCCAGATCAGAGACCCTGGGAACTGACAGAGGTGTCGACAGATCTCTCATATACACCCTGATTCATGATAAAGGGAGCTTGGCTGAATAAAGTTCTCACTCTCTGGTATCACACCACTGACTGTGACAAACATCAGTAGATCCTTTTTTTTCCTACTATCGTGAATAGCAATATCATTTTACCATTTCTCTCAGAGCACAGAAGCAAACAGAAAGGAAGAATCCCATCATTTTCATTGCATAAAGTTTTCTTGGGCTTTGTTCACCAGAGAGTTCAACTTTGCTGAGTAATTCTCTGTAGACACGAATGATAGAAGAGGGGATTATTATCCATCTGTTTGCCCTCCTAGCTTTTGTTGAGCTTGAGCCCTTATTGTCTTTTCAATCCAGATCCATCTGATTGCTTTAGTGATGCAGGAAGACATCACCAAACATGAGTGCATTCCCAGGCCCGGGAGCCTCTTACCACACTGAGGCAGACTGACCCAGAGTATTTTTCCTTGGAGCATTTCAGCAAAGTGGGGCTGGAATAAGATGCTTAAGGTCAAAGCTGTGGCATCTACAGCTGGGGAAGGGCCAACGGGGATCATTTTTATCTTCTACTGTATACATGCAGTCTATTCATCATCAGGCATAAAGACTTTTACTGAGCAGCCAGCAACATCACTCAGAGCAGAGCTCTGGTCTCTGCTGTCAGAGTTGCTGTTTGTATTATTTTGCCTTGTTTTTCCCTGCAACCTCATATAAAGCTTTTACAGTCTTGGGTGAAGCTTTGCTTGGATTTTCATGTCAAGAAGACAAATTTAAACCCGTTGGGAAAGGAAGGAGACTTTTGAGCATTATTATTTCTGACTTCCAGTTTGTAGAATCCATAGGAAATTTTTTTTTTGGGAAATGAATATGGTTGCCAAATTGTATAAACTTAATTAGAAAATAAAATGATTGTTTTCTATCAAACCACATCCACTTAAACCCCATGTGAAAAACCCATCTCTAATTCTCTTCTGACATTCTTTTCAGTGTGAGCAGAATTACAGATTATTAAATAGAGACAGTTTGGAATAAAAACCTTTTCATTGCTGAAAATTTCCTTTCACTTAATTTGTAAAGTCCACCTGGCTTTCTACAGGCCCCATTATAGAATGGAAATTGTAGCTATACTTAAATCCTTTCGATTTACGCTCTTAGATGCAATAGGATGTAAAAAGTAAGAGAAACACTAACATCTTATATCTTAGCCTGAGTTCAGTTCTAGGCTGTAAAACGAAAACCAAAAACCACCCTAGGTCATTTACCTCTCAGGACTTCATTTTCCTCACCAATAAAAATACAGTCGAACAAAAGTGTTTCTGAAGTCCTCTCTTTTTCTGAGAGTGCCTTTTCCTTGATAGTATTTCCTTCAAGTAACATCTGCACTATGTATTTACTATTTCTCTATATTGTTTTTGTGGCTACTCTGTTAATTAAAAACACACTTACCTTTTCCTTTATGAGTGTAATAGAGGCCAAAGTGGAGAAAGTGACACGACCTTCGCCCCTTAAAAAGCATGTTTTTCTGAACAATTTCTGGACTGTGCTCCTAATCTACTTGTGATTATCCCTCTTATTTCATTTAAGATTTGGCAATAAGAAAGAAGATGCCTATTATATTTTCATTCTCTCTCCTACCCGTTTTCCTTTAACAATGCACTGCTGTGCTATCGTGTAGTTATTTTGTAATTTACTGTTAATCTTTGTGACACCATCATGATCAGCATTTCAGAGCATGTTTGAAAGATGCACTGTTTGATGCCATTTTTGTACAGTAAATTGCATTTTGATGTTAGCCTTTTTCAAGGTCACTAAAGCACACTCATAATAGGTCATCATGATCCCAGATAAGAGCAGCCCAGAAGCATCAGACTACACATCCCAACTTAAAAAAAAAAAATCATAGGGATCTGATTTTGCCTTTCAGATTCAAATAACTGGTTTCATCCTGCACTTCACTGTTTGAGGGAAATATATAATAAGGTATTAAGATACAGCGTCAGAATTCTGCTTCTCAAAAGTTGGTGTGGTGTTCACTTACTTTTCTGTGAAATAAAGAGAAGGGGACAATAATCCACATTTATTAAGTCCCTTCTATCATATATTCCAGATGCCATGCTCAGTGCATAATAAACACTTGCTTCTAATCCCTAAGTGGGTGGTAGTATGCTTATGCTACAGATGAGAGCTAAATGTTTGCAAATATTTTGGAAATTGTTGAATGTTTTACAAAAAGGAAATATACGTCTTTCGGAATTTGTTCTCCCACTGTCTTTCACTTCACAAGGAGTACCAAGGTTCAAATATTCCTTCTTGCAAGGGATCTTTACTGAGCCAACCATAATGGAGCCTGTAATTCATGAGCCCAAAGTCCTTCTCTGCTGTAACAGCATTTACTTGCCTTATACTTATATGATAAAAGGGGACACAGTTCCTTCCTCCCTCCCTCCCTCACTCCCTCCCTCCATTCCTCCCTCCCTCCCTCCTTCCCTCTTTTTTTCCTGTATTTCTTTTTCATTTATTTAAAGACTTTATGTTTTTAGAAGATTTAAAGCTCACAGCAAAATTAGAAGGAATGTACAAAGATTTTCCATATAACCCTTGCCTCCACACATGCATAGTCTCCCTTAGTATCTACATCCCCTCTGAGTGGTACATTTGTTAGGATTAATAAGCCTCCATTGACATGTCATTATCACTGAGAGTCCATAGTTTATATTAGGGTTCACATTGCATACTTTATGGGTTTGAAGAAACATATAGTGACATATATCCACCATTATAGTAGCATATAGAATCCTTGTCTAGAGCCAGATTTCAAAGGGAATGCTTCCATTTTTTTACCTATTCAGTATGATATTGTCTGTAGTTTGTCATAAATAGCTTTTATTATTTTTAGATACATTCCATCAACACCAGTTTATTGAGAGTTTTTAGCATAAAGGGCTGTGGAATTTTGTGTAAGGCATCTCTGCATCAATTGAGATAATCATGTAGTTTTTTTCTTTGGTTATGTTTATGTGATAGATTATGTTTATAGATTTGCATATGTTGAATCAGCCTTGCATTCCAGGGATGAAGCCAACTTCATCATGATGGATAACGTTTTGATATGCTGTTGGATTTGGTTTGCCAATATTTTATTGAAATTTTTTGCATCTATGTTCTTCATGGATATTGGCCTGAAATGTTCTTTTTTAGTTCTGTCTCTGCCAGGTTTTGGTATCAGGATGATGCTGGTCTTATTAAATGAGTTAGGGAAGATTCCCTCTTTTTGTATTGTTTGAAGTAGTTTCAGAAGGAATGGTACCAGCTCCTCTTTGTATGTCTGCTAGAATTTGGCAGTGAACCTGTCTGGTCCTGGACTTTTTTTGATTAGTAGGCTATAAATTGCTGCCTCAAGTTCAGACATTGTTATTGGTCTATTCAGGGATTCAACTTCTTCCTGGTTTAGTCTTGGGAGGGTGTGAGTGTCCAGGAATTTATCCATTTCTTCTAGATTTACTGGTTTATGTGCATAGAGGTATTTGTAGTCATCTCTGATGCTAGTTTGTATTTCTTTGGAATCAGTGGTGATATGCCCTTTATCATTTTTTATTGCATGTAGTCAATTCTTCTCTTTCTTCTTTTTTTATTAGTCTGGCTAGCGGTCTATTTTATTGATCTTTTGAAACAACCACCTCCCTGATTTATTGATCTTTTTTGAAGGGTTTTTCTGTGTTTCTGTCTCCTTCAGTTCTGCACTGATCTTAGTTATTTCTTGTCTTCTGCTAGCTTTTGAATTTGATGTTGTTCCTTTATTTCTTTTAATTTTGATGATAGGGTGTCAATTTTAGATCTTTCCTCTTTCTCATGTGGGCATTTAGTGCTATAAATTTCTCTCTAGACACTGCTCTAAATGTATCCCAGAGATTCTGGTACGTTTTTTTTTCTTGGTTTCGAAGAAAATCTTTATTTCTGCCTTCATTTCATTATTTATTCAGTAGTCATTTAGGAGCAGGTTGTTCAGTTTCTATGCAGTTGTGAGGTTTTGAGGGAATTTCTTAATTCTGAGTTCTAATTTGATTATGCTGTGGTCTGTGAATCTGGTTGTTATGATTTCCATTCTTTGCATTTGCTGAGGAGTGTTTTACTTCTAATTATGTGATCAATTTTAGAATAAGTAAGTGCATTGTGGTACTGAGAGTAATGTATATTCTGTCGATTTGGGAGGGAGAGTTCCGTAGATGTGTATTAGGTCCACTTGGTCCAGATCTGAGTTCAAGTCCTGGATATCCTCGTTAATTTACTGTCTTGTTGATCTGTCTAATATTGACAGTGGTTGTATTAAAGTCTCCCACTATAATAGTGTGGAAGTCTAAGTCTCTTTGTAGATTGTTAAGAATTGCTTTATGTATCTGTGTGCTCCAGTATTGAGTGCATATATTTTAACAGTAGTTAGCTTTTTGTTGCATTGATCCCTTTACCATTATGTAATGCCCTTTTTTGGCTCTTTTAATCTTAGTTGGCTTAAAGTCCATTTTATCAGAGACTAGTATTGCAATCCGAGCTTTTCTTTGTTCTCCACTTGCTTGGTAAATTTTCCTCCATCCCTTTATCTTTGTGTGTGTCTTTGCATGTGAGATGGGTCTCCTGAATACAGCACATTGATGGATCTTGACTCTTTATCCACTTTGCCAGTCTGTGTCTTTTGAATGTGGCATTTAGCCTGTTTACGTTTAGGGTTAATATTGTTTTGTGTGAATTTGCTGGTTTATTTTGCCCATTAGTAAATGCAGTTTCTTCATTATGGCAATGGTCTTCACCATCTGGTATGTTTTTGCAGTGATTGGTACTGGTTGTTCCTTTCTATGTTTAGTGCTTCCTTCAGGAGCTCTTGTAAGGCAGGCTTGGTGGTGACAAAATCTCTCAACAATTGCTTGTCTGTAAAGGATTTTATTTCTCCTTCATTTATGAAGCTTATTTGGCTGGATATGAAATTCTAGGTTGAAAGTTTTCCCTTTAAGGATGTTGAATATTGGCCCCCACTCTCTTCTGGCTTGTAGGGCTTCTGAGGAGAGATCCACTGTGAATCTGATGGGCTTCCCTTTGTGAGTAACCTGACCTTTCTCTCTGGCTGCCCTTAGCACTTTTTCCTTCATTTCAACCCTGGTGAATCTGACAATTATGTGCCTTGGGCTTGCTCTTCTTGATGAATGTCTTTGTGGTGTTCTCTGTATTTCCTATATTTGAATGTTGGCCTGCCTTTCTAGTTTAGGGAAGTTCTCCTGGATAATATCCTGGAGAGTGTTTTCCAGCTTGGATTCATTCTCTCCGTCACATTCAGGTACACTGGTCAAACATAGATTAGGTCTTTTCACATAATCCCATATTTCTTGGAGGCTTTGTTCATTTCTTTTCACTCTTTTTTCTCTAATCTTGCCTTCTCGTTTTATTTCATTGAGTTGATCTTCAATCTCTGATATCCTTTCTTCTGCTTAATCAGTTCAGCTGTTAAAACTTGTGTATGCTTTGCAAAGTTCTCATGCTGTGTTTTTCAGCTCCATCAAGTCATTTATGTTCTCTAAGCTGGATATTCTATTTAGCCTTTATGTAACATTTTTCCAAGGTTCTTAGTTTCTTTGCATTGTGTTAGAAGTTACTCCTTTAGCTCAGAGAAGTTTGTTATTACCCACCTTCTGAAGCCTGCTTCTTTCAATTTATCAAGCTCATGCCCCATCCAGTTTTGTTCTCTTGCTGATGAGAAGTGTGTTCCCTTGGAGGAGGAGAGGGGTTCTGGTTTCTGGTGATGTCATCTTTTTTTTTTTGCTAGTTGCTTCCTATCTTCCTGGATTTATCTACCTTTGGTCTTTGAAGTTGGTGACTTTCAGATGGGGTCTCTGAGTGGAAGTCCTTTCTGTTGATGTTGAAGCTATTTCTTTCTGTTTTCTAGTTTTCCTTCTAACAGTCAGGCCCCTTTGCTGCAGGACTACTGGAGGTCCAGTCCAGACCCTGCTTGCCTGGGAATCACCCACAGGGGCTGCAGAACAGCAAGGATTGCTGCCTGTTCATTTCTCTGGTAGCTTCATCCCAGAAAAGTACCTGCCAGATGTCAGCCAGACCTCTCCTTTATGAGGTGTCTTTTTGGATATACAGGGGTCAAGGAGCCACTTGAGGAGGCAGTCTGTCTATTATCAGAGATCAAGTGCTGTGCTGGGAGCTCCGTTGCTCCCTTGAGAACTGCTGGGCAGGGATGGTTAAGTCTGTTGAAGTGAAACTCACAACTTCCCCTTTTCCCAGGTACTCTCTCCCAGAAAGGTGGAGCTTTATAAGTCCCTGATGGGCTGCTGCCATTTTTCAGAGATGCCCTGCCCAGCAAGTGGGGAGTCTAGTTGCAGTCTGCCTACAGAGGCCTTGCTGAGCTGCCACAGGCCCCTCCCAGCTGCCATATAAACTTCCTTGTGATTTTGTTTACACTGGCAAGGTTAGAACTGTCTCGGTAATGGAGAGCACCCCTCCCCACACCAATCTCCACAGTCCCAGATCGAGCTCAAACTTCTGTGCTGGCTGCAAAAATCTCAAGCCAGTGGGTTTCAGTTTGCTGGTCTTTGTAGAGTGGGACCCACTAAGCCAGATTACTTGGCTCCTTGCCTCTGTCCCCTTTTTTTCAGGGGAGTGGGCAGTTCTGTCTCAAGGGCGTTCCAGGCACCAGCTAAAATAGCCACCCAGTTTTGTGCTGGAAACCCACAGTGCTGGTGTTGTCAGCACCAGTGGGAATCTCCTGGTCTTTGGGCTGTAAAGACCATGGGAAAAGTGCAATATCTGAGCTAAAGTGCCACAGTGTCCAGAAAAGTCTCCGATTGCCTCCCTTGAGTAGTAGGGGTGTCCTCCAGCCCCTTGCACTTCTCAGGTGTGGCAACGCCCCACCCTGCCTCATTTTGCCCTCTTTGGGCTACACCCACTGTACAACCAGTCCCATTGAGATGAACCTGGCACCTCGGTTGGAAATGCAGAGATCACTTTCCTTCTGGGAATTGCACTCCAGAGCTGTTCCTATTCGGCCATCTTGGCAGAAGTCCAGCACAGTGATTGATATTTAAATGTTTATTCAGTATTGAATATCTGGGATAAATCTTGCTTGGTGATGATATATACTTCTTTTTATACACTGTTGGATTTGATTTGCCAGTTTTTTTTTTTTTTTTGAGGATTTTTATGTCTATGTTAATGAGAGATATTGGTTTGTAGTTGTCCTTCGTTTTAATACCCTGTCTTGGTTTTAGTATGAGGGTTATTCTTGCCTCATCAATGAGTTAGGAAGTATTCCCTCTGCTTCTGTTCTCTAAAAGAGAGCATAGAAAATTGGAATAATTTCTTTCTTAAATGTGTGGTAGAATTCACCAGTGAATACACTTGGGCGTGATGTTTTGTGTTTTAGAAATTTTGAAATTAGGAACTCAAATTTTTAATAGATGGACATTAATTCAGATTGTGTATTATTTTTGTAGAATTTTTGGCAAACTGTATCTTTCAGGGAATTGATTCACTTCATTTAGATTATCAAACTTGAGAATATAAAGTTGTTTATACTATTCTGTTATTATCCTTTTAATATTTATGGGATCTGTAGTATTATTCTCTGTTTTATTTCTGATGTTAGTAATTTATATTTTTTCTCTTTTTGCATATTAGGCATGGGAAGAGGCTAATTTTATTGATCTTTTCAAAGAAACAGCTTTGGGTTTCATTGCTTTATCCTATTGATTTCAGGTTTTTAATTTCATTAATTTCTGCTCTAATTTTTATTATTGCTTTTCTTCTGCTTACTTTAGATTTTATTTGATTTGTTTTTCCTTTTCTTGTTTCCTAACGTAGAAACTTAGATGGTTGATTTCAGATTTTTCTTCTTTTCTAATATGTGCAGTCAGTGCTATAAATTTCCCTGTAACCTTTGCTTTTGTACATTCCACAAATTTTGATTTGTGTTTTCCATTTTTGTTTAGTTCAAAATATTTTTAAATGTGTCTTGGGATTTCTTCTTTAATTCATTTGTTATTTAGAAGTATGTTGTTTATTCTTGTATTTTGGGATTATCATTTATGTTTCTCATTAATTTCTAGTTTAATTCTATTTTGTCTGAGAAAAGAATGTATGTGATTTTTATTTTTTTAAATGTATTAAGGTATATTTTATGGCCCACAATGTGGTCTACCTTGGTAAATGTTCCATGTGAACTTGAGAAAAATGTGTTTTCTGCTGTTGTTGCATGACTTAGTCTATAGAAGTTGATTATATCCAGCTGATTGATGGTATTGTTGAATCAAATATATCCTCGCTGCCTCTGCCTGCTGGGTTTCTGTATTGATAGAGGGTATTGAAGTCTCCAACTGTAATAGTGAGTTCACCTTTTCCTTCTTGCAGCTGTATGAGATTTTGCTTTATGTAGTTCGACTGTCTGTTGTCACATTAAGAATTGCTATGTCATGGTGGGCATGGTGGCTCACACCCGTAATCCCAGCACTTTGGGAGGATGAGGCAGGCAGATCACGAGGTCAAGAGTTCAAGACTAGCCTGGCCAACATAGTGAAATCCTGTCTCTACTAAAAATAAAAAATTAGCCAGGCATGGTGGCACACACCTCTAGTCCTAGCTACTTGGGAGCCTGAGGCAGGAGAATCACTTGAACCCAGGAGGTGGAGATTGCAGTGAGCCAAGATCATGCCACTGAACTCCAACCTGGGCAACAGAACAAGGCTGTTTGGCTGTTTCAAAAAAAAAAAAAGAAAGAAAGAAATCTTGTAGCATTGCCTGCTTTATTGTAATGTAGTGCTTCTCTTTATCTCTGATAATACTCCTTGCACACGTGTGTGTGTGTATGTGTTGAGCATGGCATATCTTTCTCCATCCATTTACTTTTAACCTATGTGTGTCTTTATATTTAAAATAGGTTTCTTGTAGACAAGATATGGTTGGGTTTTGTTTTTAATTCATTCTGACAATCTTTCTTTTTAAACTGGATAATTTAGACCATCGACATTCAAAGTGATTATTAGCATTTAGATATTTAGATTAATATTTATTTGCAACAGTTCTCTACTTCTTTATCTGTGTTCCTTTTTTTATCCTTTTCTCTGCTATATGTGGTTTTAATTGAGCATTTTATGATACCATTTTCTCTCTTTTTTAGCAAATCAGTTATGCTTCTTTTTTAATATTTTAGTGATTGCCCTAGAGTTTGTAGTGTATATTTACAATTATATATTTTATATATATATAAGCACACATAATCATTATGGTTTAGATTTTTGTATCCTCTCCAAAATTCATAGGTTGAAACCTAATCCCCTAATCTATACTAATGTGATAGTATTGAAAGGCAGGGTCTTTAAGAGGTAATTAAGTAATAAAGGCAGAGTCCCCAGAGATGAGATTAGGACTCTTATAAAAAGGCTTAAGGTGAAAGAGGGCATATACTTCCTCTCTTGCCCATCTCCCTTATGTCGTGTGGGGACACAGTGTTCCTTCCCTCCTGAAGTTGGAGAAAGAAGGGCCTTGCCAGATGCTGGGGCCTTGGCCTTAGACTTTCCAGCATCCAGAACTATGAGAAATAAAATCTGTTCATCATACATTACCTAGTCTTTGGTGTTCTGTTACAGCAGCAGAAAATGAACTAGGACAGTAATCAAATACATTGCTGTCATAAATTTTAGAGAAACTGTTGTCTGTTCAATCAATTAAGAATAAGAAAAACAAAAATTTCTATTTCATCTTCACTCATTCTTTTGTTAATATTCTTTTTTATGTAAATCTGAGTTCTGAACTATATTATTTTCCTTCTTTCTAAGGAACTTCTTTTATCATTTCTTACATGGCAGTTCTACTGGCAAGAAATTCCTTAATTTTTGTTTTTCTGAGAAAGTCTTACTACATCTTCAGTTTTAATATCCCACCTTTCAATACTATCACACTGGAGATTAGGGGATTAGGTTTCAACTTATGAATTTTGGAGAGGACCTAAAATTCCAAACCATAATGATTATGCTTATGTATATATAATATATAATTGTAAATATGCACTAGAAACTCTAGGGCAACCACTAAAAAATAAAAAAAGAAGCATAACTGATTTGCTAAGAAAGGAGAGAAAATGGTATCATAAAATGCTCAATGAATACCACATATAGCAGAAAAAAGGACATAACTACATCTTCAGTTTTGAAGGACAATTTTTCAGGATACAGAATTCTAGGTCAGTGGGGTTTTTGTCTCAGCACATTAAAAATCTCTTCCACACTCTTCTTACATGTATTATTTCTGAGGCAAAATCATATATAATTATTTTTCTTGTTCCTCTAAAGGTAAAGTGTTTTTATCTTCTGGTGTTTTCAGGGCTTTTCCTTCATCTTTGGTTTTCTGCAGTTTGAAAATAATGTGCCTAGGGAGCTGGGACAAGATGGCCTACTAGATAGAACCAGGAAGTGCTGTTCCCACAAAAGAGAACCAAATTATTGAGTAAACCATCATAACTTGGGTATATTTTCAGATATAAAATTCCAAGAGTGGATGTAGAAGCAATACTGAAGCTGAAGCTAAAGAGGAAGGAAGGCAGCAAATCACACTGCCATGTGTGTACCTATGCAACAGTCTTGCATGTTCTTCACGTGTACCCCAAAACCTAAAATGCAATAAAAAAAAGAAAAAAGGAAGGAAGTTTGGACCCCTGAGTGGGGTGCTAGGAGTACTAGGAGTAGTTTCTGGCTCAATGGCTAATGGGAAAAAGATGAGCAAGGGAACTGAAGGGTGACTCACTCTCACTGTGAACTCTTAGATCCTAGCTACGGGAGACTCTGCATCCCCCATGATTGTGTGAGCAGGCATAGGGATCTACCTGTCCACAGAAACAGAAACAGACAAGAGACAGGTCTTCAGATGACACAAAGCTAGGAAGCTTTTGTGAGCTGGGCAGCTTTGCCAGAGAGTGACCATGTATATCCATCCCCCAGGGCTCCCTATAACTTTCCAGGAGCTGGAAGCTTCAACTGACCTCTGAGCAAGGAGACAGCAATGCTAGCTCCCCACTGGACCTGGGATGCATCTGTTCCAATGGGAAGATGCAAGCTCCTCTGCCCACCAGCCCTTCCCATGGCTAGTCACCCTGCAGGAGCAGGTGCACAGTGCAGCCCTTGCATGCCATACTGAGTGCGTTTCTGTACCTGAGTATTTTCCTGGTGACCTGGGAGCACGTATAATCCCTCCATGCAGTTGGCAATCAACCCCAATCTGTGGGATGTTCTGGTCTCTCAATGGCTCTGGTGTTCAGCTGGGGAATATGGAGATCTGTGGCTAACAGAGGAGCGGTGGAGAACCGTAACTCTTAGAGCACTGATAAGGGCAAGATGCATGGGTTCCTGGGCCAGGGCAGGAGTGAGGCATGCCATCCTCTACAAGGACCGTTCAGAAAGGGTGTGGCATACCTCCCTGCTGCAGCCTCTGCCTGAGAGAACCCCTCAGCCCAGAACATCTAACAAAAGTAATGTGGATGCAGTGCCAATGATCAGAAGTGTCTCCCAAAGTGTCAGGAATGAACCTGGTGAGGAGGCTATGCCCCACCTCAACCACAGAGCACAGTTTGAATGTGAGAAAATACAAAAGAACTGTGAGTGTGGGTATTAACATAGTTTCCAACCATTACTCTGAAGTGCGATCTACTGGATTGTAGCCCAAAAGACAATGCCTTAAAGATTGCCACTAATTTATATACCTGTGAGCACAACTGTGAGAATTCATCCACACATAAAGGTCCTGTACAGAGACCTGACCCTATGAAAGCACCAGAAACAAAGCCAACTGCTTATACCCAGCTTACACCGAAGTTAAAGGAACACCAACCACCCAGATGAGAATTATTGCAAGAACTCTGGTAATTGAAAAAACTAGAGTGTTCCCTTACCTCCAGATGAATTCGGTGGCTCCCAAACAATGGTTATTAACCACTTTAAAGTGACTGAAGTGGCAGACAGGATTCTGAATTTGATTGGCAAGGAAACTCATCAAGATTGAGGATAAAGTTGAAACCAAATCCAGAGAGTCCAGTAAAATAAACCAAGAGCCGAAAGATGCAATAGCCATTCAAAGAAAGAGCCAAACTAAACTTTTACAGCCAAAAAACTCACTACAAGAATTTCATAATACAATCAAAAGTATTAATATTGATAGAGCTGAGGAAAGAATCTCAGGAGTTCAAAGGCTGTTTCTTCAGATCAGCTCAGACGAGAAAGAAAAAAGAATTTTAAAAAATGACCAAAACCTCTGAGAAATATGGGATTATGTAAAAGTTACCAAATCTTTGACTCATTGGCATTCCTAAGAGAGAAGGAGAGAGAATGTACAACTTAGAATATATATTTGAGGACTGTAATTAGGTCATTCTTTTATAAAGTAAGGAAGTTTAAGTGGCTTATATTTCTACAGGCTGTGTGCAAAGCATAACACAGGGATCTGCTTCTGGGGAGACCTCAGAAAGCTCCCAATTATGGTGAAAGGTATAGGGGTAGTAGGCATCTCACATGGGGGAGCAGGAGCAAGACAGAGAGGGAGGTGCCATACACTTTGAAACAAACAGATCTTGCAGAAACTCATTCACTATTACAAAGACAGCACCAAAAAGATGGTGCTAAACCATTCATGAGAAATCCACCCTGATGATCCAGTCACCTTCCTGCCTGGCCCTACCTCCAACATTGAGGATTACATTTCAACCTGAGATTTGGGCAGGAACAAATATCCAAAAACATCAAGAACATAGTCCACAATCTCTCTTATCTCACTAGAGAGATTTACATGCAAATGTAAAAGGTACAGAGAGTCCCAGCTAGATACTATTTAAGATGACTTTTTGTCTCTAAGGCACAAGTCTGATTCACAGAGGTCAATGTAAAAGAAAAAATATTTTTTAGTGTAAGGTGTCAGGAAGGGGTCCAGTTTCTGCTTTCTGCACATGGCTAGCCAGTTTTCCCAACACCATTTATTAAACAGGGAATTCTTTCCCCATTGCTTGTTTTTGTCTGGTTTGTCAAAGATCAGATGGTTGTAGATATGTTGTGTTGCCTCCGAGACCTCTGTTCTGTTCCACTGGTCTATATCTCTATTTTGGTACCAGTACCATGCTGTTTTGATTACTGTAGCCTTGTAGTATAGTTTGAAGTCCGGTAGTGTGATGCCTCCCACTTTGTTCTTTTTGCTTAGAATTGACTTGGCTATGCGGGCTCTCTTTTGGTTCCATATGAAGTTTAAGGTGGTTTTTTCCAGTTCTGCAAAGAAGGTCATTGGTAGCTTGATGGGGATAGCATTGAATCTGTAAATTACTTTGGGCAGTATGGCCATTTTCACTATATTGATTCTTCCTAACCATGAACATGGAATGTTTCTCCATCTGTTTGTGTCCTCTCTTATTTCGGTGAGCAGTGTTTTGTAGTTCTCCTTGAAGAGATCCTTTACGTTCCTTGTTAGTTGTATTCCTAGGTATTTTATGCTCTTTGTGGCAATTGTGAATGGAAGTTTGTTCTTGATTTGTCTCTCTTTAAGTCTGTTATTGGTGTATAGGAATGCATGTGATTGTTGCACATTGATTTTGTATCCTGAAACTTTGCTGAAGTTGCTTATCAGTTTCAGGAGATTTGTGGCTGAGACGATGGGGTCTTCTAGATATACAATCATGTCGTCTGCAAATAGAGACAATTTGACTTCCTCCTTTCCTATTTGAATACGCTTTATTTATTTATTTTTTTTTTTGTTGCCTGATTGCTCTGGCTAGAACTTCTAGTACTATATTGAATAGGAGTGGTGAGAGAGTGCATCCTTGTCTAGTGCCACATTTCAAGGGGAATGCTTCCAGTTTTTGTCCATTCAGTATGATATTGGCTGTTGGTTTGTCATAAATAGCTTTTATTATTTTGAGATACGTTCTGTCAATACCTAGCTTATTGAGGGTTTTTAGCATAAAGGGCTGTTAAATTTTGTCAGAGGCCTTCTCTGCATCAATTGAGATAATCATGTGGTAACACCATAAAAACCCTAGAAGAAAATCTAGGCAAAATCATTCAGGACATACCTGTAGGCAAGGACTTCATGATCAAAACACCAAAAGCATTGACAACAAAAGCCAAAATAGACAAATGGGACCTAATCAAACTCCACAGCTTCTGCATAGCAAAAGAAATAGTCATTAGAGTGAATCAGCAACCAACAGAATGGGAAAACATTTTTGCAGTCTACCCATCTGACAAAGGGCTGATATCCAGAATTTGCAGACAACTAAAACAGATTTACAAGAAAAAAACTAACAAGCCCATTCAAAAGTGGGCAAAGGATATGAACAGATACTTTACAAAAGAAGACATACATGAGGCCAACAAACATATGAAAAAATGCTCATCATCACTGGTCATCAGAGAAATGCAAATCAAAACAACATTGAGATACCATCTCATGCCAGTTAGAATGGCGATCATTAAAACATCTGGAGACAAGAGATGCTGGAGAGGATGTGGAGAAATAGGAACACTTTTACACTGTTGGTGGGAGTGTAAATTAGTTCAACCATTGTGGAAGACAGTGTGGCGATTCCTCAAGGACCTAGAAATAGAAATTCCATTTGACCCAGCAATCCCATTACTGGGTATATATCCAAAGGATTATAAATCGTTCTACTATAAGGACATGTGCACACGAATGTTCATTGCAGCACTGTTTACAATAGCAAAGACCTGGAACCAACCCAAATTCCCATCGATGATAGACTGGACAGGGAAAATGTGGCACATATACACCATGGAATATTATGCAGCCATCAAAAAGGATGAGTTTATGTCCTTTGTAGGGACATGGATGAACCTGGAAAACATCATTCTCAGCAAACTGACAGAAGAGCAGAAGATCAAACACTGCATGTTCTCACTCATAGGCAGGTGTTGAACAATGAGAACACATGGACACAGGGA